>NC_041385.1:723418949-723527390 GCF_002162155.2 Triticum dicoccoides
TTCTATATATTTTTCTAATCAAATTCCATATATAACATGTTAACTTTGGAGTTACGGTTTAGAAGATATGAGTATTTTAAAAAACATTTAATATGTACCGTGAGTTTAATGTTAGAAACATCAGGGGGGGGGGGGTTCTATAAAATAGTATGACAGACAAAGAATACCTATTTTTTAGGGTCCGGATAACTACCACACGTCCGGTGTGGGGGGGTTGTGCCGCACGCCTCGTGCAGCATGGACAGCAACCAGCCCGTACGACCACGTTCGCGCGCACAATGGCACGGCCCGCACGTCCGGTGTGTGGCAACCCCGCCCGGACGTGCGGGCCAGAGGACCCAGCAGCCCGCACGATCCAGCCGTCCCAGCCTCTTCTCCCACCTCTCGAATCCCGACTGCCGCCCATATTCTCCCACCTCCCGATCCCCTACCTCCATCGCCGGCCTTCTCTAGTTGCCATGGAAACTAGATCAGATTCATAGGGCATTCCCACCTGAAACCACAACCCCACCCTCCCCCCACCCCCAATCCAACAACGCCCTCCAAAGAAGACCAGCTAAAAAACAGGTAATCTCCCGATCTAACTACTGCTTCTCATCCTTCTACATGCCGCAAAGTACAAAGTTACCGACGAGGTTGGAAACTAGATCCATCCTACGTGGGTTGTGTGTCTTCGCAGTTGCCAAGCAGAGTACACTAGATCTACCATGTACTGTGTTAGAGATAACCGTAAGTTCTCTGTAGATTGATGCACGTAGTTGGTAAATGGATGGATGTGTGGGAATCCATAAAAAGATAGAGAAAATTGAGAAATTTGGAATAATATAGGGTGTCAAAAATAATTGCCACTGGTGTCTAACGTCAGTTGCCACCTATCATTGTCGTCAACTGCCACCATGTCAACTTATAGCTTGCCATCCTATTGTAGTGGCTGATGCCATTGAATAGAACGGTTAGCTAGCACTCATATTTTACAAAAAGATAGTGGATGTACATGTCCTACTAGCCATGATATGCCGGTTACCTACGCATGGAAATGTGATAACACTGACGTGTTAACTTCTACATGCAAGCATCACAAGGATACATTTTTTGTGGATTGTTGATGCATTCTTGTTCATGCAGTGATTGATAGAACGGTGGCAGAAAACGAGACGCGGGAAAGAATGAGTCACGGAGATGGCACTGATCTTTTCGGTTCTCAAAGGCCAGAAACGCCCCCTTGGGATGCATCAGAATACAGTCAACTCATTTCTGCAGGGCCGTGCTGCCACTACTAGAATAGTACGCAGGCATTGGTATGATGCATGAAAAACAAAAGAAAAATAACATTTTCAATGTTCGCGACGATGAAGATGACATTCTACTTATGTCCTACACTGTCATTTTTTTGCAGGTTCTTATGACCAAAACACACTCAAGGGGGCACCATGGCAAGTTCAGTCATAGGGCGCTAACACTGACAAATGTGCGGGCAGCCAACTTCAAGTAGCTAATGTGGCAAGTCAAGGTAACGCATACGAAAATGAAACATACTGGTCTGAACATGAAAAATAAACTTGCAAAAGGATGGCAAAAGACTCACGAGTTATGTCGGGAAAAAATGCAGAGCCTTCGTGCAGCACGTGGCGGCAGTCGGCACCCATGTACCTGCCATCGACGTCGTACACAGGTTAGTCCATTAAAAAGAGAAGTTGCAGACGATGAATTAGCAGAAGGAGCATAGTTGACAACTGCAGTTGCCATCCCATAACAACTGCAGTTGCCATCCCATAACAACTGCAGTTGCCATCCATGGACAATTGCATTTGCCATCCTGGACAACTTGAGTTTGCCATCCATTGACAACTTGCAGTTGCCATGCATTACCCATCTAAATACCATGTTTACAGGTTATTACGATGCTTCTACCCCGACAAACATCTCATGGCAAGCTTCACACAATGCAGATACAGCACATCAATTTGGTGTTACGGACCACACAAGATGGGCACATACAGCACATCAAGGTAAAATGAAAAATTTGCATAGTGAGATCGAGACTAGAATATAAAAAAATTGATGCTAGCACACACTAGTTTGCCATGCGTTGGCGGCAGTATTTGCCATGTATGCAGGACTACAGCTGCCATGCACATAAAATCCAAGTTTTCATACTAAAAAAATGAGCTGGTTGCCATGCATGACTGATGCAACTAGTGAAAAACCAGTAGTTGCCATGTTTGTTGGACAGTAGCTGCCATGACTAGACAACTACAGTTGCCATGCACGTCGACATGCAGACTAATAGCTTGCTTGTTTGAATGATGTCATGCCAAATCACTTGAAGTTGATGTACTCCGTTAAGATAAACATGTCATTCAAGCAAAAGATCTTATGATTGTCCCTGTTTTTTCTATTATAGGGCCTACGACTAAAGTGAACAGCGGCGCAGGGGCATCTACTGCGGGAAGCTCTGAGCGCATGGAAGACGCGGTCCTCCAGCCGGCCACAAGTCATGCCACAGACAATACAGAGTCAGAGTCGGAAATGGCAATCATTCCTGCAATGCTGACAAGCACCCCTTTGAACACAAGCACTGGCAACACTCAAGCAGATCAAACTGCCGCCGATGCTGAAGTGAATGATGAAACTGACGACGAGGCACAAGGGGATGAAGGGCAATCAGAGATCGTGGTACCTCAGCCACCGTACGTTGGGCAGAGATTTGAATCGTTCAAAGAAGCAAAGGAATTCTACCAAACATATGCAAAGTTCCATGGGTTTGCGGTCAACACCGAATACCATCGGAAGATTAAGAAAACAAACGAGTACAGCAGAGCTGAGATGAGGTGCCACAAGGCACGAAGGAACAAGAAGGGGAAAGGTGTTGCACCTGTCGTTCCGGAATGAAAGAGAGGGGTCATTCTCAAGACGGGATGCCCTGCCCGGTGTAAGCTAAACGTAGATGGAACACAGTATGTGGTCACTGACTATTTTGACGAGCACAACCACAAAATCATAAAGAAGTTCGACCTGGTAAAATTTCTGACCGCCCAAAGAGGATTCACCCCTGTCGAAAAGCAATTCGTAAAGCTGCTACATCATTGTAACATCGGTCCATCAAGAATGGTCCAGATACTGTCACTCATCCACAGCAAAAAGGGGACTCTGAGTAGCATGCCCTACATACCAGTGTTGGGCAATGTTGCATAAAATAAAAAAATTCCTACGTTCACCAAGATCAATTTATGAGTTCATCTAGCAACGAGAGAGAGAGGTGCATCTACATACCCTTGTAGATCGCGAGCGGAAGCGTTCAAGAGAACGAGGTTGAGGGAGTCGTACTCGTCGTGATCCAAATCACCGGAGATCCTAGCGCCGAACGGACGGCACCTCCGTGTTCAACACAAGTACGGTCAGCGTGACGTCTCCTCCTTCTTGATCCAGCAAGGGGGAAGGAGAGGTTGATGAAGATCCAGCAGCACGATGGCGTGGTGGTGGATGCAGCAGGGATCCGGCAGGGCTTCACCAAGCGTCTGCGGGAGGGAGAGGTGTAGCAAGGGGGGAAGGGAGGCGCCAGGTGTCAGGGTGCGGCTGCCCTCCCTCCCCCCCCCCCTCTTTATTAGGGACCCCAGGGGGGCGCCGGCCCTAGGAGATGGGATCTCCTAGGGGGGGCGGCGGCCAAGGGGGGAAACTTGCCCCCCAAGGCAAGTGGAGGCGCCCCCTCCCCTAGGGTTCCCAACCCTAGGCGCAGGGGGGCCCAAGGGGGGCGCACCAGCCTACCAGGGGCTGGTTCCCCTCCCACTTCAGCCCATGGGGCCCTCCGGAATAGGTGGCCCCACCCGATGGACCCCCGGGACCCTTCCGGTGGTCCCGGTACAATACCGGTGACCCCCGAAACTTTCTCGAGGGCCGAAACTCAACTTCCCATATATAATTCTTTACCTCCGGACCATTCCGGAACTCCTCGTGACATCTGGGATCTCATCTGGGAATCTGAACAACTTTCGGTTTGCTGCATACTAATATCTCTACAACCCTAGCATCACTGAACCTTAAGTGTGTAGACCCTACGGGTTCGGGAGACACGTAGACATGACCGAGACGGCTCTCTGGTCAATAACCAACAATGGGATCTGGATACCCATGCTGGCTCCCACATGCTCCTCGATGATCTCATTGGATGAACCACGATGTCGAGGATTCAAGCAACCCCGTATACAATTCCCTTTGTCAATTGGTATGTTACTTGCCCGAGATTCGATTGTCCGTATCCCAATACCTCATTCAATCTTGTAACCGGCAAGTCACTTTACTCATACCGTAATGCATGATCCCGTGACCAGACACTTGGTCACTTTGAGCTCATTATGATGATGCATTACCGAGTGGGCCCAGAGATACCTCTCCGTCATACGGAGTGACAAATCCCAGTCTCGATCCATGTCAACCCAACAGACACTTTCGGAGATACTCGTAGTATACCTTTATAGTCACCCAGTTACGTTGTGACGTTTGGTACATCCAAAGCAGTCCTATGGTATCCGGGAGTTACACGATCTCATGGTCTAAGGAAAAGATACTTGACATTGGAAAAGCTCTAGCAAACGAACTACACGATCTTGTGCTATGCTTAGGATTGGTTCTTGTCCATCACATCATTCTCCTAATGATGTGATCCCGTTATCAATGACATCCAATGTCCATAGTCAGGAAACCATGACTATCTGTTGATCAACGAGCTAGTCAACTAGAGGCTCACTAGGGACATGTTGTGGTCTATGTATTCACACGTGTATTATGATTTCCGGATAATACAATTATAGCATGAATAAAAGACAATTATCATGAACAAGGAAATATAATAATAATCCTTTTATTATTGCCTCTAGGGCATATTTCCAACAGTCTCCCACTTGCACTAGAGTCAATAATCTAGTTACGTTGTGATGAATCAAACACCTATAGAGTTCTGGTGTTGATCATGTTTTTCTCGTGGAAGAGGTTTAGTCAACGGATCTGCGACATTCAGATCCGTATGCACTAAGCAAATATCTATGTATCATTCTTGAACATTTTCACGGATGGAGTTGAAACGACGCTTGATATGCCTGGTCTTCTTGTGAAACCTGGGCTCCTTGGCAAGGGCAATAGCTCCAGTGTTGTCACAGAAGAGAGTGATCGGTCCCGACGCATTGGGTATGACTCCTAGGTCGGTGATGAACTCCTTCATCCATATTGCTTCATGCGCTGCCTCCGAGGCTGCCATGTACTCCACTTCACATGTAGATCCCGCCACAACGCTCTGCTTGCAACTGCACCAGCTTATTGCTCCACGATTCAACATATACACGTGTCTGGTTTGTGACTTAGAGTCATCCAGATCTGTGTCGAAACTAGCGTCGACGTAACCTTTTATGACGAGCTCTTCGTCGCCTCCATAAACGAGAAACATATCCTTAGTCCTCTTCAGGTACTTCAGGATATTCTTGACCGCTGTCCTGTGTTCCTTGCCGGGATTACTTTGGTACCTTCCTACCAAACTTATGGCAAGGTTTACATCTGGTCTGGTACACAGCATGGCATACATAATAGATCCTATGGCTGAAGCATAGGGGATGACACTCATCTCTTCTTTATCTTCTGTCGTGGTCGGGCATTGAGCCGAGCTCAATCTCACACCTTGTAATACAGGCAACAACCCTTTCTTGGACTGATCCATATTGAACTTCTTCAATATCTTATCAAGGTATGTGCTTTGTGAAAGACCTATGAGGCATCTCGATCTATCCCTATAGATCTTGATGCCTAATATGTAAGCAGCTTCTCCAAGGTCCTTCATTGAAAAACACTTATTCAAGTAGGCCTTAATGATGTCCAAAAGTTCTATATTATTTCCCATCAGAAGTATGTCATCTACATATAATATGAGAAATGCTACAGAGCTCCCACTCACTTTCTTGTAAACGCAGGCTTCTCCATAAGTCTGCATAAACCCAAATGCTTTGATCATCTCATCAAAGCGAATGTTCCAACTCCGAGATGCTTGCACTAGCCCATAAATGGATCACTGGAGCTTGCACACCTTGTTAGCATTCTTAGGATCGACAAAACCTTCCGGCTGCATCATATTAGCTCTTCCTTAAGATAGTCGTTAAGGAATGCCGTTTTAACGTCCATCTGCCATATCTCATAATCATATTATGCGGCAATTGCTAACATGATTCGGACGGACTTCAGCTTCGCTATGGGAGAGAAAGTCTCATCGTAGTCAACCCCTTGAACTTGTCGATAACCCTTAGCAACAAGTTGAGCTTTATAGATGGTAACATTACCATCCGCGTCCGTCTTCTTCTTAAAGATCCATTTGTTTTCTATCGCTCGCCGATCATCGGGCAAGTCTGTCAAAGTCCATACTTTGTTTTCATACATGGATTCTATCTCGGGTTGCATGGCTTCAAGCCATTTGTTGGAATCTGGGCCCGCCATCGCTTCTTCATAGTTCGAAGGTTCACCGTTGTCTAACAACATGATTTCCAGGACAGGGTTGCCATACCACTCTGGTGTGGAACGTGTCCTTGTGGACCTATGAAGTTCAGTAGCAACTTGATCCGAAGTACCTTGATCATCATCATTAATTTCATCTCCAGTCGGTGTAGGCACCACAGGAACATTTTCCTGAGCTGTACTACTGTCCGGTTCAAGAGGTAGTACTTCATCGAGTTCTACTTTCCTCCCACTTACTCCTTTTGAGAGAAACTCTTTTTCCAGAAAGGATCAGTTCTTGGCAACAAAGATCTTGCCTTTGGATCTAAGGTAGAAGGTATACCCAATGGTTTCCTTGGGGTATCCTATGAAGACGCATTTTTCTGACTTGGGTTCGAGCTTTTCAGGTTGAAGTTTCTTGACATAAGCATCGCATCCCCAAACTTTTAGAAACGACAGCTTAGGTTTCTTCCCAAACCACAATTCATACGGTGTCGTCTCAACGGATTTAGACGGAGCCCTATTTAAAGTGAATGTAGTTGTCTCTAGAGCGTATCCCCAAAATGATAGCGGTAAATCGATAAGAGACATCATAGATCACACCATATCCAATAGAGTGCAATTACGATGTTCGAACACACCATTACGCTGAGGTGTTCCAGGCGGCGTGAGTTGTGAAACGATTCCACATTTTCTTAAGTGCGTACCAAATTCGTGACTTAAATATTCTCCTCCACGATCTGATCATAAGAATTTTATCTTTCGGTCACGTTGATTCTCTACTTCATTCTGAAATTCCTTGAACATTTCAAAGGTCTCAGACTTGTGTTTCATCTAGTAGACATACCCATATCTACTTAAGTCATCAGTGAGAGTGAGAACATAACGATATCCTCCGCGAGCCTCAACGCTCATTGGACCGCACACATCAGTATGTATGATTTCCAATAAGTTGGTTGCTCGCTCCATTGTTCCGGAGAACGGAGTCTTGGTCATTTTGCCCATGAGGCATGGTTCGCATGTGTCAAATGATTCATAATCGAGAGACTCTAAAAGTCCATCAGCATGGAGCTTCTTCATGCGCTTGACACCAATGTGACCAAGGCAGCAGTGCCACAAGTATGTGGGACTATCGTTATCAACTTTACATCTTTTGGTATTCACACTATGAATATGCGTAACATTACGTTCGAGATTCATTAAGAATAAACCATTGACCATCGGGGCATGACCATAAAACATATCTCTCATATAAATAGAACAACCATTATTCTCGGATTTAAATGAGTAGCCATCTCGTATTAAACGAGATCCAGATACAATGTTCATGCTCAAACTTGGCACTAAATAACAATTATTGAGGTTTAAAACTAATCCCGTAGGTAAATGTAGAGGTAGCGTGCCGACGGCGATCACATCAACCTTGGAACCATTCCCGACGCGCATCGTCACCTTGTCCTTTGCCAGTCTCCGCTTATTTCGCAGCTCCTGCTGTGAGTTACAAATATGAGCAACGGCACCGGTATCAAATACCCAGGAGTTACTACGAGTACTGGTAAGGTACACATCAATTACATGTATATCACATATACCTTTAGTGTTGCCGGCCTTCTTGTCCGCTAAGTATTTGGTGCAGTTCCGCTTCCAGTGACCCTTCCCTTTGCAATAAAAGCACTCAGTCTCAGGCTTGGGTCCATTCTTTGACTTCTTCCCGGCAACTGGCTTACTGGGCGCGGCAACATCCTTGCCGTCCTTCTTGAAGTTCTTCTTACCCTTGCCTTTCTTGAACTTGGTGGTTTTATTAACCATCAACACTTGATGTTCCTTCTTGATTTCTACCTCTGCTGACTTCAGCATTGAAAATACTTCAAGAATAGTTTTCACCATCCCCTGCATATTGTAGTTCATCACAAAGCTCTTGTAGCTTGGTGGGAGCGACTGAAGGATTCTGTCAATGACCGCCTCGTCCGGGAGGTTGATGTCCAGTTGGGACAGGCGGTTGTGCAACCCAGACATTTTGAGTATGTGCTCACTGACAGAACTATTTTCCTCCATCTTACAACTATAGAACTTGTCGGAGACTTCATATCTCTCGACCCGGGCGTGAGCTTGGAAAACCATTTTTAGCTCCTCGAACATCTCATATGCTCCGTGTATCTCAAAACGCTTTTGGAGCCCCGGTTCTAAGCTGTAAAGCATGCCGCACTGAACGAGGGAGTAATCATCAGCACGTTACTGCCAAGCGTTCATAATGTCTTGGTTCTCTGGGATGGGTGCTTCACCTAGCGGTCCTTCTAGGACATATGCTTTCTTGGCAGCTATGAGGATGATCCTCAGGTTCCGGACCCAGTCCGTATAGTTGCTGCCATCATCTTTCAGCATGGTTTTCTCTAGGAACGCGTTGAAGTTCATGTTGACATGAGCGTTGGCCATTTGATCTACAAGACATTTTTTGCAAAGATTTTAGACTAAGTTCATGATAATTAAGTTCATCTAATCAAATTATTTGATGAACTCCCACTCAGATTAGACATCCCTCTAGTCATCTAAGTGTTACATGATCCAAGTCGACTAGGACGTGTCCGATCATCACGTGAGACGGACTAGTCATCATCGGTGAACATCTCCATGTTGATCGTATCTTCCATACGACTCATGTTCGACCTTTCGGTCTCCGTGTTCCGAGGCCATGTCTGTACATGTTAGGCTCATCAAGTTAACCTAAGTGTTTTGCATGTGTAAATCTGTCTTACACCCATTGTATGTGAACGTTAGAATCTATCACACCCGATCATCACGTGGTGCTTCGAAACAACGAACTGTCGCAACGGCGCACAGTTAGGGGGAACACTTTCTTGAAATTATTATGAGGGATCATCTTATTTACTACCATCGTTCTAAGTAAACAAGATGCATAAACATAATAAACATCACATGCAATTAAATAGTAGTGACATGATATGGCCAATATCATATAGCTCCTTTGATCTCCATCTTCGGGGCTCCATGATCATCTTCGTCACCGGCACGACACCATGATCTCCATCATCATGATCTCCATCATCGTGTCTCCATGAAGTTGCTCGCCAACTATTACTTCTACTACTATGGCTAACGGTTTAGCAATAAAGTAAAGTAATTACATGGCGTAAAATCATTGACATGCAGGTCATACAATAATTAAGACAACTCCTATGGCTCCTGCCGGTTGTCATACTCATCGACATGCAAGTCATGATTCCTATTACAAGAACATGATCTCATACATCACAATATATCATTCATCACAACTTTTGGCCATATCACATCACAATAGCAATTGCTGCAAAAACAAGTTAGACGTCCTCTAATTGTTGTTGCATCTTTTACGTGGCTGCAATAGGGTTCTAGAAAGAACGTTTTCTTACCTACGAAAAAGCCACAACGTGATTTGTCAACTTCTATTTACGCTTCATAAGGACCCTTTTCATCAAATCCGCTCCAACTAAAGTGGGAGAGGCAGACACCCGCTAGCCACCTTATGCAACTAGTGCATGTCAGTCGGTGGAACCTGTCTCACGTAAGCGTACGTGTAAGGTCGGTCCGGGCCGCTTCATCCCACAATATCGCTGAAGCAAAATAAGACTAGTAGTGGCAAGAAAGTTGACAACATCTACGCCCACAACAGATTTGTGTTATACTCGTGCAAAGAGAACTACGTATAGACCTAGCTCATGATGCCACTGTTGGGGAACATTGCATAAAATAAAAAAAATTCTACGTTCACCAAGATCAATCTATGAGTTCATCTAGCAACGAGAGAGAGAGGTGCATCTACATACCCTTGTAGATCGCGAGCGGAAGCGTTCAAGAGAACGAGGTTGAGGGAGTCGTACTCGTCGTGATCCAAATCACCGGAGATCCTAGCGCCGAACGGACGGCACCTCCGCGTTCAACACAAGTACAGTCAGCGTGACGTCTCCTCCTTCTTGATCCAGCAAGGGGGAAGGAGAGGTTGATGAAGATCCAGCAGCACGACAGCGTGGTGGTGGATGCACCAGGGATCCCGGCAGGGCTTCGCCAAGCGTCTGCGGGAGGGAGAGGTGTAGCAAGGGGGGAAGGGAGGCGCCAGGTGTCAGGGTGCGGCTGCCCTCCCTCCCCCCTCTATATATAGGGACCCTAGGGGGCGCCGGCCCTAGGAGATGGGATCTCCTAGGGGGGCAGCGGCCAAGGGGGGAAACTTGCCCCCCAAGGCAAGTGGAGGCGCCCCCTCCCCTAGGGTTCCCAACCCTAGGCGCAGGGGGGCCCAAGGGGGGGTGCACCAGCTCACCAGGGGCTGGTTCCCCTCCCACTTCAGCCCATGGGGCCCTCTGGGATAGGTGGCCCCACCCGGTGGACCCCCGGGACCCTTCCGATGGTCCCGGTACAATACCGGTGACCCCCGAAACTTTCCCGATGGCTGAAACTCGACTTCCCGTATATAATTCTTTACCTCCGGACCATTCCGGAACTCCTCGTGACATCCGGGATCTCATCCGGGAATCCTAAGAACTTTCAGTCTGCTGCATACTAATATCTCTACAACCCTAGCGTCACCGAACCTTAAGTGTGTAGACCCTACGGGTTCGGGAGACACGTAGACATGACCGAGATGGCTCTCCGGTCAATAACCAATAGTGGGATCTGGATACCCATGTTGGCTCCCACATGCTCCTCGATGATCTCATCGGATGAACCACGATGTCGAGGATTCATGCAACCCCGTATACAATTTCCTTTGCCAATCGGTATGTTACTTGCCCGAGATCCGATCGTCGGTATCCCAATACCTCGTTCAATCTCGTTACCGGCAAGTCACTTTACTCGTACCGTAATGCATGATCCCGTGACCAGACGCTTGGTCACTTTGAGCTCATTATGATGATGCATTACCGAGTGGGCCCAGAGATACCTCTCCGTCATACGGAGTGACAAATCCCAGTCTCGATCCGTGTCAACCCAACAGACACTTTCGGAGATACCCGTAGTATACCTTTATAGTCACCCAGTTAGGTTGTGACATTTGGTACACCCAAAGCACTCCTACGGTGTCCGGGAGTTACACGATCTCATGGTCTAAGGAAAAGATACTTGACATTGGAAAAGCTCTAGCAAACGAACTACACGATCTTGTGCTATGCTTAGGATTGGGTCTTGTCCATCACATCATTCTCCTAATGATGTGATCTCGTTATCAATGATATCCAATGTCCATAGTCAGGAAACCATGACTATCTGTTGATCAACGAGCTAGTCAACTAGAGGCTCACTAGGGACATGTTGTGGTCTATGTATTCACACGTGTATTACGATTTCCGGATAATACAATTATAGCATGAATAAAAGACAATTATCATGAACAAGGAAATATAATAATATTCCTTTTATTATTGCCTCTAGGGCATATTTCCAACAACCAGCTGGCGTCACAAACCTACTGGCAAAGTACCATAGAGAGAGCAAGTTGGCTGACATAGAAGGCCACAATGGCCTACTTCGATGAGAAAGCGAAGGAAGATCCAGATTTCTTCTACACGATAAGGTTGGACGATGAGGACCGTGTCAGGAACATGTATTGGGTGGATGGTGCTACATGAAGAGCCTACAAACATTTCCGAGATTGCATTTCATTTGACGCGACGTATCTCACTAATATGTACAAGATGCCATGCGCTCCGTTCATAGGAATAAATAACCACAATCAGTCGTTGCAGTTTGGCTGCGGGCTCATTCAGAATGAAGACACGGATGGGTACGTTTGGCTGTTCAAGACCTTTTTGGAGTGCATGGATGGACTTGCTCCGATGAACATAATAACATACCAAGATTTCAGCATGCATGCAGGCATAGAGGGGGTCTTTCCGTTGGGTGCACAAGCACTGCAGGTGGCACATTATAAAGAAGGCTGAGGAGACGCTAGGACCGTTCTTTGCTGACCGTCCAGAGCTCCACAAGGCATTCGAGCTGTGCGTGGACCACAGCTTGACGGTGGAGGAGTTTGAAAGGAGCTGGATGGCCATGATTGAAACATATCAAGTCCAAGACAACGAGACGCTTGCTAGCCTGTGGGAGAAGCGAATGTACTGGGTGCCGGCCTACTTCATGCAGTGCTTCTTCCCCTTTCTGCAGACTACGCAGCGCAGTGAGGGGTCCAATGCTGTTTTGAAGCGGTACGTGAGCCCTGGAAACTCATTGCTACAGTTTTCCAAGCAATACACAGCTTTGTAACAAAAAATTCTGGGATCTGAGCTACAGCAAGAAGCGACCACCGCGCTAAAGCAGCCAAAATTGCTAACGTATTTACCGATGGAGAGGCAAATGAGCAAGATATACACCAACAAGATCTTTAACAAGTATGTCAGTTGCGTTACAGTCTTATTTGCACAAGTATGAAGGCAGTAGGGGCCATGTAGAATGCAATGCAGTTGCCATGATCTGAGGATGCCATGTTTAATGAACTACTGTTTGACATGATTACTCAACTGCAGTTGCCATGTTTAGTGAACCACTGTTTTTCCATGCTTTCTCAGTTGCAGTTGGCATCTTCAATGGAATGCAGTTGCCATGTTCAATGAAATGCAATTGCCATGTTTAATGCACTGTACTTCCACTAGGCATGTTGTATGCAAAATGCCAATGCCAAATGAAAATGTTGTGTAGTTGCCATGTTTACTGAACTGCATTTGCCATGTTTTCTGCAATGCAAGTTGACATGTTTCCTGAAATGCAAAATGCCATATTTGCTCAACTGAGGTTACCATGTTTAATAAATGCAGTTGCCATGTTTTAAGCATTGTGCTTCTATTTGGGATGTTTGTATGGAAATGACAATGGCAAGTTGAAAGTGCAATGCAGTTGCCATGTCTAATGTACTGCAGTTGCCATGTCTAATGTACTACAGTTGCCATGTCTAATGTACTACAGTTGCCATGTCTAATGTACTACAGTTGCCATGTCTAATGTACTACAGTTGCCATGTGTTATGTACTACAGTTGCCATGTGTAACAAAAAACACACAAAACTTGCAGATTCTAGGAAGAAATAAAGCGTGCCAGCATTTTCACGGCTTTCCAGGTTGACGAACATACGTTCAAGGTGTGTTCTATTTTGGGCATGTCGGATTCAGAACCTGAAGACCCGGCCAAAGGAAGGAACTACTTCGTGAAAGCCTCAATAGGCCAAGGCGAATACTACTGCCAATGATGCAAGTTTGAACGGGACGGCATTGTGTGCTTTCACATATTAAAAGTAATGGACATGAATGTTGTGACACGGATGCCCCGCCATTTCATAAGGAGGCGATGGACTTGGGACGCGGACGACGCGTTGGCGCTGCAGACAACAAACGCAGTTCTGGCTGTGCATGACGAGAGACTGGAGTCAACCATGGAAGCCATGAGGCACGTTGTGTTGACAAAGAATTATGCTGAGCTAATTGATGAAGCATGCAAGAGTGATGAGACAGCGAGAGTCGCAGAAAAACACAGGAAGGCCCTAAAAAGAGAGCTTGATGAGGTCAAGAATAGGAAAGCTGAGGAAGCCTTACACAGGTTCCCCCGCACATCAAGTGTGCCTTCATCCACAGGGCCATCATCTGAAAACTCGGAGATAGGATCTGGAACAGCAAGCACACAAACCCAGGTCAGGAACCCACCCCGTTCCATCACAAAGGGTCGTCCAAGAGAGGTAAGGTACAAATCGGGATTGGAGATTCAAGCAAAACACAAGAAAACGAAGAAAGGGACGGGCAATCCATAAGCAAAAATTGGGGTGCTGTGACATGGTCCTTGTGGACATTTCGTTTTGTACCCCTAGATGTTGTGATTTTTTTTTAAATTGGGAGAATGACTTTTGAGGGGCGTCAGAAGTTGAAGGAGAATACATTGAATGGATAAATGTAGTTACATGCTATTTTATACTAAATTTGCCATGCTATTTTTTACTAAATTTGCCATGCTATTTTATACTAAATTTGCCATGTTAGTTGTACTGGATCTGCCATGTTAATTGTACTGGATCTGCCGTGTTGTTTGTACTGAATCTGCCATGTTAGCTGTACTGAAAAATATGCCATGGTATTTGTAAATGTAGTATAAAATAGCATGTAGTGTAAAAATATGCCATGTTAGCTGTACTAAATTGGGAGAATGACTCTTGAGGGGCATCATAAGTTGAAGGAGAATACATTGAATGGATAAATGTAGTTGCAATGTTATGGATACTAAATTTTCCATGCTATTTTATACTAAATTTGCCATGCTATTTTATACTAAATTTGCCATGCTATTTTATACTAAATTTGCCATGTTATTTTATACTAAATTTGCCATGCTATTTTATACTAAATTTGACATGCTATTTTATACTGGATCTGCCATGTTAATTGTACTGGATCTGCCGTGTTGTTTGTACTGAATCTGCCATGTTAGCTGTACTGAAAAATATGCCATGGTATTTGTAATGACTCTACATCACATATATTTCCATGATAATTCAACGCGGTTAAGTGACACGTAGTGTGTTGTGTGCAATGTATGGAAAACAAGTTGAAAAAAAGTGTAACGTGCATCAACCGCAGGAAAGGTTGGGGCTACATGATCAACCTACCATGCTAGCCGGTGCAATTAGCGATGAAAAATAAGAAGCAAAACAGCCAAATGAAAAACAACGATGACTTTCACTAACCATGTCTAATGAACTACATTTGCCATGTTTTAAAACATCATAGACGCATTTGAAACAGCAAAACTGGTGCTACAAACGATGAAACCATAGTAGTAATGATAAACATAAAACATATCTATTGTCACGCCTAAAAAAGGTTCACAACCACACATATATTACAGAACCTATTCAAATGTCGCTCACACACCACCACTACATAGTAGGCTACGCGGGGTTGCCGTCATAACATAGCACACGAACATAGTTTTTGACAAAAGAAACAAAAGAGATAGTACCTTACATTCCTCGGCAACAGAATGTAAGGTATGCGTCCAGTGTGTAACTCCACGTGATCACTTGTACTTCTTGATGACTTTCTTGACAGCTTCCTCCACGAACTCGCGTGCTCCGGACCGCTTGTTGAAATCTTCATTCGTCAACCAGTTCCATGTGTAGATTTTCCAAAGCTCAACGACTGTTGCAGCTGTGACAGCGGCGACAAGTCTACCTTCCCACTTTGCAAAGTATTCCAACGTGTGAAAGCCACAGTCCGTCCTGTACAAGAAAAAGAGTCAGGTGAACTCGCAAAAAGAGGACAGACATAGCAGTGATAAACTTCAATTCAGATGTAACAAACAACATAGGGGTGGGATTGATGTAAATGGCACATGAAGGAAGGGGGGTAGGAAATTACGTGTTCCCTTGATTCGTGGTCGCCACGTACTCAATCGGGAAATGTCTGATCTGGACCTTTGAGTGTTCATAGTGACGGTTCCATGTCTCTTTGACGTTGTTAATGAAGAATTCAGCATGCAAAGTGAGGTCTGCATCAGCTACCAAACGCATTGAATCAAGCACCTCAAAGCGTTGGTTCTTCAGGTCAAGACAGATCGCATAGTGGTGACCACACTTGTCGTGTGGGTCGTGTGGTGCAAGCTCCTGGAACATGGGGCACATGACCTGCATGTAAAAGTGAAAGAAATGAGAAGCAGAGTTCACATGAAGAACATCAAGGGACAAAAATGTAGAATCACGTAGAATGTTTTAGTTATGGTTGGGGTAGTTGAAAGAAAGTTGTCGTCTATGTATGAACAAAATTTGCCGTGTATTTTACTTTGAAGTTGCCACATAGTTTGCACGGGATGGAAAAAATCAAAAAGTCAGTTTGCATGACAACTGATGCCACATGAAACATCTGCCACATAAACAGGGTGCAGATGATGGCAAAAAACCATACCATGTGGAAAAAAGTGCAACCAGGGGGAGGAGAACTCACATATTTCTTCAGTGTGAGCTTGAATTCACCGTGTTGGGCGAAATTCTTCCTCAGGATTTTGTGGTGGAAGTCACCATCCCATATTTTGCAGGTCACACTATAATGCATGATTGTTTTGTCAGCAGAAATATCCATATGATTGTTGATGTAGTCAATCCCGCATGCAGCTACATTCATCGACATTTTACCATTTGGCCTCACGGACTCAGCAAGATCACCCAGGTCGACGTACGTCGCTCCGCATTGAATGACCTTGGTTCTGTCCAAACATAAGTTGTATGAAAATGATGTAACACGAACGAATCATGCCTACTAAGTAAAATAATAAAAAAGAACTAAAACATAAGCGGATCATGTATAGAAAGTACGAAGAAGATGAATGATAAAAACAGAGCAAAGCAAAACGAGAGATTATGTGGTGTGGTCATTTACGCTTTCAGCTCCTTCATGTGCTTGCTGCCGGCCCTCGCATTTCCAAACCGCTTGACAATATTGTACAGCTGGTTCTGTTCCTTTGTGGCCCTGAATTCGGGCTCGTAGTCTTCCGCGGGAGGTGGGTGAACTACCCTCTGCTGCCTCACAGAACCAGGGGTGGCACTCCTAATGGTATCCTCAGATACCGTATTTGCAGGCACGTTGGAACTTGATTGGCCCTGCCCTCGTGAGGACCTCCTCTGCAATGCTGCCTCCTCGATCCTGCGGTAAGCTTCATCAAGTGACGGTGAAATCTCCTCAGGGGTGGCTGCAAGGATCAAAAAAGTGGATTAGGATACCTAGAAATCAAAAACAGATGGATTGTGAGAAAGATAGGGTGCACGATGTGAAATGTAGGTACAAAAAGTGGGGAGTTGCCATGTGTGGTGCCACTACAGATGCCATGCCACAGCAACTATAGTTGCCACGTAGTTTGCACTGTAGTTGCCATGTCACAGCAACTACAGTTGCCATGTTGTGTCAACTCCACTTGCCGTGTGCTTGCCATATGAAAAAAATGCAGCGTGGAAACAACAAATGCAGGTGACATGGTGCGGCAAATCCAGTTGCCATGTATATTACACTGTATTTGCCATATGACAACAACTACAGTTGCCATGTGGTTGCCCAATGAAAAAATGCAGCATGGCAGAAAAAATGTGTAGGTGACATGGTGCATCAAATCCAGTTGCCATGTCATCACATATCAGTTGCCATAATAAGTGAGAACCCCAAAAAAATATGATTGGGACAAAAGTCAAACTACAAAGATGTATACAAGAAAATGACAAAAGCACTTGATAAATGTACCTTGGACGATCGGCTCTACGAACTTGACAGCCTTCCTGCCCTCAACCATTGGTTGCGCCATCATTGCGGGCACGCCTCCAGGAAAAGAAAGGCAACTAGCATAGGATCTTGAGCCACTGGTTGATCTTGACTGACGCCAAGGCTGAAGCTCGGTGGGGTGAAGGCCATTGGGTGCCTCTCATGCCTACTGGCCGGACCACGAACAACTTGCGGGGCAGAATCCAACGGTGAAAGATCAACAAACATATCTTCTGGATCAGCCGCTGCAGAATCATCAGGCTTGCCAATAGGGCGGGGCGTGCTGTCAGTGGTGACGGGCGTAGATTTGTTGACAATCCTCTTGTTGGGGCTGTAGGGGACACCGATGTTGATTGGGAGTTTGGAAGTGCGCAGATTTAAGCTGGGGATTTCCACTGCAGGTAAAGGCGCAGTCTGCTCCGGACGTTCACCTTCATCACTCGTGCCCGGCTTGGCACCTGCATCAGTTGTACTCTGGTCTTCTGGTTTCTCCATAACATTGCTTTTGGCAGTTGGCGGGAACAGTGTGGACGCAGGGACATAACCAAACTCATCTCTGCTGCTCCTAGCTGCAGCTGGTGCGTTGGATACGACTGTTGATTGCTTGCGGGGGCTACGACGCCTAGGTGGAAGACCAGCACGCGGAACAGTGGCATGACCAATATCTGCACCACCAGGAGCTGGAGCTGTTGTGCCAAGACTCTCACCTGCAGATGGCATATCATTATGAACTGCCGCCTCGGCAACTTCTGTAGTGGGCACATGAGTGCTACCACGCACGCGCTTGGAATCAGTGTCAGATGAGCGGGAATCTTCCTTGCTTAGGTTGGTCTCGGGGGCATCCACTTCAACACTTCCTGATGGGGTGGCGTGGCTCACAGCAGCATCCTTCATTGCCAACAGAGTGGGCAATATTTCGGCGGTCCTGGCAGATACCGAGTCGTCACTCCCCGATGTACGGAGGCTCGTTGTTCTAGCCAGCACATTTGCAGCAGGCGAAGATGGTTGGCCACTTGCATTAGAGTTAATGGGAACAGTTGGCGGTGCAGCAGCAGTTTTGTGGCCTGGCGCCTCATGAACATCTGAGTTGCCACCTGTTGACAACTTTGAATGAAGACGTTCGAGTGGGTCCCTAATGGTATGCATGACCGCGCGTGCAGTAGTCTTCTTCACCCTGCAAAAAGGGAAAGCACATGGAAAAGGTGTTAAAAATGAACAAAGAATATTTTGCCATGGTAGAAATCTAAAAAATGAAACAATAAGTGGAAAAGCTGGTAGTTGCCATGTAAGGGGAATATGAGTTGCCATGTGACATAGTTAGCAGTTGCCATGCAAATCCAGCAACAGTTGCCATGTTGGCCAACTTGAAGAATGCTAAAAATGTCTGATCTGCCAGTAATGCAATTTCAAAACTAGGTATGGAATGAGCACACAAGCCAATGGAAAAGATGGCAGTTGCCATGTAGGTACAGTAAAGAGTTGCCATTTGGCCTAGATAGCAGTTGCAATGTAAAAACAAGTAGGAGTTGCCATGCACTCATAAAAGGGAAGGAAAATCATTTTGAAAAACAGCAGTTGCCATATGGGGATGATGACAGAAGCCCATGTGACAAGCTGAACGGATGCATTGAAAAATCAAAAAATATAGCACTATGTCAATGAAAGCACGTGGAAAACCTACTTCTTGGCTGGCTTTCTCAGGTCTGGCAACACGACAGGATCCCTGGTGTTGGACGTCATCGTACGAGGAGATGACCTGGTGGAATGGGTGTCACCAGCAATGGGGGCACCTTCGTTCAACCGAGCAGAAGCACGGGTTGGCGTTGGTGCCTGTTTCTTTGTAACTGCTCGTCCACCAGCTGTCGCCTCCCTGCACGTGTAAGTTGGAGGGAAAAAAGGTGGCAATTGTCAGACAGCAAACTCGTTACCGCGCTTAGTAAAATCAAGTGCAAAAAGGGATCATTCTGTTCCAAAAAATATGAACAAAGCAAAAACTAAAATTAAAGTCGAACCTCCTCCTGGCAGCTACAGGATCGGTCCTAGACCTCTTGCCAGGAGAACCCTGCCCAACATCCTCTGGAGCCCTCCCCCTCTTTGATGGCAACACCCCCTCGCCTCTCGCAGCCGTATGTTCTTTGACTTTCTCCGGTGGGGGTACATATGGTGCATCCTTCCCCTTGTTAGCACCTGCACGAACTTCACCATGTTCATCATCATCGGTTTCCTCTTCCGCGTTCTCTGTGTCATTGTCGTCATCCTTGCTGATACCAGCGTCTCCACCTAGTCCATCTTGTGTGTCAGCAAGCTCTTGGGAACTGTTGTAGTCATACCGGCCACGGCAACCAGTTGGCCGATGTGTCTGTTCTGGGACAAACGAAGTGAACTGCCTCGCAACCGCGTCGCTGTCAGAGCCACTAAGAGACGTCCACCTCTCAACCAACTTCCCGAGCAAGCCAGTCATTCCAGATGCAAACTGCCCAATTAGATGCTCAACAGGTGCCCTCGCCTGTGCATGAAACAAAGAAGGAGAAATAACCACCCCATAATACAGTCACTTGCGCGACATCAAAAATAATCCAAGGCAACAAATAGATGTAGATCTTTTGATTACCTCAGTAGGGCAAGACGGAGCTGAGTGCACGTCCATCCACTTTCCAAAGTTTTGAGGCCCCCCAAACACGCTGTAGTCTATAGCATGCTTGGCCATCAGCTGTAAAAAAACAAAAAAACAGCTAGGATGTAAGAGAGAGAATGTAAGTTTCAGCACAAATGAAAGAGTTGCCATGTGGAGTGAGACATGGATACAATATGCAGAAAGTCATGGATAACAAAGGTAGTCATCTCTTATGAACAACATACGGTTGCCTCATGTCAAATTTGTAAGCATGACGTGTGGAGAAAGAAACCAGAACTAACCTACAGTTTTCCATATTTGGTATCAGTTACCCTATCTGCGGCAAGCACAGCCTTGACAGCGTTGATAGTCCATGCACAAACAGCAAACTTGTGCGTAGGCGGCGGGCCTCCTGTCCCAGTGAAATCCACGATGGACAGATCAAGACAATTGACGTACATGAGCTGATGTACAACAATTTTAAAAAGAAAGAAATATCAGTTACCATATTGTCATTATACTAATATGTATGTGCTAATTGCCATATGTATGTGCTAATTGCCATCATAGTGTAATGGTAGTTGCCATATTTTCATGATGGCAGTTGCCATATTGTCATTATGCCAGTTGCCATATTGTCGTTATAGCAGATGCCATCTTGTTATGATCAGGTTGTCATGCATGAATGAAAGGGTGTTAAAAAGAGTGTTCACATATAAGACTGGTAAAAAAATACCATTAAATGCAGTCGACAACCCTTTTGGTACATCTTGCTTGAGAATGCATCATGCAGGAAGTCGGCTATGAACTTACACCAGTTCATGTTCTTCACATCTTTAAGTTTTGCCTGCACCGCACAAGATTTTTAGGGCAACGAGTTGCCGCATCAGAATTCGAATGGAAAAAAAACATCAAAAAGCACTGGCAGTGACTAGCTTTACACATGACATCAAATCCAAATAGATTGTACGAAAATAAAGTAGTAAGGATGGACCATTCACCAGGATGGGGAAGCATTTGTTGCTTGGCCGAAGAGAAGTGGTCGGCGCGAAAACAGCTGAGATGAGATACATGAGTAGCTTCATCTTAAAAACATCTCCGTGGATCATCATTGCCTGCAGCGAATCTACCAATACAGACGTGTTCGGCATGGATTCCAACCCAGGAAACAAACGTGGGAACATCGCTTGCTCGATATCGTTATTGACCTCGTACGGGACTTTCATCTGTCCACGAGGCACACCCAAAGTGTAGAACACGGATTCCTCGTTCAACGGTAGTCTTCCACGTCCCGGAATCACAAACTCCCTAGAGGCGGGGTCGTAAATCTCACCAAGCCAGTCGCATACAGGGTTGACAAGATTCGTGCACCGGATGTTCATCAGAGCCTGCATACCCACCTCAGCAGCAGCTCCCTTCTGATCGTCGGTAAATCTATTAGTCAACGTAGTCAGTCGTTCTTGGGAGGCTCTGTTGCGAATACGTTTCTTCTTCTGCAAAAAACAGACAAAAAGGGATCAGTTGTTGCCATGTTTTGCACTGTCATGAAATTTTAGTTCATGACAGACGACTGCAAAGCTTGAGGTGGCATCCAGAAACATAAGCAGTAGGAGGGGGGAGGGGGGTGTGGACAGTTACCTCATCACCCTCTTTTCTCCGTCCAGTTGCCCGATTATGCTGTGGTGGATCCATGAAATCATCGTCATCATTTTGATGATCGCCACGAGCCATTCTGCTGAGATAGGAACGGACCAAATTGTCACGGTGGAAACGAAAATGCAAGAGGTAAGCAGTTGCCACCTAACAGAAAATGTCAACTAGTGAACACACACGCACCCCTCCTGTGATTGTCGAAAACATAAACGTGGCAAGTAAGCACATTGGTTGCATTTTCAAAAAAAAAGTGTACAGATCGTAAATGCACTTGAAAACAAAATGTTGAAGTTGTCATGTTAGCCCAAGATAGTACGATAGATAGTCTCAAAATCCTCCACATCACAAAAACTAAGATGTGGCAGCTCACACCCTGTCCTAAAAATACACCAATGAAATGCCATCTGTTCAGCGGCAAAAATGTGCTAGGGTTAAATTGCCATGTTAAAATACAACACTTAATACAAAAAAGCGATGAAAAACATCTAATCAAGGAACCTGAAAATTGCCACAGTATGTTCAGATATCACAAGTCATTGTGGCCAAAACACAAAAATTGCGTCTGCAGTACAATGAATTTGCCGCATTGTACTGACCGTAACATGGCAACAGACATGATGTGGTCAGACAGAAAATTGCCACATGGAAAGCATATGTATGGCATCTGATACAATTGATATGCAAAATTGGTTGCCATGTTATGCAGCCAATTTGCCACATTGTCCTGTCTACGGTATGGCAACAGACACAGTGTGTTCACATTCTATTTGCCATAAGAATATACTATCCATGTGGCAACAGGCACAGTTGATGTGCACATTAGTTGTCGTCCAGTGCAGTTGGTTGCTGAAACTGCATTGACTACCGATTTACTACACTTTACCATTCATACAGTGTGGCAACTATCACAAATCATTCAGGAAATTTAGTTGCCACAATGAAACAGCATGTTTGTGGCTGCTATCACAGTAATTCAGCAAATTAGTTGCCACATGGAAGAGCGTGTGTGTGGCAACTATCACAGTCATTCAATAATTTGGTTGCCGCATGGGAAAGCTTGATTGTGGCAACTATCACAGTCATTTCAGTAAGTTAGTTGCCACATGGGAAAGCACGTTTGTGGCAATTATCACATTCATTCAGGAAGGTAGTTGTCATACAGTCATGATAGTTTATCAACTACCACGTTTGCCTCATACTGCACTCTCAAAAATAACTAACTAGATCTAGGGTTCCATGGCAACTACAGTGACTTCAAATTCAACCTCAAAGTTCTCCCCCGAACTAATTGCAAACACCAATTCGAATCAATGTGCAACTAACAAACCGGGAGACACCTGCCCAATCCCAAGGCACAACTAGTGTGTGTCTCTGGACAGGCATAACCACCCCGACGAGGCCGCCGCCGCGGCGTCCACGAAACTGCCCAGTGCCACCGAAGACGGCTAGCGCACAGGACTCTGCCGCCGGCGGGAGCACCGACGCACCGCCAAATCACCTGAATCTCTACGAATCTCGAGCGAGGAATCGAACAGGGAGGGAAGGGGGGAAAATGCAGGAAGGGATTGTGAGAGTTGGAGCGAGCATTACCTTCAATCCGCAGGCGCTCCGGCGAAGCCGCTCCGTTCCGGCGAGCACCACCGACGGCCGCGAACACCGTCGATTCTTCCGCCTCCGCTGTCGCCTTCTCCCCTCGCCTTCTCCTCCAATGGTTTGAAAAGCGAAGTGGGTTGTGCCAGCAACTGCGGGGGTGAGTAAATGGCACCGTGAGGGAGAGGGGGAGAGGTGCGCGACGTGTTTGACGACAACCGCGATCGGCGCGTGGCGTGCGGGCGCATAGCAGTTCCACCGCACGCCCAGTGGCAACCGCTAACCGCGGGAGGGCAACCAACGTGCGGGCGACCTGTCTCGCACACTGCACACGCGCCTCGTCCTATGTGGCGCAAAAAAACGACCGGATTGTGCCAAGATTCGTGACAAAGTACCCAACGGTGATTGTTGCGTGCGTTCGAGATGGTGAACGCCCACACGTACATTTCCGTTTTTTTATTAATAGGTATAGAATACCACTTGTTTTTGCCTGTCAGTCCTCGCCTCCGATTCTCACCTTTTCCCCGTCTCCAGCTCCAGCCGCCCCAAAACCCTAGGTCACCGTCGCAATCCCGCTGCAAATCGGAACATAACGCGGCACCCGGAGATGCCGCGGAAACGGCGCACGGAGACGCCTCCCCGCGGGGGCAAGAAGCTGAAGCCGGAGAAGGCGGCCGTAATCCCTCGCCAGATCGCCCGTACCGGCAGCGGCGGTAGGGAGCCTCCGTCGGTGTACCTGGTGGTCGGCCATGACGTCACTCGCCCCGCCTACTCCATAGTCAAGGTGAACCCCTTCTTCCCTCGCCGCCGCGCCCCGATACCGATCCCAGGACATCTCGTCCGCCTTGAGTCCAAGCACTGCATGTCCTTCGTCGCCGTGCGGTCGAGGCACGGCCCGTGGATCGTCGGCGTCGGCGGCAACGCACCCATTGACTATGGCCCCGAGACCATCGTCTTCGACACCAGGACGCACCAGGTGATCCCGGGACCGAAGCTCCTGTCGACCAAGCTCTGCCCGATCCTGCTAGCGGTCGGCGACAGGATCTATGCCCTGACACGCTACCCTGCCATGAAGGGGGGTATCAATTTCGTGCCTTGGTTCGAGGTGCTCGATCTCTCCCAGGCGCGAGTGGTCAGTGGCCGTCTCGTGGACTGCAAATGGGAGCAGCTGCCCCGGCCGCCCTGCTTCCCCTGGGAGCTCTCCCCAAGGCACTACATCTTCCCGCCGATGGTCAGGGTCAGGTCCTTTGTATCCGTGAGCTCCTGCATTCTGGTGTCGATGGATGAACAGAAGGGCACGCACATGTTCAACTTGGAGACACAGCAATGGTCGAAACTGGACGACAAGAATCTGCCATTCACCGGAGGCGCCGTCCCTCATGGCCCCCTGTTCCTTGGCTTTTCAACTGCCGCCAAAAGGATCGCCGCTTACAACATCACAGTCTGCGCCACCGACTCACCAAGCCCAAGCATCACAGCAGGGTCCCTATCCTTGTCAATTACTGAGTTCCCGGTGGTGGATGAGGCAGGGGAGGAGGTCGTTAGCAATGGCAAATTTGTTTCCCTCGGGAACCATGGCTTCTGTTCGTTTAGATGTCGCACCTGTTAGTTGTGTAAACCTGTTGTAATATGGTCGTGGTAAAACCTGGAAGGTGCCCATGTGTTGGTGCACTGTGGGTGAGTGGAGTGATGGTGAACTGCATCTGTTGCAACCATCAGTTCACGTAGTAGGTGTACTGAGTGTGTACCCAAGTATTGTAGCAGAGTGTGGGCTGTGTGCGTGCACTGGTATGGCTACAGTGGTGTTGGTTTCTGTAACTGGACATCAAAAGAGTAGAGCCGGAGTGTGTCGCTGGTTTTAGTAAAGGGAAAAGGGAATTCGTTGCCTGGAAAACCAACCTGTGTGTGTGCTGCTCTGCTCCTCCTCTGTTTTTGCTTGTGTCCATTTTGCTCGAACAGCTTGCGTGCGTGTGTGTATCCACCCAGAACTAGGCGAGAGAGAGAGGCTCTTGCCAACAATTGGCACCAGAGCCAGCGAGGGGTGATTGGCGGCCATGGACAAGACGCCGGAGGCGGCGTTCAAGGCGGCGGAGGATGCGCTAAAGGAGGCGGCGGCTGCGCGAGCGGAGGCGGACGCAGCCAAAGCCGAACTGGCGGCGCTAAAGGGGGAGATGGCTGGTGCAGAGCAGAAACCGGGGGAGTTGATGCCGGTGGCCCAGGCGCTGCCGGTGAGGCCCCGAGGTCCCATCAACTACCCGCAGCTCACCCGCACCAACTATACCCTCTGGGCGATGCAGATGCGGGTGGCGCTACAGTCAGCCTGCGTGTGGGAGGCAGTCCACTCCGACAAGGTGGAGTTCGAGCTGGATCGTGACGCGCTCCTGGCAATTTATCAAGGCGTGCCGGAAGATGTGCTCGCATCGCTCGCCGGCAAGGACACGGCGAAGGCGGCGTGGGAGGCCATCAAGTCTGTGCACGTCGGCCATGACCGCGTGCGCGAGTCGAACCTGCAGGCGCTGCGTAAGGCCTTCGAGGGGCTGGAGATGGGCGACAACGAGCAAACAGAGGTCTTCGCCACGCGCGTGAACAAGATGGTGTCATCCATCCGTGCGCTCGGCGATGAGGTGAAGGAGATCACCGTTGTCCAAAAGATGCTTCAAGCGGCGCCAGCGCAGCTCATGCATTTGGTCACCGCATTGGAGCAGTGTGTCGATCTGAAGACGCTCACGGTGGAGGACCTACTCGGGCGCTTCAAGGCGTATGAGGAGCGCATTAAGCAGCGCTTTGGTGATCCTGTTGATGGACAGCACCTCATGCTGACCAGGAAGCAATGGGAAGGTTACGTCGGGAAGAAGAACTGGGGCAGCAACGGAGCAGGTGGTAGTGGAAAGGGAGGCGCTGACCGTGGAAGTGACCACGGAAGAGGCGATGACCAGTCGTCGAGCGCGAAATCTGCTGCAACTCCGAAGAAAAAATTCAAGTGCTATAATTGTGGTGAAAAAGGGCATTTCTCGAGGGAATGCACCAAGCCAAAGAAGAAGAAGCAAGAAAGAGCCATGGTGGCTGAGAAGCAAAATGAAGAACCTGCTCTTCTACTGTCAGAAACCTGTGTAATATCAGGTAACTCAGTAGAAGCAAAGGGCAGGGTGTACCTCAATGAAGAAAAGGTGAAACCACAACTTAGTGATGATGGAAGGTATGACACTAAAATGTGGTATCTTGACACTGGAGCTAGCAACCATATGACAGGCTCCAAAGCAATGTTTACTAGTATTGATGATTCAGTTACTGGAGTAGTCAAATTTGGAGATGGTTCCCTGGTTGAAATTGAGGGCAGGGGTACCATACTTATTACTACAAGAGATGGGGCTCATCGTGGGCTAACTGATGTTTATTACATACCAAAGTTGAGAAGTAATATCATTAGTCTCGGACAGTTGGAAGAGTATGGTTGCAAGGTCATATTAGAAGATGGGTACCTGCAAATATTTGATCAAGGGAGAAAACTGCTAGTAAAAGTACCAAGAGGAGAGAACAGGCTGTATATACTGAATATTAGTTTGGGCATGCCTGTGTGTTTACTGTCATCTATCACTGATGTGTCATGGTTGTGGCATGCTCGTTATGGTCATCTAAATTTTGATGCCTTGAGGTCTTTAGCTCAGCATGACATGGTTAAAGGGCTTCCTTTAGTGTGCCACAAGGACAGGGTATGTGACGGCTGCCTCATTGGCAAGCAGCGTCGACTACCATTTCCAAAGCACGCAACTTTCAGAGCAGAAAAAAGTCTTGAGTTGGTGTATACAGACCTGTGTGGTCCAATTACACCTGCAACTCCTGCCGGAAATCGCTACTTTATGCTTATAGTAGATGATTTCAGTCGGTTCATGTGGGGAGTGCTGCTGAAAACCAAAGATCAAGCATTTGTTGCATTCAGAAGGTTTAAAGCAGCTGCAGAGTTGAAAAGTGGGCTGAAGTTGAAAGTGCTTAGGAGTGATAGAGGAGGAGAATTTACATCTGTTGAATTCAATTCCTTCTGTGAAGATCATGGAATTCAACGCCAACTCACTGCACCCTACAGCCCTCAGCAGAACGGAGTTGTGGAGAGACGCAACCAAACTGTAGTTGCAATGGCACGGTGTCTGCTGAAAAGCCAAAATATGCCGGGCTGTTACTGGGGGGAAGCAGTTGCTACTGCCATTTATATCTTGAACCGAGCCCCCACGAAGAGTGTTGCTGGAAAAACACCTTATGAAGCTTGGAATGGCTATAAACCAAATGTTGGCCATCTTCGGACTTTTGGTTGTTTGGCTCACGTCAAGGTAACAGGTCCATCTGGTGGGAAATTAGCTGACAGAAGTATTCCAATGGTATTGATTGGCTATGAGAAAGGCTCAAATGCATACAGACTTGTCAATCCAGAGACAAATCGTGTGTGTGTATCAAGGGATGTAGTTTTTGAAGAATCAAAAGGTTGGCAGTGGTCCAGTGGAGATGATGTCACGATCAGTGATGACACTGATAGGTTTCTGGTTCACTTTGAACCTGAACAAACTGAATCAGTGAATGACCATGCTGCTCAAGAAGGTGAAAATGCAGAAAACAGGGAAGGTACAGAACCAATTACACCTAGGCAAGCAGTGCTTCCAGGGTCACCTGTTATACCTGCTATGGTGACACCAATATCCTCTGTTGCTGCAGAAAGTCCTGAATCATCTGCTCCACTGAAAATGCGCTCCCTTGATGAGATTTTCGATGCTACCTCTCCACACTGGAGTCCAGCTGATTATGACCATATGGAGGAACTTGAGTTGTGTATGCTAGGTGCAGAGGAGCCAACTCACCACAATGATGCTCTGAAGCATGAGCATTGGAAGAAAGCCATGGAGGAAGAGCTGAAATCCATAAAAGAAAATGATACATGGGAAATGGTAACACCACCTACTGGAGTGCGAGCCATTGGACTGAAATGGGTATTTAAATTGAAAAAAGATGTTGAAGGCAATGTGATACGCCACAAGGCAAGGCTAGTCGCCAAGGGGTATGTGCAACGTCATGGCATTGACTTTGATGAGGTCTTTGCACCTGTGGCACGCCTAGAAACTGTGAGGCTACTAATGGCATTGGCAGCAAATGAAGGGTGGAGGGTACACCATATGGATGTGAAATCAGCATTCTTAAATGGAGAATTGGAGGAAGAAGTGTATGTAGCACAACCTCCAGGTTTCATTGAAACTGGCAAAGAAGGAAAGGTACTGAAACTCAGGAAAGCCTTGTATGGGCTTCGACAGGCTCCAAGAGCCTGGAATTTGAAACTGGATCAGACTTTGTTGTCTCTTGGTTTCATTAGAAGTCCTGTTGAACATGCGGTGTACATGAAGAATTCTGGAAATGCACGACTGCTGGTTGGAGTATATGTTGATGATTTGATCATAACCGGTTCTAGTGCAGAAGAAGTGGCTATGTTCAAGGAACAGATGAAAGACATGTTTAGTATGAGTGACTTGGGTCTACTTTCATATTATCTTGGCATTGAAGTTGCGCAAGCTGAAGATGGCATTTCACTCTGCCAATCTGCATATGCACTGAAGATACTAGAGAAGACTGGCATGCTGGATTGCAATCCTTGTCAAACACCCATGGAAGAAAGGCTGAAGTTAAGTAAGAATGGAGAAGGACCCAAAGTGGATCCAACATACTACAGGAGTGTAGTAGGAAGCCTCAGGTACTTGGTTAACACCAGACCTGACATCTCCTATGCTGTTGGCGTTGTAAGCCGATACATGGAGAGCCCAAATTCCCAGCACATGGCAGCGGTGAAACAAATTCTGAAGTATATCCGTGGAACTCTGAACCTTGGATGCAAATACTCTCAGAATAAAGGAGAAAAGCCCAGCCTGCTTGGGTACTCTGATAGTGATCACGGTGGAGATGTTGATGACCGAAAAAGCACAACTGGAGTACTCTATTTCCTTGGCAAGAGTCCAATTACATGGTTGTCCCAGAAGCAGAAAGTAGTTGCAATTTCATCATGTGAAGCTGAATATATTGCTGCCGCTAGTGCTGCTTGTCAGGGTTTGTGGCTTGGACAACTACTTGCTGAGATGGAAGGGAAGCAGCCAGTTCAGGTTGAGTTGTTGGTTGACAACAAGTCGGCTATTTCATTGGCCAAAAATCCTGTTCACCATGATCGCAGTAAGCATATCGATATACGTTATCATTTTATCAGGGACTGTGTGGAGAATGGCAAGATCGGGGTGAACTATGTTCCAACGGGAGATCAGCTGGCAGACCTACTTACCAAGCCCCTTGGGCGTTTGAAGTTCCTGGAGCTCAGACGAAGGATTGGCATGGTGGTTGTCAAATGAAGACAACAAGGTTTAGGAGGAAGATTGTTAGTTGTGTAAACCTGTTGTAATATGGTCGTGGTAAAACCTGGAAGGTGCCCATGTGTTGGTGCACTGTGGGTGAGTGGAGTGATGGTGAACTGCATCTGTTGCAACCATCAGTTCACGTAGTGGGTGTACTGAGTGTGTACCCAAGTATTGTAGCAGAGTGTGGGCTGTGTGCGTGCACTGGTATGGCTACAGTGGTGTTGGTTTCTGTAACTGGACATCAAAAGAGTAGAGCCGGAGTGTGTCGCTGGTTTTAGTAAAGGGAAAAGGGCATTCGTTGCCTGGAAAACCAACCTGTGTGTGTGCTGCTCTGCTCCTCCTCTGTTTTTGCTTGTGTCCATTTTGCTCGAACAGCTTGCGTGCGTGTGTGTATCCACCCAGAACTAGGCGAGAGAGAGAGGCTCTTGCCAACAGCACCGATGACCTTGTGCTCGGTACTCTTGAGCATACACGGGAACTTGTCACCATGAGAGCATACGCAACAGAGGAACACCTCTCACAAGATCACCTCAAGTCTGTTCGCAACGTAGTGATCTCCAGCCAATTGGAACAGGTTTACAGCGTCCGCGATTCACTCCGGGGACTTTCTTGGCCATCCTTGGTAGATGTGATATCCCTGTGATGTAATGAGTAAGCCCCTTTGGCACAGTACTTCACCACATTGCTTACTTTATTAATTCATAATTGTGATTCAGTTAGAGAATCTGGGCAAGTTTTAGTTCCTCCCTCCGTTCCATATTAGTTCTCTCTGATTTAGTACAACTTTATACTAAATCAGCGACAACTAATATGGAATGGAGAAAGTATTTATTCAATTAGGAAAAAAGAACACACGACATGCTTTATTTATTATTTAGTTCAGAATTTTAATATTTTCCTATGCTTTTTACATATTACACTTTACACTACATAACTTGCTTAGTCCCGACCAAACCATATACAAACAGAAAACCGTACCTCGAGTCCTCGACCCTTCTTTTTCTCCAGAAATGATATCCAGTGAACCCTTGTTGGGGACGTTATCCGAGCAAACGCGTTGGTTGCCGTCCATTTTCCTAGCGCAAATCACGGCGCAAGGCTTGTGCCTTGTCAACGATTCAGACTCGTTCACTATAGACAGTAAACTGGCGAACGTCGCATCTTTTTCTCTCTTAAAAAAGGACGAGTGGTGTGAAGTGTGAACGGGGAGGATGGGGTTCTCCAACCCGGGACATCCTGTGGGAGGGCCGATACACTTTGCCACTTCGACTGAAGTGATTTTTGTTATCACATATGCTTAAACATTTTTCTATATTTGAAAGTTAAATGTTTTAAATTCTTTTTTTATATTTTAAAAACGAATTTCTTTTCCATTTTTTAAAGAAAAAATCCCTAAATTTTTAGAAGGGATTATTTTCAAATTTGCCATGTGCATTTTTTATTGTAGGTAGCATGGCAAATTATTTTTTCTTAAACCTTCCCAACGATAATTAATAATATGGCATTTTTATTATTAAGAGGATGACCGTTCTATTATTAAGAGCATGATATTTTTATTATTATTAACATGGCTTTTTATTATTAAGAGGATGGCATTATTATAATTATTAATTGGCATTTTATTGTCAAAGGATGAAAGTTTATTACTAACAGGATGCCAGTTTTATTATTGAAAGCATGGCATTTGTATTAGCAATAACATGGTTGTTTTATTATTAAGATCATGGCACTTTAATAGTCACTAACGTGGCATTTTAATTTTTAAGAGGGTGACATCTTTAATGTTAAGAGGTTGGCATGGTATTTGTATTTTTAAGTGGGTGACATTTTTAATATTAAGAGGTTGGCATGGCATTTTTTTTTCCTTTTTTCAACCATGGGATCTTTCATCTAGAAGATGGCAGGTTTTAAGAAAAAAGGAAATTCTAGATCACACGACCTATTTTGGTTTTGCTCATACTCGTTGTAAATTTATACATTAGAGAGACGGGCAGTTTTATAAATTAGCATGCTATTTTTCATAATTCAGATCATCACAACTAGGGTCTTTTTTATTGTTTGATGGCATTTTTTCGGGGAAAAAAAAAAGTTAACCGGGCCTATGGGTCAACTCGGGGTCGCGCAAAGCAAATGAATCATTGGAGGGTACCTGACCAGAGCTAACGAGCGAAACGTTCGCTGCAAGCAACCTTCCCTGGCAAACAAAAAAAAGGGTCGCTGGAAGAAGCTCTTGGGCGATCGACTGGTCCTTTTTTTACTGAAAAAAGGGGAACATTGTACCTCGGTTGCTCCTGACCAAGGGAAGATCGATGGGAACAAAGAAGTAGTGGCTCCTCTTCCTCGGGGTTGTCGCCATCCTGCTGACTAGCAACAACCCAGCATAACTGAACTTCCACTAGTTCTATTGACCTGTTGCGTTGTGTAATGATCCGTTGTATTTTTGGAACCAACAACATGAGAGGAAACTGCAATATACCAATGGTATGGGACAAACCAATGCCAACCCCATTTGGGCTAAGATTTGGAAATTATCTTGTCTGGCGAAGGTAAAATCTTTATTTGACGTATGTTACATGGAACTCTCCCTTGTCGTGCTACGCTCGCCAACAAACGCATAAAAACTTCGCCCACATGCCCGTCCTATTCTAATGGGCCGGAAGATACGAAACACATGTTGTTTCTTTGTCAGAAAGCGAAGGAGGTTTGGAATAAGTTGGGATTGCGCGACGTGATTAACACAGCTTATGCTATTGATCGTGCTGGTGAGGCAGTTCTTGAGTTCTTGCTCCTTATGTCGGATTAAGAAGCATCTATTTTCGGTTTTCAAAATGTTCGTGAGCTGATTGCCATAACTGCTTGGTACTTATGGTGGGATCGACGTAAGTTGGTTCATGAGGGAAAGTCCCAGGATGCAAGCCAGACTTCAACGGGGGCTCGTGTTATAACGGCAAATTTTGTCAATGCAAACTCACCTAATGCTTACAACAAAAAAGAAGGGTGGAGTAAACCCCCAAGGGGTTTTGTTAAGTTAAATATGGATGTGTCGTTTGATCAGGATCTGCTTAGGGGCATAGCAGGTGATGTACTTAGAGACGACAAAGGAAATTTCATTGTGGGTGGAAACTGGAAGATTGATTGGTGCGCTGATGTTCTGACAGCAGAAGCTTGGGCTCTAAGGTTTGGCTTGTCTCTTGCACAAAGAGCGGGCTGCAACCGGCTTGTTATTAACTCTGATTATACGGAGGGCATTGATACAATGAAGAATGGAAGATGGTCTGCGGGAGCGGCAACGGCAGTTTTTGAGGATTGTTATTTACTGATTTTCCGCTCACTAGTTCTGAACATTGTTATAGAGAAGCGAATAAGATTGCCCATGAACTTGCTAGATTAGCTAAATTTTCCGCAACTAGTGATTGGTTCGAGGAGCCATTGGAGGACATTGTACCGCTTCTTATAGATGATGCAACCGTTATTTGCAATTAATAAAGTGCGGTATTTTTCAAAAAAAAATCTGTTGTATTTTTCTGATGTCGTCTCGCTCATTTTGTTGCTCGATTCGGCTCTAGCATCGGCCAAGAAGTATGCAAAGGTCACTCATCATCCATATCGTCTATGACTGTAAGAGCATCTCTAGCAAACCCCGTATATAGCCGCGACCCGCAAAATAACCGCCAAAATACGGGTTGGCGCGAAAAATCCTGCTAGACCAGACACCGTAAACGCGCCTGACCCGTAAAAAATTCTGGGGGGCGCGGCAAAAGATCTCCCTCAACCTTTAGATTCACGGGGTGGGAGGCCGACCCGAGCTCAGCCCCTATTCGCAACGACATTTTGCGCGAGGGAAATTTCTGCGCGGCCGTTCCCGCTCCCCCAGCCCCCCGCCGCCATTGCCCCCGCCATCGCCCGCTCCGATGCATCTTCCCCGGCAGTTCTTCGCCGCCATGGATGCCTCCCAGCCGTCCCTCGTCACCGTTGAGGTCGCGCATGCGCAATCCCCTCTGGCGGATCTCGTCGCCGGCCATGTTGGCCCCGCCGTCGCCCAAGGCACCACTGTGCCTGCCCGCAAGCGGCAGGGCAACGTGGTCGTGCAGGGTGAGAATCTGGCTCGCCCCGCAGGGAAGGCCCGTGCTCCGGGCGCCAACACCGCTGCGCGATCCCGGTCGGCAGCGAAGAAGGTCGGCAAGGTCTCGGGGGTGAAGCGGAAGAAGATTCCTACAAAGAGGTCGGCTCCTTCATCCAGTCCCTCCGCCCCGGCAAGTGGTTCCCCGGCAATGCCGTTCAACGGCGCTGCTTCCACCGCCAGCGAGGTGTTTGACGAAATGGCCGGAAGGTATGCCTCTTCGGCCCCTTCAAATTTCTTTGCTTTTCGCCATTGTGGTAGCTCGTGACTTGTTGTCGCTCACTACAGCAGTGGTTCGAACAATGCCACTGTCGTGTTCGTGAACTTGTTGGACACATCAATCAAGCCTCGTTCGCTGAATTCGATTACAATGAAACGGAGGGCGGCATGGATGATCACGGTGGTGGAAGAATTGGAGGAGATAGATGAGGTGGCGTATGAGCAAGCGCAAGCAAAAAAACATGAGATCTAAGAACTACACGATCTTGGAAGATCAAATCTTGATCAAGGCTTGGAGTGCGGCTTCTCTTGATGCTTGCACGGGTACGTCTCAAACCGCCAAGAGGTATTGGCAAAGGATCAAAGATCAATACTTCCGCATGATGGCAAAGTACCCCAATAGGACTCCACGCACCTTTCGGTCACTCCAAGGTCATTGGGACGTGATCAAGCCTATTTGTAGTCATTGGGCTGCTTGTTTGGAACAAGTTCGGAATGCCCTTCCAAGTGGAAGCGTGGAATCCGACTATGTGAGTTCACGTCCCAAGTTATGAAAATCATTTGTAGCATTTAAAGTGATTGCATAATTTGACATTGTTTTAATTGTGTAGGACAAAATTGCCCAACAAATATACAAAGACATGGAAGCTTTGGAAGGCAAATTCTTCAAACTAGAGCATTGGTGGGACTTGCTCAAAGAGTGCGACAAGTGGAATTGATTGACAAAGAATCCCCACCGAAGAGAGGTTCACTTACGAACATGGATGAAGATGAAGATGATGATTGCCCAAGAAACTTGAACAAGCCCGATGGTGACAAGAAGACTAAGGAGAAGATGAAGAGAGAGCACGAAGCATCAAGCTTGCGGGACAAGATTGATGTCATGGTGCAATCAAATGAGTTGATGTTAATGAAGACGTTTGAGATAAAGAAAGAGTTGGCCGAGAAGAAGGAACGAGAGAAGTAAGAAAAATGGCAATTTCTCAAGGACGAGGGGCTGCGCAAAGCGGCCATTGAGGAGAGAAGAACATGTGCCGCTGAAAACAAAGCCATATCCAAGTTGCTTCCCGAAGAGAACAAGATCATGACATTGAACCGCAATGACATGGACGACCTCACCAAAGAATGGCATGATATGGCAAGAAGAGATATCTTGTAGAGGAGGATGCTTGCGTCGGCCAGTGCTTGTTACAGTGTCAGAGATGTTTTCTCATCGGGGTTTGGAACCAATGTCGCCGATGCGTTCAGTGCGCCAGCCGATGATTTTGGTGCCGGAGTTGGAACAAGTGCCGGAGGTGGACTCGGTGGTGGCGATGACCTCGATGGACTCGGTGGTGCAGAGTGAAGATCGGCCAAGATGATGTTGGGCGTGGTCGTCACTTTTGCAAGAACTCCTTTTGCGTTTGCCCTACAAAACTAAGCTTTTATTTGCATGCGAACTGTGTTTTATTGTTTGAATTTGAACTCATTTATCGGAATCTCTGTCAAATTCGCTTATTAGGCGTCTTTGGTTTGCTGGTCGACGCGGCGGTGCCCGAGCAGACCCCGCGTAGCCGACCCATAAAAGAGCATATTCAACGAATATCCTTTTTTACAGGTCCGTTTTACGGGGTCTGAGTCTGACCTCGCTCGCGCCGGCCCGCATAGACCCTTTTTCCGCGAACTGGAAAAGCCTTATGCGGGTCGGCGTTTTACGGGGTCTGCTAGAGATGCTCTAACCAAACCGCAGTCTCTGCAGTGTTTTGTTATTGGCTTTTGTGCCTTTTGGATTCTCGTGGATCCGGGATTCTTTTTCTATGGACGTGATGGTGTCATGGCCCGGGGGCTCACACTTTTCAGAGGCCCCCTAGGTCATCTCCGTCCTGGGCCATCAATCCGGCCCCATGTGAGAAGACTCTGGAACCCTTCCAAGACAGGAGGCCAGAGCTGTGGAGGACTCCCCTCCCCCGACCTAACCGACTAGGTTGTGTAACCTTAGAGGCCTCGGTATGTTCTATAAGTCAGGTTGAGTTAGTGGGTAGACGCATTACAATTCCTTGCTTCGTACATGTACTTTGTGCACCTCAATCGCATTATAAACAGAACACTACCTTAAACCTGATCATATGCCAGACAGGCCGGGTTTCGGGCCGGCCCAGCTCACTCGCTAGTTAATTTTTGAATATGCCGGCCCACAAGCGCGGGGAGGCCACAACATCTTTTTCCTGTTTATTTTTACATTTTTTGTTTTCTTTTTTGCTTTTATATTTGGACTTTTGTTTATACTTTGAAATACTCTCTCTCTCTCTCTTTCTTTCTCTCTCTCTCTCTCTCTCTCTCTCTCTCTCTCTCTATATATATATATATATATATATATATATATATATATATATAGGAAAATGGGTTGGTATATATATTAAAAAACACTCTTCAAATAAATTGCAAAATGTTGAAAAATGTTGAACAAGTATTTAACATTTTTTGAATGAGTATATGAAAAATGTGGAACAAGTATTTACAAAATGTTAAACAAGTATTTAAATAACTATTGATCATGTATAAAAAATGGAACAAGTGTTTGAAAAATGTCGAACAAGTATTTGAAAAATATTGAACAAACATTTGAAAAAAATGTTGAACATGTATATAAAAATGTAGGATGGAAAACAAAAAGAAACAAAAGAAAACCCAATAAAAATAAATGTGCTTGTCCGTCAATCCATTGCTTGCGTGCGCGCTTCTTTGTCGTCGATTTAGCATCTTCCGCACCCGTTTCCTCGATGAGGGGCATCGTTGGAGGGATCCTCCTCTTTATCATATCCTCTGCCACCGGCGGCCGGGGCTGATGATTCTTGAGAAATTTAAAACGTGTTTCCGTGTTGGTTCGGATACCGAGAGTGACTGCATTCAACATCGTTTTGCCACAATTTTTTACTGATCTGACAAGTAATGGATGGGAAACATCAGTGTGGCCTCACCAGCCACCAAACTCATCGATTTGTTTCTGCGGATAATTTGACGGGTCTATAGGTCGTTGAATACAATGCGCGCGTCACTATACTAAGAACTGAATTTATTGGGTATATCGAGACAGTCGGCCAGAAAAAAAGGATGCATGGGACGTGGCTCACTGTACCCGCAACCGCAGGCAGGCAGGCAGGCAGAATCGACACCGCAACCGTCGTTCCCTGGCTTGTCGATACGTCATAAATCACATCGTCGCAATACCCAATCGCGTGCTGCACTGTCTGTCTGATGCGGTTACGTGGCGAAAGGAAGGGACAGTGTTTATAAGGGCATCTTCAACAGGTTGTATGTTAATCTTGTTGGTAAAATATCCATGTCATCAACCAACAAGCTATCATACAACTACTCCAATAGGTTGTATGTAAGCTATTCAATAGATGGTGAAAAAATAAATGTGATTACTCTCTATTTCATCTTGGAGCTTGTGCAAAGGTTGTTGGTTAATCTACATACAACTTTGCTCTCTTTCCATATTTATTACATGTCATATCATTATTATGTCCTAAGTGGCAAATTAACCAACATCTATCTTACGACTGTTGGAGATGCCCTAATGGGCTCTGAATTTGTTAGCCACGAGCATTTATTTCAGGCGGTAAAAATGGGAAAGAGATTTGTCTTTCATGCCTCATGATCATGCCTGCATTTCTCCTACGGGAGAAGAAAATGATTCATCTTCTGTGCACTTCCAAGAGAGACAGTAGTAGGTTCAGAGTGTCTTGGATCGCAGTAATCCTCACTCTGAAGTTTGTGCTGCCCTTGAGCTAATCAAAAGATAATATCCTTCCAAGAGGTGATTAGAATACGTAACTTCAGCTGAGCTTGCTTCCATGCTACCTGTTCGTGTGCGGCCATGCTCCCGGCCGTGAGTCCGTTTCGAAGGAAAAAAAAATGCTCCCGGCCGTGAGCAGCAACGCTCGTTTTCTCGTGGATGCTGCAAAATCTCACGAAAAGTCCATACTATCAGTAGTACCACACATTCATTAAACGAGCTAATGCATCCTGAACCAGCCGTATAGTCCACAATTCACATTTTCGGCACAGAGTACAGGCACAAAGCAAGAGTGCTTCACACAATCAGGAGGATTCGAGAATTAAACTATATTCCAAATAAAAATGGTAGCCGAGTGTTACAAACAGAGGTCATCACTGGACCAAGCGTTCTGATTACTCAAGGGAAACTAAGCGTAATAATTCAAGCTGGACTTCTTCTTTGCTTGCACTTGGATAATGCCTTCGTTGAAATCTTCATGGATCACCTGCATATGCAAAAAGATAGGGTTGAGCGCATTATCCGTTGTTTCTGAATACAGTTAAACATGCTTCATGAGGGAAGTGCACTTCAGGCAGTCAAATCACAAAATTGATGGTACGAGCTACCAGGACACATAAATACTATTTATATTCCACTATGATTCTCTATTGCAAAATGTATTTACTAGATCAGTGCCCGTGCATTTCCATGGAACAACCAAAGAATACAGAGACAGCTCCCTCCCGAATACAACTTCTATGCCCAGCACCAGCAGAAATCCCCAGCCCCAAACCCGTTGCCCATGCATATCCTCACACCGGTCTAGAACCCACCGGCGCCGAGCTCCAGTAGCTGCAGCAGCAGTCTGGTGGCTAGCGTGTCCCACAGTTGCCATTCTCCTTGTAGCAAGCTATGGGTTGCAGCATCAGGAGAGGCGAGGATTGAAAAAAAAAATGAATGCCGGTGGTCACAATTGGAGCATAGAGGCGGCAGGAGAAGGAAGACTGTCAGGGGATGATGGGGGCGGCGTAACAGGAAGCCGTGAGGAAGATATGTGTATTTTTCTCTAAAAAACTATGCGTACCAGGTTGCTATCCATGCACAGGAGACATACCAGGTTCAACATCAGTCAATATATTTTCTATTTCATCTGCTGTGTAGTAGGACCCACGATTTAAGGGTAGGAAGTTGAGCTGAGTGAACTCACCACCAACTCAAATATTTAGAAGTAGGAAAGATATTTCAGGCTGTCCAGTTCATGCTGAACATACCATAGACCTAATGTTGATTTGTTTATAATTTTCTGATCTAACATACTAATCGATTTTATCTGCGGTTATCATCTTCCATTATCTACCAACAAACCGATATTTCCATAAAGGCACCAGTGTGGCAAAAGAACAAGAGTCAGCACAAACCTCTGTAGCGTCCCTGCGTAGAGCAAGCATGCCAGCTTCCACACAAACAGCCTTCAGCTGTGCACCGTTGAAATCATCAGTTGAACGAGCCAGCTCCTCAAAGTTGACATCAGGATGTACGTTCATCTTCCTTGAGTGAATCTACAAGATAGAACACAGAAGAAACTTCTTTGAGTCCACAAAACCAGAAGGTAAGAAATTTTTGCAATAAGAGTTCAGCCTTTAACAAATTACAAGAGACACACTTGCAAAATCCGAGCTCTTGCTTCTTCCGTCGGATGAGGGAACTCGATCTTCCTGTCCAGGCGACCAGAACGGAGTAAAGCAGGATCAAGAATATCTGCACGATTGGTTGCAGCTATCACCTGCAAGTCACATAACAACAATGCGTTAAGCTAACAGGATGAGTAAAACATCTGATCAGGTATTCATCATCTCTCAAATTATGACCAACTGAAGCCAATCTGTGGCTACTCATTAATCAATCAAATAAAAATATCTATTTTATCAAATTACTGTTTTCAAAACAACTAGTTAGGCCAAACCATCAGTACAAAACAAATTATCTTTACAGGTTGAGCTTGCATGCATTCAGATTACAGAGACAAATATTAGGACATGCTGACCTTTATCCTCTCATCACTGCTAAATCCATCTAGCTGATTCAGCAACTCCAACATAGTTCGTTGCACTTCTCTGTCACCACTCACTTCACTGCAGTCAAATAGAAAAAGAAAAATACAAACAATATCAAATATATACTTCCCGGTAAAAAATCATATCTAGTTGCAAGTAATCAATATCTTTACCCTGCATTAATAGGTTAACAACTTCTTATTTTATATATGATGACATAGAAGGTTGAAGGAGTGTTCGACTTGCAGGGACACTAACTGATTTTCTTCATACAAAGATTATACTCCCTCCGTCCCAAAATAAGTGTCTCAATTTTAATACAACTTTGTATTAAAGTTAGTACAAGTTTGAGGCACTTATTTTGGGACGGAGGGAGTACCATGGTGTTCATCAGACAATTCGCCAAATTAAAAACAAGAGTAACAACATGACGAGGCATACTTCAACCACAATAGGTAAAGGGAAACTAAGCATTTGCGCTGGACTAAACTAAAAAATCACAACGCTTAGTGTACAAGCGATGCATGCAAAACAAAATGCAAAATGCACCTGTCAAAACGCTTTGTTCCAATTGCATCAATTTCATCAATAAAAATGATGCAGGGGGCCTTCTCCTTTGCCAGCTCAAAGGCATCTCGGACAAGCTTTGCCCCGTCACCGATGAACATCTGAAACAATTCACAAAAATGTAAATATCTGACTGAAAGATACCCAGAAGAATTAAAAAGTGCTGGACCCGAGAATATTACAGATGCAAATGGACATTCTAAGTTGGAGCCAGCAATTTTAGATGCAAGTCAAGTCATATCCTGAGCCAATGATGCTAAAGAATCCTTAATCACTATCAACTACAGAGTTAAGGATTACAATCAAAGTTCACTTGAGTGTGAAGAAAGATACAATATCATCCTAACAGAACTGATCATAGTCTACAAAGCATGCCAAAGCAGTGTTCAATGATTAGTAGAATAAGCCTGCTAGCCCTAGAACAAGTCAATTAGCATGACCATCTAGTTCATTAAAATGAATAATAACATGATATTGCACATTCTGCTTTCAATGAACATCCAAAGTTAGTTACCTGGACTAACTGCGGACCAGCAAGTTTCAGAAAGGTTGCATTGGTTTGTGCAGCACATGCACGAGCCATCAATGTCTTCCCCGTCCCAGGTGGTCCATATAAAAGAACTCCTTTCGGGGGACGGATTCCCAACTTCTGAAATTGCTCCTTGTGTGTCATTGGCAACACTATAGCTTCAACGAGTTCCTGAATCTGCATTAGAAATTAGACAATACAAAATCAGAACATGAGGGAGCAAATAAAAGCGAATAATTATCAACTAAAAATATTCTGAGGTAAGAAACTTAACATTGTACTACCTACAGAAAGATAAACTGGCAATCATCCTAGTAAATACCTCTTTCTCAAGGCCACCAATGTCATTATAATCCTCCGTAGGCTTTTCATCTACCTCCATTGCCTTTACTCGAGAGTCATACTCCGAAGGTAGCGTGTCTAATATCAAGTAGCTGTCCTTGTTGACTCCAACCAAATCACCAGGCTTGAGGTTGTCAGGGTCAACTAGCCCGATCACAGGAAGGAATATAGTCTGCAATCAAGAATAGAAAATGAACAGAGAAGCCTTGGGCAGCACGTCCAACTCTTTACAGCACACAAGTAAATTGATTCCCTAAACCAGCTAAGATTGCCCAACTAATGAGATTCATCAAATGGTATGTGGAAATAAAGCTTGTCAAGTTCCAAAAATCTAAAATTAAAATAGCCCATAGGCTCAAAAATGAAAGGGTTAATATGGATACACCAAGTAAAATGCTGTACACAGGCAGGGACAGGAAAATTGACGCTGCAAAGTACTAGGATGTGATGTCTGACATAATAAATTCGGCTATTTGTGATTGATGTATCATGGTACAAACTCCCAGGAGAACTTGGCATGGTTGACATGCCAAACTCAGTTAAAATAACAAATGGTGGTGTTTGTAGCCAATAGGATAGTTGTCAATCAAAATTAAAATCTACTTAAGAATTTTACTGCTTGTTTAGATGGAAAAGGTCCATAGTGTCAAAAGATTACAACACCTGCTCTTGTACAAAACTACGTACCTAACTTAACGCTTGTACTAACTTGAAACCAAATGAAATCATAGTCTTATCTCTTTCCTAATTATCCACCTCCTGAACTGTGCTGAGCTAAAACACTAGCACTTAATTAACTTCTGTTGTACTACTCGGCTCTCCCAAATATAGGCAGAAACACTAAAATTGGAGTCAACCTGAATACACACAACTAATCAACCATGGAGCATCTTTCCTATGTGAGTACTTGTTTCTATGGCACCAACCACCAGCATGCCTGGGCTACATCCAGGACAGTTCATGCATATACAGTTGGGAGTAGAAGTAATAACGGATACTAGAGATGTATAAGCACCACAGCAAGTTTGAGCAAGTTTATTTACCTGTCTTGTGGATGTCTTAAGAACAACACATTTTCCTTTCCTCTGTGAGTCCAGATCTATATTAGCACCATCCTCTTCAGCCTCATCTTCAGGGTTCATTTCCAAAATCTGAAACAGTTGACAAATTACATTAGTAGGTTTCCAAGTAAAAATGCATCTGAAGTCAAGATATTTATCAGCAACCTGGCAGATTATAACCTTGAAAATATCAGTTCTGAGTTGGAAAAGACTAAATGAGTGCAGCAGTTTATCCTTGCCAGATAAGTTATCAGAAGCTAATGAACAACAGCACTGATACACACCAACTGATTCCAGATAGCTACCACATAGCAAGCAATACAGTTGCAATTGATTTACTACCTCCTAGATAACCTCTACTCCTAAAGGTGCAGTCTGTAAGTCGTTCGTTCGTTGCTCATCAATCGATACAAGACCCACCACGTACGAGCCCCACTGATTTTATTCTCCTCCCACCAGGGATCTTCTTCCAAAACTAAAGCCCCGTCGCCCCTAGTTTCCAACCCCACTCGGTTTATTCTCCACACCCTCAATCACGCCGTTCACTGCTCCCATCCATCACGAATTCACGATCAGGACTGCCGATTCGTCTCCCTCAACCCATGGTCCCTGACGCCCGTCGCCCGCTAGGCTACTAGTACTAGGTCAACCTCACCGCATTGGGGCCTCCAGGGCAGCACGCCGCGCCGCCGCTCCAATACTGCAGGCATCATCATCAGTACTGATCATCACATCATTCACGCGGCTATCGTGCCGTCAGACTATGGCATGTACAATTACGATGCAGCTCCCTCTGCAGCTTGACGCCACGGTCTAGAAAACGCCAAGGTACTATATCTACCGCCTAATGGATAATCTGGGTTAGTCCATGTAGTAATCTGAACGTGTTCATTAAGAGCACATATGAGGTGAGGTAGGACCTCCACCACCAGATGTAGTCCTCGCTACACAGCTGAAAGTAGCAATGCACGACATATTACGAGCTAGATTGCATTTATGTTAGCAGCTGCTGAAGCTAATCGACCATGAACACGGGCTCTAAGGTTGAGAAAGTCCATGTGTTGTAAGTGTGCTCCACCATGACAACATTTCTATTGATATTCTGTTAATAAATGTAATTAACCGATCAAAATCAACAAAACAGTTTTTTTCCTATTTGATAAGTTTACTCGCTTATAATTGTATTTTATTTAACATAATGCATGTGTGGCATATTCTTCTCTTGGAAGATGTCCTCATTATAGCGTATTACTGTCACGGTGATATGAAAAGGAGCAAATGAAACTGCATAGATGTGGGAAGAAAAACAATCAAGTGCTCGATGAAATGTCTTGAGCCGGCGCTACACTTAACGCTAGCATTCAGAGGCATAACTGCCAATCGGCCAAATTTCTGATCCTGGCGCATGTGCCAAGTATCCAGCGTTATATCACAGAAGGGATGCACATACGAACATTCAACTGACTGATAAGAAAAAAGGGATGCACATCTTTCCCTAAACATTAGGTTACTTGCACAGGCGTTCTACTAGTTTACAAGGTTGGTCACAAGAGGGAAATTGGCGTGTAACTACGCGTTTCTGTCAGGTCAAACATTTCCAGCAACTAAACTAGGGCACACAGTCACTGGCCCCTCATCAATTAGCACGCAGTGAAGCTCAAAACTAGAGCATGTGACGTCAGACGCTACTCTGGGCTACTAATCCGGTTTGCACGAACTAATACTGGATCGGGGAATCGTGAATCCGGCATGAATGAACTTGGTACAGAAACCCATAATTTCCGCATCCAAGACCAGATCGGGTAAATTCCTGGGGCAGGTGAGGCACGAACCTCGACGATGTTGCCGACGAGGTAGGGCAGCTGCTTGTTGAGCTTTATTTTCTCCTGATTCTCCTTGATCTTGTCCTTGACGTTCTCGAGCTCCAGGTTGTTCCGCTGCAGCTCGTCCTGCACCCCCGCGAACAGACAAACCAGATCAGGCAACCCTGGACCGACGGGACGGGATAGCGGCTGCTAGGGTTCGGGGGAGGGGGGCCGTACCTTGAGGACGCGGACCTCGTTGTCGAGGAGGCGGGTGGCCCGGACGATGTCCTCCGTGGACATGGAGTCGAGCTGGTCGGTCTCCGACGAGTCGTCGACGGCCATCGCGGCGGCGCCGGCGTCTGGCGCGGGGGTAGGGGAGGACGACATGGCGCTCTGCTGCGGCCGGGGAGGGGAGGGGAGGCGGAGATTTGTGGGAGGTTGCGGCTTGGGGAAGGAGTTGATGGAGATTCCCCTGACTTCGGCCTGAGCTTCAGGTGGTATAGGTTGTCGGCCTGGGCCTTGGGCCTTTCCGCAGTAAATGCAGCCCAGCTGGATGTTTTGGGTCCGTGGGCCGAGGCCCGGTGCGGCGGCTTTTTTGTATATCCTAACCACCCCCTAACCTTTTTGTAATTCCCGACTTCTTTCTCAAAAAAAAATCCTGATTTCTGATTATATAATAGAAATGTGCACCCCAGTGGTTCCAAGGGTAGAAAATAAATAACTAATAGAAATATTGTAAGCATCATCAATAGTAGCAATAGATATAGTTTCATCGTGCATAGCAATACTTTTATCAAGTGATTCCGCGTTCGGAAATTTTAGCTACCCACTTATCATTAGAGGGACCATGGCAGTCTTTTATCACAATATTCACTACATTCATAACTTAATTTATAAAGTTTATCATATATATTCTCGTTATACTTAGCATCTAAAGAACATGCATTGCTAGTTTTTTTTCTTTTTAGTTCTTTCATGATGTGCTATTATCTCAAAACTTTTAAAATAAATGTCGATGAAATATGAGGATATCATCCTGGCTTTTTCTTCTCTACTTTCCACATGGTGTGCTACTGGTTCTAAGCTTTCAAAAAACTAGTTAAATGCATGTGTGTTGCTACGGGTAAATTATTGTAAATAATGTAAGGGGCACCTATACATTAGGCACCTGAAAAACTCTTCGCGTCCATCAATTCTATTTTTGGCCATCAAATATCCAACGGTTAGGAGCACACTGCCACCAGTTTACCTTCTTGCTCCTCTCCCGCGATGATTCCTCCTCCTCCATAGAGGCCTACTCAGGCCTAACTGTTGGAAATATGCCCTAGAGGCAATAATAAATTAGTTATTATTATTATATTTCCTTGTTCATGATAATCGTTTATTATCCATGCTATAATTGTATTGATAGGAAACTCGGATACATGTGTGGGTACATAGACAACACCATGTCCCTAGTAAGCCTCTAGTTGACTAGCTCGTTGATCAATAGATGGTTACGGTTTCCTGACCATGGACATTGGATGTCGTTGATAACGGGATCACATCATTAGGAGAATGATGTGATGGACAAGACCCAATCCTAAGCCTAGCACAAAAATCGTGTAGTTCGTATGCTAAAGCTTTTCTAATGTCAAGTATCATTTCCTTAGACCATGAGATTGTGCAACTCCCGGATACCGTAGGAATGCTTTGGGTGTACCAAACGTCACAACGTAACTGGGTGGCTATAAAGGTGCACTACGGGTATCTCCGAAAGTGTCTGTTGGGTTGGCACGAATCGAGACTGGGATTTGTCACTCCGTGTAACGGAGAGGTATCTCTGGGCCCACTCGGTAGGACATCATCATAATGTGCACAATGTGACCAAGGGGTTGATCACGGGATGATGTGTTATGGAACGAGTAAAGAGACTTGCCGGTAACGAGATTGAACAAGGTATCGGCATACCGACGATTGAATCTCGGGCAAGTACAATACCGCTAGACAAAGGGAATTGAATACGGGATTGATTGAATCCTCGACATCATGGTTCATCCGATGAGATCATCGTGGAACATGTGGGAGCCAACATGGGTATCCAGATCCCACTGTTGGTTATTGGCCAGAGAGTTGTCTCGGTCATGTCTGCATGGTTCCCGAACCCGTAGGGTCTACACACTTAAGGTTCGGTGACACTAGGGTTGTAGAGATAATAGTATGCGGTAACCCGAATGTTGTTCGGAGTCCCGGATGAGATCCCGGACATCACGAGGAGTTCCGGAGTGGTCCGGAGGTAAAGATTTATATATAGGAAGTCCAGTTTCGGCCACCGGAAAAGTTTTGGGGGTCATCGGTATTGTACCGGGACCACCGGAAGGGTCCCGGGGGTCCACCGGGTGGGGCCACCTATCCCAGAGGGCCCCATAGGCTGAGGGGACATGGGAACCAGCCCCTGGTGGGCTGGTGCGCCCCCCCCCTTGGGCCTCCCATGCGCCTAGGGTTAGAAACCCTAAGGGGTGGGGGCGCCTCCACTTGGCTTGGAGGCCAAGCCACCCCTAGGGCAGCCGCCCCCCTCCCTAGATGGGATCTACAAGGGGCCGGCGCCCCCTAGGCCCCTATATATAATGGAGGGGAGGGAGGGCAGCCGCACCTGAGTCCCTGGCGCCTCCCTCCCTCACGTGACACCTCTTCCTCCCCGCTTGCGCTTGGCGAAGCCCTGCCGGGATCCCGCTACTTCCACCACCACGCCGTCATGCTGCTGGATCTCCATCAACCTCTCCTTCCCTTGCTGGATCAAGAAGGAGGAGATGTCTCTCCCAACCGTACGTGTGTTGAACGCGGAGGTGTTGTCCGTTCGGCACTAGGATCTCTGGTGATTTGGATCACGACGAGTACGACTCCTTCAACCCCGTTCTCTTGAACGCTTCCGCTTAGCGATCTACAAGGGTATGTAGATGCACTATCCTCTCTCTCGTTGCTAGTCTCTCCATAGATAGATCTTGGTGACTCGTAGGAAAATTTTGAATTTCTGCTACGTTCCCCAACACTAACCACCTGCCTCCACCCCCCGTGGCTGGCGGCTATTGCGGCCCCACCCTCCCCTTGACCTCCTCCCCCACCATCCTGATGATTGCCGCCCTTGCCATCCCTCTAAGCCCCATCCCAGTGAGCAACTCCGACACTGCTCACCCCCATGCACCTGTTGGGGATCGTTGCCAAAAATTAAAAAAAATTCTACGCATCACCAAGATCAATCTATGGAGTAACTAGCAATGAGAGAGAGAGGGGAGTGCATCTTCATACCCTTGAAGATCGCGAGACGGAAGCGTTGCAAGAACGCGGATGAAGGAGTCGTACTCGTAGCGATTCAGATCGCGGTGGATTCCGATCTTAGCGCCGAACAACTGCACCTCCGCATTCAACACACATGCAGCCCAGTGACGTCTCCCGTGCCTTGATCCAGCAAGGAGGAGGGAGAGGTTGAGGAAGATGGCTCCAACAGCAGCACGACGACGTGGTGGTGATGGAGTGGCAGTTCTCTGGGAGGGCTTCGCCAAGCTCACGCGGAGGAGGAGAGGTGTTGGGGAGGGGAGGGGCTGCGCCTTGGATGTGGTGCTGCAGCCCTCCCCTCACCCCTCTATTTATAGGGAGAAGGGGGAAGGGGGCGGCCCCTCTAGATGAGATCTAGAGGGGGGCGGCGGCTAAGAGGGAGGGGGCTTGCCCCCCAAGCAAGGGGAGCGCCCCCTTTAGGGTCCCCCCCCAACCCTAGGCGCATGGGCCCTAGGGGGTAGCGCCGAGGCCACTTAGGGGCTGGTTCCCTTCCAACTACAGCCCATAAGGCCCTCCGGGACAGGTGTCCCCTCCCGGTGGACCCCCGGAACCCCTCCGGTGGTCACGGTACAATACCGGTATACCCCCGAATATTTCCGGTGACCGTATGACGACTTCCCATATATAAATCTTCACCTCCAGACCATTCTGGAACTCCTCGTGACGTCCGGGATCTCATCCGGGACTCCGAACAACATTCGGTAATCACATACAAATCTTCCTTATAACCCTAGCGTCATCAAACCTTAAGTGTGTAGACCCTACGGGTTCGGGAATCACACAGACATGACCGAGACAGCTCTCCGGCCAATAACCAACAGCGGGATCTGGATACCCATGTTGGCTCCCACATGTTCCACAATGATCTCATTGGATGAACCACGATGTCGAGGATTCAAGTAATCCCGTATACAGTTCCCTTTATCAATCGGTACGTTACTTGCCCAAGATTCGATCGTCGATATCCCAATACCTCGTTCAATCTCGTTACCAGCAAGTCACTTTACTCATTCCATAATGCATGATACCGTGACTAACCACTTAGTCACATTGAGCTCATTATGATGATGCATTACCGAGTGGGTCCAGAGATACCTCTCCGTCATACGGAGTGACAAATCCCAGTCTCGATTCGTGCCAACCCAACAGATACTTTCGGAGATACCTGCAGTGCACCTTTATAGTCACCTAGTTACGTTGTGACGTTTGGTACACCCAAAGCACTCCTACGGTACCCGGGAGTTACACAATCTCATGGTCTAAGGAACTGATACTTGACATTAGAAAAGCTTTAGCAAACGAACTACACGATCTTGTGCTATGCTTAGGATTGGGTCTTGTCCATCACATCATTCTCCTAATGATGTGATCCCGTTATCAATGACATCCAATGTCCATAGTCAGGAAATCATGACCATCTGTTGATCAACGAGCTAGTCAACTAGAGGCTCACTAGGGAAATGTTGTGGTCTATGTATTCACACATGTATCACGGTTTCCGGTCAATACAATTACAACATGAATAGTAGACAATTATCATGAACAAGGAAATATAATAATAATCATTTTATTATTGCCTCTAGGGCATATTTCCAAAAGTCTCCCACTTGCACTAGAGTCAATAATCTAGTTACACTGTGATGAATCGAACACCCATAGAGTTTTGGTGTTGATCATGTTTTGCTCGCGGAAGAGGTTTAGTCACCGGATCTGCAACATTCAGATCCGTATGCACTTTGCAAATATCTATGTCTCCATCTTGAACATTTTCACGAATGGAGTTGAAGCGACACTTGATGTGCCTGGTCTTCTTGTGAAACCCGGGCTCCTTGGCAAGGGCAATAGCTCCAGTGTTATCACAAAAGAGAGTCATCGGCCCCGACGCATTGGGAATAACTCCTAGGTCGGTAATGAACTCCTTCATCCAGATTGCTTCATGTGCTGCCTCCGAGGCTGCCATGTACTCCGCTTCACATGTAGATCCCGCCATGATGCTTTGCTTGCTACTGCACCAGCTTACGGCCCCACCATTCAAAATATACACGTATCCGGTTTGTGACTTGGAGTCATCCAGATATGTGTCGAAGCTAGCATCGACGTAACCCTTTACGACAAGCTCTTCGTCACCTCCATAAACGAGAAACATATCCTTAGTCCTTTTCAGGTACTTCAGGATATTCTTGACCGCTGTCCAGTGTTCCATGCCAGGATTACTTTGGTACCTTGCTACCAAACTCACCGCAAGGTTTACATCAGGTCTGGTACATAGCATGGCATACATAATAGACCCTATGGCCGAGGCATAGGGGATGACACTCATCTTTTCTCTATCTTCTGCCGTGGTCGGGCATTGAGCCGAGCTCAATTTCACACCTTGCAACACAGGCAAGAACCCCTTCTTGGACTGATCCATATTGAACTTCTTCAATATCTTATCAAGGTATGTGCTTTGTGAAAGACCTATGAGGTGTCTCGATTTATCTCTATAGATCTTGATGCCTAATATATAAGCAGCTTCTCCAAGGTCCTTCATTGAAAAACACTTATTCAAGTAGGCCTTTATGATGTCCAAAAGTTCTATATCATTTCCCATCAACAGTATGTCATCCACATATAATATAGAAATGTTATAGAGCTCCCACTCACTTTCTTGTAAACACAGGCTTCTCCATAAGTCTGCATAAACCCAAACGCTTTGATCATTTCATCAAAGCGAATGTTCCAACTCTGAGATGCTTGCACCAGCCCATAGATGGATCGTTGGAGCTTGTATACCTTGTTAGCATTCTTAGGATCAACAAAACCTTCTGGTTGCATCATATACAATTCTTCCTTAAGATAGCCATTAAGGAATGTTGTTTTGACGTCCATTTGTCATATCTCATAATCATAGAATGCGGCAATTGCTAACATGATTCGGACGGACTTCAGCTTCGCTACGGGTGAGAAAGTCTCATCGTAGTCAACTCCTTGAACTTGTCGATAACCCTTAGCGACAAGTCGAGCTTTATAGATGGTAACATTACCATCCGCGTCCGTCTTCTTCTTAAAGATCCATTTATTTTCTATCGCTCTCGCCGATCATCGGGCAAGTCTGTCAAAGTCCATACTTTGTTTTCATACATGGATCCTATCTCGGATTGCATGGCTTCAAGTCATTTGTTGGAGTCTGGGCCCGCCATTGCTTCTTCATAGTTTGAAGGTTCACCGTTGTCCAACAACATGATTTCCAGGACAGGGTTGCCATACCATTCTGGTGTGGAACGTGTCCTTGTGGACCTACGAAGTTCAGTAGCAACTTAATCGGAAGTACCTTCATCATCATCATTAACTTTCTCTCCAGTCGGTGCAGGCACCACAGGAACATCTTCCTAAGCTGCGCTACTTTCCGGTTCAAGAGGTAGTACTTCATCAAGTTCCACTTTCCTCCCACTTACTTCTTTCGAGAGAAACTCTTTCTCCAGAAAGGACCCATTCTTGGCAACAAAGATCTTGCCTTCGGATCTGAGGTAGAAGGTATACCCAATGGTTTCCTTAGGGTATCCTATGAAGACGCATTTTTCCGACTTGGGTTCGAGCTTTTCAGGTTGAAGTTTCTTGACATAAGCATCGCATCCCCAAACTTTTAGAAATGACAGCTTAGGTTTTGCTACGTCTTGAGCTTGCGTTGGTTTTCATTGAAGAGGAAAGGGTGATGCAGCACAGCAGCGTAAGTATTTCCCTTAGTTTTTGAGAACCAAGGTATCAATCCAGTAGGAGGCTCCTCACAAGTCCCACGAACCAACACAAACAAACAAAGAACTCGCAACCAACGCGATAAAGGGGTTGTCAATCCCTTCACGGCCACTTGCGAAAGTGAGATCTGATAGAGATAATATGATAAGATAAATATATTTTTGGTATTTTATGATATAGATGCAGAAAGTAAAGATGCAAATAAAAGTAGATTGAAAACTTATATGATAAAGAATAGACCCGGGGGGCATAGGTTTCACTAGAGGCTTCTCTCAAGATAGCGTAAGTATTATGATGGGTGAACAAATTACTATCGAGCAATTGATAGAAAAGCGAATAATTATGATGTTATCTAGGCATGATCATGTATATAGGCATCACATCCATGACAAGTAGACCGACTCCTGCCTGCATCTACTACTATTACTCCACACATCGATCGCTATCCAGCATGCATTTAGAGTATTAAGTTCATAAGAACAGAGTAACGCATTAAGAAAGATGACATTATGTAGAGGGATAAACTCAAGCAATATGATATAAACCCCATCTTTTTATCCTCGATGGCAACAATACAATACGTGTCTTGCAACCCTTTCTATTACTGGGTAAGAACACCGCAAGATTGAACCCAAAGCTAAGCACTTCTCCCATGGCAAGAAAGATCAATCTAGTAGGCCAAACCAAACCGATAATTCGAAGAGACTTGCAAAGATAACTCAATCATACATAAAAGAATTCAGAGAAGATTCAAATATTATTCATAGATAAACTTGATCACAAACCCACAATTCATCGGATCTCGACAAACACACCGCAAAAAGAGATTACATCAAATAGATCTCCACAAGAGAGGGGGACAACATTGTATTGAGATCCAAAAAGAGAGAAGAAGCCATCTAACGAATAACTATGGACCCGAAGGTCTGTGGTAAACTACTCACAACTCATTGGAGGGGCTATGGTGTTGATGTAGAAGCCCTCCATGGTGGATTCCCCCTCCGGCAAAACACCGACGACGACTCTAAGATGGGATCTCGCGGATACAGAAGGTTACGATGGCGGAAATATTTCTTCGGTGGCTCCCTGGATGTTTTCGGGGTATGTAGGCTTATATAGGAGGAAGAAGTACGTCGGTGGCCGCCCGACGGGTCCACGAGACAGGGGGGCGCGCCCAGGAGGGGTGGGCGCGCCCTCCTATCTCGTGGCCACCTAGCATAGTGGAAGGATGAGTGTGCGTATATCCATGGACTCACATTAGTCATAAAGAACTCATATACTTATTGCAAAAGTCTACCTAGCCCTCAAAGCAAAGTACTACTACGCATGCCCCTAGAGGGATAGATTGGTAGGAAAAGACCATCGCTCGTCCCCGACTGCCACTCATAAGGAAGACAATCAAAAGAGCACCTCATGCAACAAATTTGTCACACAACTTTTACCATACGTGCATGCTACGGGACTTGCCAACTTCAACACAAATATTTATCAATTTCATAATTATCCACTAGCATGACTCTAGCATTACTACCTTTATATCTCAAAACAATTATCAAGCATCAAATTGATCCTAGTGTTTAATGCACTTTCTATGATAGTTTTTATTATACCCAACTTGGATGCTCATCATTCTAGGACCAAATTTGTAACTATAGCAAATACCATGCTGTTCTAAGAGATTCTCAAAATAATATAAGTGAAGCATGAGAGACTAGAAATTTCTTCAAAATTAATCCACCGCCGTGCTCTAAAGGATATAAGTGAAGTACTAGAGCAAAAACCATCTAGCTCAAAAGATATAAGTGAAGCACATAGCATATTCTGATAAAATTTCGATCAAGTAGGCTTCTCCCAAAAGGTGGGTACAGCAAGGATGATTGTGGTAAACTAACAAGCAAAGACTAATATAATACACGACGCTCCAAGCAAAACACATATCATGTGGCGAATAAAAATATAGCTCCAAGTAAAGTTACCAATGAACGAAGACGAAAGAGGGAATGCCTTCCCGGGGCATCCCCAAGCTTAGGCTTTTGGATATTCTTGAATATCTTGGGGTGCCTTAGGCATCCCCAAGCTTAGGCTTTTGCCATCCTTTATTCCATAGTCCATCAAATCTTTACCCAAAACTTGAAAACTTCACAACACAAAACTCAACAGGAAATCTTATAAGCTCCGTTAGTGAAAGAAAACAAAACCACCACATAAGGTACTGTAATGAAATCATTATTTATTTATATTGGTGTTAAATCTACTGTATTCCAAGTTCTCTATGATTCATACCCTTACATACTAGCCATAGATGCATCAAAATAAGCAAACAACACACGAAAGGCAGAATCTGTCAAAACAGAACAGTCTGTAGCAATCTATAACTAACGCAAACTTCTGGAACCTCAAAAATCCTACCAAAATAGGACGTCCTAAACAATTTGTCTATTGATCAGCAGAAAAAAGAATCAATGCAAAGTCACGTTCCTGTGATTTATTGATTTTTTTCTCGTGAGTGCAAAGTTTCTGTTTTTCAGCAGAATCAAATCAACTCATATCATAGGTTATCCTATAGGTTCTACTTGGCACAAACACTAAATAAAACATGAAAACACATATAAACAGAAAGTAGATGCAAAATTTATTACTAAACAGGAACAAAAACAAGAAACACAAAGAAAATTGGGTTGCCTCCCAACTAGCGCTATCGTTTAACGCCCCTAGCTAGGCATAAAAGCGAAGATAGATCTAAGTAGTGCCATCTTTAGCACTTGATTCATAGGTAGCTCGCATAATGGATTCATAGGGTAATTTGACTTTCTTTCTTGGAAAGTGCTCCTTGCCTTTCTTTAATGGAAATTGGAATCTAATATTCCCTTCCTTCATATCAATAATCGCACCAATCGTTCTAAGAAAAGGTCTACCAAGAATAATAGGGCAAGAAAGATTGCAATCTATATCAAGAACGATAAAATCAACAGGCACCAAATTTATATTTGCAACAATTAGAACATCATTGATTCTTCCCATTGGCTTTTTAATGGTGGAATCCGCAAGGTGCAAATTTAAAGAGCAATCATCAAGATCATGGAAACCTAGAATATCACAAAAAGTTTTCGGAATCGTGGAAACACTAGCAACCAAATCACACAAAGCAAAACACTCATAATATTTAATTTTAATATTTATAGTAGGTTCCCACTCATCATTGAGTTTTCTAGGTACAGAAACTTCCAAATTAAGTTTTTCATCAAAAGATTGCATCAAGGCATCAACAATATGTTTGGTAAAGGCTTTATTTTGATTATAAGCATGAGGAGAATCAACAACGGATTGCAACAAGGAAATACAACTTTCTAAAGAACAATTATCATAATCAAATTCCTTGAAATCCGAGATAGTGGGTTCAATACTATTTAAATTTTTGACCTCTCCAATTGCACTTTTACCAAATTTAGTATCAAGATCTAAAAACTCCAAATTATTGGAACGTTTTTTAACAAAAGTTGATTCAATTTCAGTCCCATTATTATCAAGATTCATATTGCAAAACAAGGATCTAATAGGGGACACATCAATAACTTTAAGATCTTCATCATTATTTTCATGGAAACTAGAAGAACACGCTTTTATAAAGCAATCTTTCTTAGCACACAATCAAGCCGTTCTTTCTTTGCACTCATCAATGGAACTTCTCATAGATTTGAGAGACTCATTGATATCATGCTTAGGAGGAGTAGATCTAAGTTTCAAAGAATCAACATCGAGAGAAAGCCTATCAACGTTCCTGGCCAAATCATCAACTTTGAGCAATTTTTCTTCAAGTAAAGCATTAAAATTCTTTTGAGAGATCATAAATTCTTTCACACTATTTTCAAAATCAGAGGGCAACTTATTAAAATTACCATAAGAATTATTGTAGGAATTTCCGTAATTATTAGAGGAATTGCTAGGGAACGGTCTAGGATTAAAGTTTCATCTATAAGCATTGTTTCCAAAATTATTCATACCAACAAAATTTACATCCATAGTTCATTATTATTCTCAATCAAGGTAGATAAAGGCATATCATTGGGATCAATAGAAGAACTCTTAGTAGCAAACAATCTCATAAGCTCATCCATCTTTCCACTCAAAACATTAATTTCTTCTATAGCATGCACTTTTTTACTAGTAGATCGTTCGGTGTGCCATTGAGAATAATTAGCCATAATATTATCAAGAAGTTTTGTAGCATCTCCTAAAGTGATTTCCATAAACGTGCCTCCGGCGGCCGAATCTAACAGATTTCTAGAAGCAAAGTTCAAACCGGCATAAAAATTTTGTATGATCATCCATAAATTCAAACCATGAGTAGGGCAATTGTGAATCATCAATTTCATTCTTTCCCAAGATTGGGCAACATGCTCATGATCAAGTTGTTTAAAATTAATAATATCGTTCCTAAGCGAGATGATCTTAGCGGGAGGAAAATATTTAGAGATAAAAGCATCTTTGCACTTGTTCCAAGAATCAATACTATTTTTAGGCAAAGACAAAAACCAAACTTTAGCATGATCTCTAAGTGAAAACGGAAATAACTTCAATTTAACAATATCATTATCCGTATCTTTTTTCTTTTGCATCTCACACAAATCAACAGGGTAGCGACATCTTCACTAGGAAGGCCGTAGAATTGATCTTTCATAACAAGATTCAGCAAAGCAGCATTGATTTCACAAGACTCAACATCATTAAGAGGAGCAATCGGAGTACTAAGGAAATCATTATTATTGGTATTGGAGAAATCACACAATTTGGTATTATCTTGCGCCATGGCAACAAGTAATCCAATACACAAGCAAACAGAAAAAGGCAAGCGAAAGAGAGGGGAAGAAGAAGGCAAGCGGAAAAGAGAGAAGATTCGGAAAGAGAGGGCGAATAAAATGACAAGGGTGAAGTGGGGGAGAGGAAAACGAGAGGCAAATGGCAAATAATGTAAATGCGAGCGAGATGAGTTTGTGATGGGTACTTGGTATGTCTTGACTTGGCGAAGACCTCCCTAGCAACGGTGCCAGAAATCCTTCTTGCCACATCTTGAGCTTGTGTTGGTTTTCCTTGAAGAGGAAAGGGTGATGCAGCACAGTAGCGTAAGTATTTCCCTCAGGTTTTGAGAACCAAGGTACCAATCCAGTAGGAGGCTCCTCACAAGTCCCACGAACCTACACAAACAAACAAAGAACTCGCAACCAACACGATAAAGGGGTTGTCAATCCCTTCACGGCCACTTGCGAAAGTGAGATCTGACAGAGATAATATGATAAGATAAATATATTTTTGGTATTTTATGATATAGATGTAGAAAGTAAAGATGCAAATAAAAGTAGATTGAAAACTTATATGATAAAGAATAGACCCCGGGGCCATAGGTTTCACTAGAGGCTTCTCTCAAGATAGCATAAGTATTATGGTGGGTGAACAAATTACTGTCGAGCAATTGATAGAAAAGCGAATAATTATGATGTTATCTAGGCATGATCATGTATATAGGCATCACATCCATGACAAGTAGACCGACTCCTGCCTGCATCTACTACTATTACTCCACACATCGACCGCTATCCAGCATGCATCTAGAGTATTAAGTTCATAAGAATAGAGTAACACATTAAGAAAGATGACATGATGTAGAGGCATAAACTCAAGCAATATGATATAAACCCCATATTTTTATCCTCGATGGCAACACTACAATACGTGTCTTGCAACCCTTTCTGTCACTGGGTAAGAACACCGCAAGATTGAACCCAAAGCTAAGCACTTCTCCCATGGCAAGAAATATCAATCTAGTAGGCCAAACTAAACCGATAATTCGAAGAGACTTGCAAAGATAACTCAATCATACATAAAAGAATTCAGAGAAGATTCAATTATTATTCATAGATAAACTTGATCATAAACCCACAATTCATCGGATCTTGACAAACACGCCGCAAAAAGAGATTACATCGAATAGATCTCCACAAGAGAGGGGGAGAACATTGTATTGAGATCCAAAAAGAGAGAAGAAGCCATCTAACGAATAAGTATGGACCCGAAGGTCTGTGGTAAACTACTCACAACTCATTGGAGGGGCTATGGTGTTGATGTAGAAGCCCTCCATGGTGGATTCCCCCTCCGGTAGAACGTCGACGACGGCTCCAAGATGGGATCTCGCGGATACAGAAGGTTACAGTGGCGAAAAATTTTCTTCGGTGGCTCCCTGGATGTTTTTGGGGTATGTAGGCTTATATAGGAGGAAGAAGTACGTCGGTGGCCGCCCAAAGGGTCCACGAGACAGGGGGCGCGCCCAGGAGGGGTGGGCGCGCCCTCCTATCTCGTGGCCGCCTCGGCTGCTCCTTAGCTTGCACTCCAAGTTCTCCGGGCCACGTTCGTTCCAAAAATCACGCTCCCGAAGGTTTCATTCCGTTTGGACTCCGTTTGATATTCCTTTTCTTCGAAATACTGAAATAGGCAAAAAAAACAGCAATACGGGCTGGGTCTCCGGTTAGTAGGTTAGTCCCAAAAATGATATAAATGTGTAAAATAAAGCCCATAGACATCCAAAACATGTAATATAATAGCATGGAACAATCAAAAATTATAGATACGTTGGAGACGTATCAGGTTTCTTTCCAAACCATAATTCATACGGTGTCGTCTCAACGGATTTAGACGGTGCCCTATTTAAAGTGAATGTAGCTGTCTCTAAAGCGTATCCCAAAATGATAGCGTTAAATCGGTAAGAGACATCATAGATCGCACCATATCCAATAGAGTGCGATTACGACGTTCAGACACACCGTTATGCTGAGGTGTTCCTGGATGCGCGAGTTGTGAAACAATTACACATTTCCTTAAGTGCGTACCAAACTCGTCACTTAAATATTCTCCCCCACGATCTGATCATGAGAACTTTATCTTTCTGTCACGTTGATTCTCTACCTCATTCTGAAATTCCTTGAACTTTTCAAAGGTCTCAGACTTGTGTTTCATCAAGTAGACATACCCATATCTACTTAAGTCATCAGTGAGGGTGAGAACATAACGATAGCCACCGCGAGCCTCAACGCTCATTGGACCGCACACATCATTATGTATAATTTCCAATAAGTTGGTTGCTCGCTCCATTGTTCTGGAGAGCGGAGTCTTGGTCATTTTGCCCATGAGGCATGGTTCACACGTGTCAAATGATTCGTAATCAAGAGACTCCAAAAGTCCATCTGCATGGAGCTTCTTCATGCGTTTGACACCAATGTGACCAAGGCGGCAGTGCCACATGTATGTGGGACTATCATTATCAATCTTACATCTTTTGGTATCCACACTATGAATATGTGTAACATCACGTTCGAGATTCATTAAGAATAAACCATTGACCAGCTGGGCATGACCATAAAACATATCTCTCATATAAATAGAACAACCATTATTCCCGGATTTAAATGAGTAGCCATCTCACATTAAACGAGATCCAGATACAATGTTCATGCTCAAAGCCGGCACTAAATAACAATTATTGAGGTTTAAAACTAACCCCGTAGGTAAATGTAGAGGTAGCGTGCCGACGGCGATCACATCGACCTTGGAACCATTCCCTACGCGCATCATCACCTCGTCCTTCGCCAGTCTCCGCTTATTCCGCAGCTCCTGTTTTGAGTTACAAATATGAGCAACTGCACCGGTATCAAATCCCAGGAGCTACTATGGGTACTGGTAAGGTACACATCAATAACATGTATATCACATATACCTTTGGTGTTGCCGACCTTCTTGTCTGCTAAGTACTTGGGGCAGTTCCGCTTCCAGTGACCGTTTCCCTTGCAATAAAAGCACTCAGTCTCAGGTTTGGGTCCGTGCTTTGGCTTCTTCCCGGCAACTGGCTTACTGGGCGCGGCAACTCCCTTGTCGTCCTTCTTGAAGTTCTTTTTACCCTTGCCTTTCTTAAAACTAGTGGTTTTATTGACCATCAACACTTGATGTTCCTTTTTGATCTCCACCTTCGCTGATTTCAGCATTGAAAATACCTCAGGAATGGTTTTCACCATCCCCTGCATATTGTAATTCATCACAAGACTCTTGTAGCTAGGTGGGAGCGACTGAAGGATTTTGTCAATGACCGCGTCATCCGGGAGATTAACTCCCAGCTGAGACAAGCGGTTATGCAACCCAGACATTTTGAGTATGTGCTCGCTGACAGAACTATTCTCCTCCATCTTACAACTGTAGAAGTTGTCGAAGACTTCATATCTCTCGACCCGGGCATGAGCTTGGAAAATCATTTTCAGCTCTTGGAACATCTCATATGCTCTGTGCTGCTCAAAATGCTTTTGGAGCCCCGGTTCTAAGCTGTAAAGCATGCTGCACTGAACCAGGGAGTAATCATCACTACGTGACTGCCAGACGTTCATAACGCCTTGAGTTGCTGGGAAAACTGGTGCTTCACCTAGCGGTGCATCTAGGACATATGCTCTTTTGGCAGCTGTGAGGATGATCCTCAAGTTCCGGTCCCAGTCCGTATAGTTGCTACCATCGTCTTTCAGCTTGGTTTTCTCTAGGAACGCGTTGAAGTTGAGGGCAACATTAGCGTGGGCCATTTGATCTACAATACATATTGCAAAGATTTTAGACTAAGTTCATGATAATTAAGTTCATCTAATCAAATTATTTAATGAACTTCCACTCAGACAGACATCCCTCTAGTCATCTAAGTGATACATGATGCGAGTCAACTAGGCCATGTCGGATTATCACATGAGACAGACTAGTCATCATCGGTGAACATCTTCATGTTGATCGTATCTTCTATACGACTCATTTTCGACCTTTCGGTCTCTTGTGTTCCGAGGCCATGTCTGTACATGCTAGGCTCGTCAAGTCAACCTAAGTGTTTTGCATGTGTAAATCTGGCTTACACCCATTGTATGTGAACATTAGAATCTATCACACCCGATCATCACGTGGTGCTTCGAAACAACAAACTTTCGCAACGGCGCACAGTTAGGGGGAACACTTTTCTTGAAATTATTATGAGGGATCATCTTATTTATGCTACCGTCATTCTAAGCAAATAAGATGCAAAAACATGATAAACATCACATGCAATCAAATAGTGACATGATATGGCCAATATCATTTTGCTCCTTTTGATCTCCATCTGCGGGGCACCATGATCATCATCGTCACCGGCATGACACCATGATCTCCATCATCGTGTCTCCATGAAGTTGTCTCACCAACTATTACTTCTACTACTATATATGGCTAACAGTTTAGCAATAAAGTAAAGTAATTACATGGCATTATTCAATGACACGCAGGTCATACAATAAATAAAGACAACTCCTATGGCTCCTACTGGTTGTCATACTCATCGACATGCACGTCGTGATTCCTATTACAAGAACATGATCAATCTCATACATCACATATATTTCATTCATCACATCCTTTTTCGCCATATCACATCACACGGCATATGCTGCAAAAACAAGTTAGACGTCCTCTAATTGTTATTGCAAGTTTTTACGTGGCAGCTATATGTTCGTAGCAAGAACGTTTCTTACCTACGCCAAAAACCACAACGTGATATGCCAATTGCTATTTACCCTTCATAAGGACCCTTTTCATCGAATCTGATACGACTAAAGTGGGAGAGACAGACACCCGCTAACCACCTTATGCAACTAGTGCATGTCAGTCGGTGGAACCTGTTTCACGTAAGCGTACGTGTAAGGTCGGTCCGGGCCACTTCATCTCACGATGCCGCCGAAACAAGATAAGACTAGTAGTGGCAAGTAAATTGACAAAATTGACATCCACAACAAACTTGTGATCTACTCGTGCATAGAAACTACGCATAGACCTAGCTCATGATGCCACTGTTGGGGATCGTTGCAGAAATTAAAAAAAATTCTACGCATCACCAAGATCAACCTATGGAGTAACTAGCAACAAGAGAGAGGGGAGTGCATCTTCATACCCTTGAAGATCGCGAGACGGAAGCGTTGCAAGAACGCAGATGAAGGAGTCATACTCGTAGCGATTTAGATCGCGGTGGATTCTGATCTTAGCACCGAAAAACGTCACCTCCGTGTTCAACACACATGCAGCCCAGTGACGTCTCCCGCGCCTTGATCCAGCAAGGAGGAGGGAGTGGGTGAGGAAGATGGCTCCAACAGCAGCACGACGGCGTGGTGGTGATGGAGTGGCAGTTCTCCGGCAGAGGTTCGCCAAGCTCACGCGGAGGAGGAGAGGTGTTGGGGAGGGGAGGGGAGGCGCCTTGGATGTGATGCTGCAGCCCTCCCCTCACCCCTCTATTTATAGGGAGAAGGGGGCGGCCCCTCTAGATGAGATCTAGAGGGGGGGCGGCCAAGGGGGAGGGGGCTTGCCCCCCAAGCAAGGGGGGCGCCCCCTTTAGGGTCCCCCCTAACCCTAGGTGCATGGGACCTAGGGGGTGGCGCCCAACCCACTTAGGGGCTGGTTCCTTTCCAACTACAGCCCATAAGGCCCTCCGGGACAGGTGGCCCCTCCCGGTGGACCCCCGGAACCCCTCCAGTGGTCCCGGTACAATACCGGTATACCCCCAAATATTTCCAGTGACCGTATGGCGACTTCCCATATATAAATCTTCACCTCCGGACCATTCCGGCACTCCTCGTGACGTCCGAGATCTCATCTGGGACTCCAAACAACATTCGGCAATCACATACAAATCTTCCTTATAACCCTAGCGTCATCGAACCTTAAGTGTGTAGACCCTACGGGTTCGGGAACCATGCAGACATGACCAAGACAACTCTCCGACCAATAACCAACAGCGGGATATGGATACCCATGTTGGCTCCTACATGTTCCACAATGATCTCATCGGATGAACCACGATGTCGAGGATTCAAGTAATCCCATATACTATTCCCTTTGTCAATCGGTACGTTACTTGCCCGAGATTCGATCGTCGATATCCCAATACCTCGTTCAATCTCGTTACCGGCAAGTCACTTTACTCGTTCTATAATGCATGATCCCGTGACTAATCACTTAGACACATTGAGCTCATTATGATGATGCATTACCGAGTGGGCCTAGAGATACCTCTCCGTCATACGGAGTGACAAATCCCAGTCTCGATTCGTGCCAACCCAATAGATACTTTTGGAGATACCTGCAGTGCACCTTTATAGTCACCCAATTACGTTATGACGTTTGGTACACCCAAAGCGCTCCTACGGTACCCGGGAGTTACACAATCTCATGGTCTAAGGAACTGATACTTGACATTAGAAAAGCTCTTAGCAAACGAACTACACGATCTTGTGCTATGCTTAGGATTGGGTCTTGTCAATCACATCATTCTCCTAATGATGTGATCCCGTTATCAATGACATCCAATGTCCATAGTCAGGAAACCATGACCATTTGTTGATCAACAAGCTAGTCAACTAGAGGCTCACTAGGGACATGTTGTGGTCTATGTATTCACACATGTATCACGGTTTCCGTCAATACAATTACAACATGAATAGTAGACAATTATCATGAACAAGGAAATATAATAATAATCATTTTATTATTGCCTCTAGGGCATATTTCCAACAGCACCCTCACTGTTTAAGCTTCAGACACACTCCCACCAGTTATTGCTGGCTCCCGCTGTACATGGCTCGGCCTCACCGTGGCCGGCACTCATCACGTCATCCTTGTCTCCGGCCTCGTGCAAATCAGAAAGTTGTTAACGCAACTTCATGCACATGAGATTTAGCAAAACTGATAAATCAAAGATTAAGTGGATGATACTTGATTCAGACACATACCTCATCGCAAATTTATCATACATCAATCATAGCATAGTCCCCTGTCATTTTCTTTACCAAATCAATTACATCCAATGTTCTAGAAAAAATGACATGTCATCCTTGTCGCGAGACTACTCAACCAAACAGTGAGCTTCACAATAACCCCAATGATCATCCTCATTGAGTTTACCATCTTCCTCGACAAAAGTTGTGTGGAGCTTCCAAAGTTGCGGACTTCAAAAAAGATAATGAACTTGAGCATTGATGGAAAGGGAACAATTGAACACGATCACGCTCTCACCTTGGGGCACAACTTTGCTTTCTTCCCGTATCACCTCCCTTGGTATCTCCCTCCTTTCTCTCATCTCTAGAACCTCCATCCCTCCTTCATCCTTCCTTCTTTCTCCTTCCTTGTTGCATGTCCACCACTCCCGCAACTCCATTGCCGATCAGCTACCCACATGTCTGGTACTTGATTCCAAAAAGAATTTGGTGGATTGAACGGAAAAAAAATTAAACATTATTTTACCATATATTTGAACATGAAGAAAAGGAAGTAGATTCAGTCGATGCATATGGGTGGAGGTTGCAACTGCGCGCAATACCTATGCAGATGCTTAATCTGAACAATTGTGATTGTTCCAACGCAAACAAGAAACCAGAACAACCATCGATCACCAACCAGAGAATAGGAAAACACCTAAACTTTGATGAAATAGATATATGCATTGGCAAAAAAAAGATGTCGAACAAAAGGATATATGCTTAGTCACCTCACACTTGTTGAGTTTGGAGAATTTGGTGAATAACATGTCTCTCCAAATAGGCTTTCGCCCCGCTTTATAAATAAAGCAACGAACCATAGACCGAACATCCAAGCTCGGAATCATGAATGATAGCTGGGGCAACAACACAATCATGTCCAAAAAACACAAGATAGATAAGAAAAAAACACCTAGTGGCTGCCAACAAGCGGCCCTACAAAGACAATAGTCAACGCGTTGTAGCCAGTAGTGCATCCAACATGAGTCCAAGTCGATCGCGGTCGCGCTGCCCAGAGAGCGGATGCTAGTGCTATGAAAAAGCAAGGAATTTGAATAATGAGTTAGATGCCTATCGCAGAAAGACCCGCTCAATCACCATTTTATTACGTGTCGTCCATAGAGTCCAGGACATCACCACAAAGATAAGCGAGGTTGGGTAGCCATAGTCTGGAGGAACTCGGCAACGTCCAGGGCCTCCCAATCGGGCCCCAGTGCTTTGCGGATGAATGTCTATAGAACCCATGCCGCCGTACATGAGAATAGGATGTGAGTCCTGATGCGACTTGAAACTGCATCGGTATTTTCCCAAAGAGGAAGGGATGATGCAGCACATCTATGGTAGGTATTTCCCTTGGTTATGAAACTAATGCATCAATCCAGTAGGAGGTCAAGACAAGCTATGTAAACGGTACCTACACACAAAGAACAAATACTTGCAACCCGACGCGTAAGAGGGGTTGTCAATCCCTCCTCAGGCAAAAGATAGATTGGTTTGTATGATTTTGGATAAATAGATCTCGCAATAATAGGAAATAAAATAAATAAAGAAAAGGTGCAAAAGGTATTTTTGGGTTTTTGGAATAATAAATCTGAAAATAACAGCGAATAAAAATAGATCGGAAAGCAATATGATGAGAAAATAGACCCGAGTGTCGTAGATTTCACTAGTGGCTTCTCTTGAAAAAATAGCATATAGTGGGTAAACAAATTACTGTTGGGCAATTGATAGAACCTCAAATAATTATGATGATATCCAGGCAATGATCATTATATAGGCATCATATCCAAGATTAGTACACCGACTCCTGCCTGCATCTACTACTATTACTCTACACATTGACACTTATCCAGCATGCATCTAGTGTATTAAGTTCATGGAGAAACAGAGTAATGCAATAAGAATGATGACATGATGTAGACAAGATCTATTCATGTAGGAATAGACCTCATCTTGTTATCCTTAAAGTAAATAAAAGTGTGATGATCATCATTATTAGAGCATTGTCCCATGTGAGGAAAGGATGATAGAAGCTATGATCCCCTCACAAGTTGGGATGAGTCTTCGGACTTTACAAAATAAAAGAGGCCAAAGAGCCCAAAAATAAAATAAAATGAGAGAAAAGAGAGAAGGGACAATGTTACTATCCTTTTTCCTCACTTGTGCTTCAAAGTAGCACCATGATCTTCATGATAGAGAGTCTCCTATGTTATCATGTTCATATACTAGTGGGAATTTTTCATTATAGAACTTGGCTTGTATATTCCAATGACGGGCTTCCTCAAATTGCTCTAGGTATTCGTGAGCAAGCGAGTTCGATGCACACCCACTTAGTTCCTTTTTGAGCTTTCATAAACTTATAGCTCTAGTGCATCCATTGCATGGCAATCCCCACTCACTCACATTGATATATATTGATGGGCATCTCCATAGCCCATTAATACGCCTAGTTGATGTGACACTATCTCCTTCTTTTTGTCTTCTCCACAACCACCATATTCTATTCCACCTATAGTGCTATATCCATGGCTCCCGCTCATGTATTGCATGAAAGTTAAAAAGGTTTGAGAACATCAAAAGTATGAAACAATTGCTTTGCTTATCATCGGGGTTGTGCATGATTTAATATTTGAAGATGGAGCATAGCCAGACTATATGATTTTGTAGGGATAACTTTCTTAAGCCATGTTATTTTGAGAAGAAATGACTGTTTTATTAGTATGCTTGAAGTATTATTATTTTTATGTCAATATTAAACTTTTGTTTTGAATCTTATGAATCTGAATATTCATGCCACAATAAGGAAAATTACATGGATAAATATGTTAGGTTGCATTCCATATCAAAAATTCAGTTTTTATCAATTACCTACTCGAGGACGAGTAGGAATTAAGCTTGGGGATGCTTGATACGTCTCCAACGTATCTATAATTTTTTATTGTTTCATGCTATTATATTATTAGTTTTGGATATTTTATATGCATTAATATGTTATTTTATATTATTTTGGGACTAACTTATCAACATAGAGCCCAGTGTCAGTTTGTGTTTTTTCCTTGTTTTTTGAGTTTTACAGAAAAGGAATACCAAACGGAGTCCAAACGGAATAAAACTTTCGCAATGATTTTTCTTGGACCAGAAGACATCCATGAAACTTGGAGGCCAAGTCAGAAGAGTCCTGAGGGCTCCACAAGCCCTCAGGGCACGCCCTAGGGGGGCGTCCCTGGCTTGTGCCCTCCCCGGAAATCCACCGACCTCCCTCCCAGCTCTATAAATCCTCAAATATTCCAAACAACCAGAAGCGTCCACCAAAATACTTATTCGCCGCCGTAACTTTCTATACCCGTGAGATCCCATCTTGGGGCCTTTTTCTGCACCCTGGCAGAGGGGGATTTGATCACGGAGGGCATCTACATCAACTCTATTGCCCTTTTGATGGAGCGTGAGTTGTTTACCACAGACCTACGGGTCCATAGCTAGTAGCTATATGGCTTATTCTCTCTCTTTGATCTTCAATACAATGTTCTCCTCGATGTTCTTGGAGACCTATCCGATGTAATCTTCTTTTGCGGTGTGTTTGTTGAGATTTGATGAATTGTGGATTTATGATCAGATTATCTATGAATATTATATGAGTCTTCTCTGAATTCTTATATGCATGATTTGATATCTTTGTATTTCTCTTTGAATTATCGGTTTGGTTTGGCCAACTAGATTGGTTTTTCTTGCAATGGGAGAGGTGCTTAGTTTTGGGTTCAATCTTGCTGTGTCCTCACCCAGTGACAAAGTAGGGGCAGCGAGGCACGTATTTGTATTGTTGCCATCAAGGGTAGAAAGATGGGGTTTTCATCATATTGCTTGAGTTTATCCCTCTACATCATGACATCTTGCTTAAGGCGTTACTCCGTTCTTTATAAACTTAATACTCTAGATGCATGCTGGATAGCGGTCGATGTGTGGAGTAATAGTAGTAGATGCAGGCAGGAGTCGGTCTACTTGGCACGGACGTGATGACTATATTCATAATCATTGCCTTGGATATCATCATAGCTTTGCGCTTTTCTATCAATTGCTCGACAGTACTTTATTCACCCGCCGTATTATTTTCCTTCAAGAGAGAAGCCTCAAGTGAAACCTATTGTTGGGGAAACTGATCCACGAACACCTATGGGACCGGCGGACCGAGCCCCTTTTGGTTCGGCGGGGGGCGGAGATCGCACGAAGAGCGGATCGAGGCGAAGCACATGAGCAGTTTACCCAGCTTCGGAGCTCTCCGGAGAGATAACATTCCTACTGTTGCATGTCTGAGTGTATTGAGTTCTTGCTCGGGAGCGCTGAGTGCTACAGTACACACTAGCTGCTAACGAGACTGAACGTGAGTGTTTTTCTGCCTCCCCCTTCTCTATGTTGCACATGGGCCTCCTTTTATATGCTGAAGGGGTCACCGACAGGTGGCAACGTAGACAAGGGTAAAAACGGAAAAGGTGTTGCGGTTGGTACAACCACCTGTACAGTGTATCCTACCTAACCCTGACGGCAGGGAACAAAGGCATTAAATGCCCGTCTGCGTCGCCCAAATAGTGCAGAAAGGGACCGTCAGGGACGCCACCGCTCGCCACGATGGCAGTCTTGTCAGCGTCGCTTGCCACCGTGCACCGCTGGCTGCACAGCCTCCAGCCACGCGCGCCTGGAAAGGCCCCAGGGCGACACGTTGGTGGATGTGCTGGAGCGTGGGTATAGAGTGGTAGCTTGCCGCGGCAAGCGCCTTGCCGCGGCCGTTGTCTTGTCGCGTCAGGAAGCTTGTCGCTCGCCGGGCCTTGCCGGGACGCGTGGCGCGTCGCGGCAAGTTCCTTGAGATGCCTTGGTTGGCCTTCCCGGCAAGCTCCTCTTGCCGGGGCCTTGTCTCCTTGGCTTGAATACTTTGTTCTTGAATGGTTCCAAAGGAACCACGGAGGACCTTGGCGGTCACCCGGCAAGCCTTGCCGCGGGGTGCTGCAACTGCCCGTGCACAAGTTCGGGATACTAGGGTACCCCTACTCTAGTACACCGACAGGAGCCCCCGGGCCTGGGCCACACATGGCGCCGAGCGCTGTTGGGCCAGGCCCAAAATAGGGCACGGGCACGCGCGGCCTGGGTTACACCGTATCTTACTCCGTATCCACCGCGCCGTCCCCGAATGGCACGCGCCGAATGCGGCATCGTGGGGGAGATCGTGGGTGGTTTCTTTATTCGGAATAACGGAACGCCCGCCCCCTCCCTCTTTATAAGCAGGGGAAACAGGGGCAGTTCGCCCATCTCGCAGATTGCTACTCCAATCTCAGAAATCTCCGCCGCTCCCCCCTTCTTCCCAAAGCTGAAAGAGAGCAGCGCTGTGCCCCCCATCGCCACCAGCATCACCTACGCCGTCGATCTCCACCACCACCTCCGCCATGGCCCCGAAAGCCGACAAGGGGAAGGTCATGACGGCCGAGGCGCAGCGGCTCGCGGCGCTGCGAAAGGAGTGGGCAATCTTCCCCCCCCCCCCCAGCTCGCTGCAAAGGAGCTGAGGGAGTACTACTACCTCTTCTGGTCGACGAAGACGCGAGCGCATCCGTGCATGAAGGTACTCCCAGCTGCCGCTTCGGAACTAGCTCCGAATGGATACCCTTTCTTTGCGCTGTTCTTCTACTGCGGGCTCTGCCCACCTTTCTCTGAATTTTTCTGCGATATTATGAACACCTACGGGTTCTGCCTCCTTGACTTCACCCCCAATGCCGTTCTGACCATGGCAGTTTTCGCTCATCTCTGCGAAAACTTTGTCGGAGTCCATCCAAATGTAGCTCTTTTCCGCCACTTCTTTATGCCCCGAGTTGAGAGAGGAGAGCCTTTATCCGGCGGAATCGCCTGGATCTTGAGAGCTGGCAAGAAGGAAGCTTATCTGGAGGGAGAGCTCCACAGCAAGTGGGAGGAATGGAGAGCAGAATGGTGCTGGATTGTCGAGGAGAACCCGCAGCCATTTACCGCCCAGCGCCAAGCCCCAATAGCGCGCGGCAACGATTGGAGCAACGTTGCCCCGGAAGACGATAGGCTAAAGATTGCCGTCACCCGGATCCTACGCCTCAGGCTTGCCGGGCTCACCGTAGGCGCCGTTGGCGCAGATTTCCTTCGCCGCCGCATCGCCCCCCTGCAGGAGAGGAGGAGACCCGCCTGGGAGTTCCAGAACTCGGCGGATATCATGAGGCTGCGCCCGGGCCTCAACTTCAACTTCACTGTCCTGGAATTGGACGCGATGATTCTGGAACTGTTCAAGCGTGATCCTCAGCATCCCGAAGCGTTCATGTTGCCGAGGGGTGTCGTTCCGCTGTGCAACAATTCCTCGCTCGACCGCATCCGTGCAATGATGCCGCTGTGCGACTCGCATGGAATTGTCCCAACTTGGCAAGAGCCTGCAGACGTCGTCGTGCAGGAGTTCTTTGACGGTCTGGTAGAAGTGCCGGTCCGCCCCGATGAACAGAAAAGCCTCACCCGCGACACCACCGATGCGGAGATGCAGCGCATCGCCACTAGGCTGGAAGAGGCGGCAGCAGCCGCTGCCGCGGGTGAGTTTGGATTCACCGTGGAGGAGGCAGAGGCGGCAAGCCTTGTCGAGCGAGAGGAGTTTGCCGGCGAAGAAGAGCTTGTCGGGCCTGAAGCTGAGTCGAGCGAGCCCGCCGAGGGGGCGAGCGACTCGTTGAAGATCGGCTCCTCCTCCTCCCCACCTTCAGCCAGCTCGCCGCAAGCGGAGCCACCAGCTCCACCAAGAAGGCGTCTCCGCAAGGCCGGGGACGTAGTGGGGCGGCAGGCGAGTCAACAGCCGCCGTGCCGCGCGACACGCTCTACCGCGGCAAGCACTGTTGCCGCTGGAGCGCCTCACGCCGCTGTGGCAACTGGAGCGGGGTCTTCCCGGTCCACCGCTACTGCTCCTGCCAAGCGAACAAGGGAAACTACTCCTCCGCTCTGACGCACCGGAGGCGAGCCGGACTTCGATCTCTCTGCGCTCAGCTCCGACGAGGAAGAAGAAGAGTAAGATTCTTTGCTGTACTTGTAGTTCTTCAATTCTTGCTGTTTTGTCTTGTATCTGACTTGCTTTACTCCGACCCCATTCCTTTTCAGGACTCTGGCGCAGAGAGCAGCAAAGAGAGCCAAGGTCCCGGTGATTGTCATTGAGGACGAACCCACCGCGACAGCAGGGGGCGTGTCCGAGACCACCTTGCCGGACCCGGCGACCATTCCCCAAAGCAGCCCCCAGTGCAGCCCCTAGCGTAAGTATATGGTTTACTTCCTGCTGTCACGCGCGCATGGGTGATCTTTCTTTGATGATATCTGACTGTTGGTTTGTGCAGGAGCAGAGCAGCCTCACCAGGAGTGTCCGGAAGCCACTCACAAAATGCCATCTGCTTCGACTACACCGCCAAGGGATGATTCCCCGGCAAGGGAGCGTTCTCCGGCAAGGGAGAACTCTCCGGCAAGGGACAGTTCTCCGGCAAGGGACAGCACCAGCGACCCTCCTGTGGTTGAGACCACGACTGCAGATCCTAGTACAGGTAATCCTCTTGCTTTAAAACTTCCCTTGGGTTCTTCTTCTCCTGATTTTCTTTTTGGATATTTGCTTGACTTTTCTCCTTTTTCCGTTCGTCAGATCCATCTGCCACGGAGCCGATGGAGACCGAGGTCGCCGGCGAGGAGAACGTGCGCAACAATACCGACGACGCCGTTGCCTCCGAAGGAGAAGCCGGCGCTGATGAGCCCGCCGGCGAAGGGGCTGCCAAAGCTGCCGCCGCAGAAGCTGGCGAGGGATCCAGTGATCGCACTGACGGCCCCGAGGCCGCAGGAGCGTCAGGCGCTACGCCGACCGCCGATCCCTTCGCCGCTGCTGCAGCGCCAGGCTCCAAAGAGCCCCAGCCCGGCGCCTATTTGAAGGCCGGCGACGGCATCTTCATCAAGCTCCCCTGGACGTCAAGCTCCAGGGCGCCGGTCGAAGGAGAGATCTTGGATGGAGAGGTGCTCGCCTCTGCTGGGCTGACGCTGGTCGATGCGCCAAGCAGCAGCAGCGACGAGCCTGAGGAGGAGCGGCTGCTGTGGAAGCTATTGTCGCTTTACCGCGCCCGACAAGCCAAGCTGGAATCCCGAGAAGCGCTTGTCGCAAAGGCGGGAGTGGACATCGAGAAGCGCGCGGAGGAGCTCCGAGGTCTCAGGCAGGAAGCTCTCCGGTCCCTGGCAGAGGAGCGGGAGCAAGTCGCCGAGGAGCGGAAAGCCTTCCTCCTCGAGAAGGCTAAAGTTGAAGAGCAACAACGGCTTGTTGCTGAAAAGCTATCTGCGCAAGAAGGCGAGTTGGCGCAGCGCAAGGTCAACCTTGACAGCCATGAGGAGGAGCTTGCTGCGCGCGAGCAAGCAATTGGCGGGGCTCTCAAGGAAGCAAAGGATGCTGCCGCAGCTGCCGAGGCCGCCAAGAAGGAGCTGGAGACGAAGATGGCGCAGCTGGAGGCCGATCTCAAGGCGAGCGGCGAGGAGCTTGCCGCGCTCAAGCGTGAGTGCGAGAAGGACGCAGCCGCTCATGGCGAGCTGCAGGGTCGTCTCGCTGAGAGGAGCAAAGAGCTTAGCGCCGCCAAGGACTCCAACGCAGATCTTGAGTTGAAGCTGGCTACTTTGACCAAGACGTTGGACGGCGCCAGGGAGCAGGAAGTGGCCTTGAAGGAGAAGATCAAGGCCGACGAGGCGCTGCTGGCGAGTGCTGCTGCCGCCCAGAATGCTTTTAGGGAGACTGTGGAGCACTGGACCGAGGGTCTCGTGAATGTTGCCGCCGCCATCGACGGGGAGCTGGCGCAGCTGGGGATGGAGGACCTCGGGTATTCTTCCGACGAGCACCTCCAACCCAGCGCCAAGCTCATCTTGTTCTTCAAAGGCGTGGCGATGGCCCTCCAGCGACTCCGGGAGAAGATCCCAAAGCAGCTGGCCGACGAGTCGCGCAAGATCTGTGCGGGAGTTCTTCAAAAGGTGCTGGTGAAGGTGGCCTTCCGCAACCCAGGCCTCAACCTCACCAACGTCCTCAGGTCCCTACCACCGGACACTGATCTGGAAGCGCTCAAGGCCCTTGTCGCACCCATTGTGGACAAGGTGAGTGAGATCAAGAGGGTTGAGGGCGATCGCGTAGATTAGGCCACCCGTTTTCTCTTTTTCTTTGTCGCTGTCGGTCATGTCATGAGAACAATCTGTTAGAGCTGCGACAAGCTATCTTGTAATATAACTCTATTTTGGGTAGAGATTGCTGTGTTATTTCCTTTACTTGATTCCTTCCTTTGTATGTTTTTGCCCTACGCTTTTAGGGAACTTGTCGGCGCAGGCACCTTAGCCGCGAGCGCTGAGTGCGGGACATCAGCAGCCTGCTGGCGGTGCCGCTTCCGACAAGAAACCTTGTCGCAACTAGTCGCAGCTCACTTAAGTTGTTGAGCGGACTCGAAACAAAGTAAGGGCGCAACTAGCTATGAGTTGGTTCCTCCGCGCACAGGTTTTCCATACAAAGCACGGTCGTTCGAGGAAGATAACTTAAAAATTAAAACTGATTGCTCAAACTTTGGCAACTTAGCTTTTCTGTCGTTTGCTTTCCGGTAAGGTGAAACTTCCTTGAACGATGCCTGGTCCACACCATTATCTCCTCCTTTCCCCCCGGCAAACTTGTGGGTGAGGGAACCTTCCTTTCCTTTTTGAGAAAAAGAAAGAAGAGAAAATAAAGATATGAAGCCTTATGGCTCGTTATTGCTTACTGGGGGTAGGCGCTGCACAAAGTGTCAGATAACGCATGCCAAAAAATAGTATAAAGCATGAAATTGACAAGATGTGCAGGGCACGTGAGCTTTACTTATGCACGGGTTCTGCGCCTGGCTTTATACAAAGGATTACATGCAACATCGGCAAGACTTGTACAAAAGGTGGTTGCCGGAACAGGTTCCGGCAACCGCGCCCTACGGGTAAAACTTATGAAGATGTTCAATGTTCCAGGAGTTGCTCACCGGAATGCCATCTTCGGTCTCAAGACAGACAGCGCCAGGCCTAGTGACTCGTTTCACCCGGTAAGGGCCTTCCCACTTTGGCGTCAACTTGTTGGAATTCTTGGCGGACTGAACGCGCCGAAGAACAAGGTCGCCTTCCTCGAAACTTCTGGCATTAACTTTGCGGCTATGGTAGCGGCGCAAAGCTTTCTGGTATCGAGCAGCTCGTACAGCAGCCTGAAGACGGTCCTCCTCAAGGAGCAGCGCGTCATCTTGTCGCAGCTGCTCTTGCTCAAGCTCATCATAAGCGAGCACTCGAGGTGATCCGTATACGAGTTCCGTGGGGAGAACTGCCTCTGCTCCATAGACTAGAGCGAAAGGTGTCTGGCCAGTGGCTTGATTTGGCGTTGTCCTGATCGACCAAAGAACCACCGGCAGCTCCTCAATCCAGTTCCTTCCACACTTGCGCAGCCTGTCGAAAGTTCTGGTCTTGAGCCCGCGCAGCACTTCAGCATTTGCCCTCTCCGCTTGACCGTTGCTTCTCGGATGAGCAACAGAAGCGAAGCAGACCTTGGCGCCAAGATCTTGGACGTACTGCATGAAGGTGCGGCTCATGAATTGTGTGCCGTTGTCGGTGATGATCCTGTTAGGGACCCCGAAACGGCAAACAATCAACCTGAAGAACTTGACCGCTGACTGTGCTGTCACCTTCCTCACTGGTTCCACTTCTGGCCACTTTGTGAACTTGTTGATTGCAACGTACAAGTACTCAAAGCCCCCGACAGCTCGGGGAAAAGGGCCGAGGATATCGAGCCCCCAGACCGAAAATGGCCAGGATAAAGGGATCGTCTGGAGAGCTTGAGCTGGCTGGTGTATCTGCTTGGAATGGAACTGGCACGCTTCACACTTGGTTACTTGTGCAGTTGCATCCTGGAGGGCTGTCGGCCAAAAGAAACCTTGACGGAACGCTTTGCCGGCAAGTGCTCTTGCGCCAATGTGGTGACCACATATGCCTCCATGTATCTCTGCCAACAGCTTTTGTCCGTCCTCCCGGTGAATACACTTCAATTTCACGCCGTTGAGTCTTCTTCTGTACAGTGTGTCGTCGACAAACTGGTACATACTTGACTGCCGGGCTACTCTTTCCGCTTCTTCTTGCTCTTCGGGAAGTTCTCCTGTCTGAAGGAAACGGACAATCTGCTGTGCCCATGCTGGAGCTTGCGGCTCGACAACAAAGACTAAAGGCACATCTGCTGCTGCGGGAACATCCGCTTCTACGGCGAGAACCTGCGGCTCAGCCGGAGCTTGACGTTCCCCGGCAAGCTTGCCGGAGCAAAACTTGTCAGGAGCGTCTGCTTCAACAGGACAAACCCTAAGGCTTGCCGGAGCAGACTGCTCCTCAGCACCTTTGGTGTTGATCTTGAGGACCTTCTTGGCGGCGGCTTCGGGGAGCTCTGCCGGAAAATAGTCACCAGAAATCAACTTCCTCTTCTTGCTCTGTCTAGTTGATGGCGTTACAGACGGTTGAGTTAGCTTGAGCACAAAGATCCCTGGTTCAACAGGTAACTTAAGTGCGGCGCACTTTGACAGGCCATCGGCAATGTCGTTCTGAGCTCTTGAAACATGTTCCATCTGTAGGCCGTCAAAGTGCTCTTCTAGCTTTCTCACTTCATCAACGTAGGCTTCCATCAACGGACTCTGATAATTCTTGTTCACTTGGCGGACGACAAGCCGCGAGTCACCCCTGACAATGAGCTTCTTGATCCCAAGGTCTACTGCGATCCTGAGACCGGCAAGCAAACCTTCATACTTTGCGGTATTGTTCGTTGCTTGCTCCTTGGGAAAGTGCATCTGGACTACGTACTTGAGATGCTCTCCGGTGGGTGCAACAAGTAGCACGCCCGCGCCGGCACCTTGCAGCGAGAAGGCACCATCAAAGTATATCAGCCACTCTTTGCTTGCTTCCTTAACGGGGATGCTTGTTTCTGGAATTTCTTCATCTTGTGTTGGCGTCCACTCTGCTATGAACTCTGCCAATGCTCTGCTTTGGATAGTTGAAGTGCTCTCAAACTTGAGGCCAAAGCTTGACAGTTCCAATGCCCACTCGACAATCCTGCCTGTTGCTTCTGGATTTTGCAGTATTCTCTTCAGCGGAAAACGAGTGACGACTGTGATCTCATGTGCCTGGGAGTAATGGCGCAGCTTTCTCGAGGCCATGGGAAGGCCGAAAAGCAATTTCTGCACACCAGAGTACCTTGACCTAGCCCCTTGTAGAAGGGAACTGACAAAGTAAACTGGGCGCTGCACCAATCTTTTCTGCATCTTCTCACGCGCCTGCGCAGATCCATCTTAGTCGGGACCAGAGCTTGTCGGTGAAGTCCCCTGCTTGTCACTGGATGCATCTGCCGTGGTTGCTGGCTCATCATCCGCCTCCCTCTCCGCTATTAACGCATCACTAACCACTTGATTGGTTGCCGCTATATACAGCAGCAACTTCTCTTGTGGCCTAGGTGCAACAAGTGTTGGAGTGGAGGACAGGTATCTCTTTAAGTCCTGCAGTGCAGGCTCCGCTTCCGGAGTCCATCTCATTGGTCCTGCCTTTTTCAATATTTTGAAAAATGGCAGGGCGCGCTCAGCAGACCTAGAGATAAACCTGCTGAGAGCAGCTACGCAACCGGCAAGTCTTCGTACATCCTTGACGCGCTTTAGTGCTTCAATCTGCTCAATGGCCTTGATCTTGTCGGGATTGGCTTCAATTCCCCGCTGAGACACAAGAACCCGAGAAGCTTACCGGAGGGGACTCCAAACACACACTTCTCGGGGTTAAGCTTGAGGTTGATCTTGCGCAGATTTGCAAAGGTTTCGTCTAAGTCTTGAATCAGAGTCGCCTTGTCCTTGCTCTTGACCACTATGTCATCCATGTAGGCTTCCACATTTCTGTGTATTTGCGGCTCAAAAGCGTCGTGGACTACCCTTGCAAATGTTGAACCAGCATTCTTTAAACCGAAAGGCATCCGTACGAAACAGTATGTGCCACATGGGGTGATGAATGCGGTCTTCTCCGCATCCTCTTCTGCCATGAAGATCTGATGGTATCCTGAGTATGCATCAAGAAATGAAAGCAAGTCACATCCGGTCGTGGAGTCAACAATCTGGTCGATGCACGGCAAGGGAAATGGGTCTTTGGGACAAGCTTTATTGACATCGGTAAAGTCGATACAAAGCCTCCATTTCCCGTTTGTCTTGCGCACAACTACAGGGTTGGCCAACCACGTAGGATGGAGCACTCCTCTGACGAGGCCTGCTGCTTCCAATTTCTTGATTTCTTCTGCGATGAATTCTTGGCGCTCTACTGCCTGTTTCCTGACTTTCTGCTTGACGGGCCGCGCATGAGGACAGACGGCAAGATGGTGCTCGATTACTTTCCTGGGAACACCGGGGATGTCAGACGGTTGCCACGCAAATACGTCGACGTTCGCCCGCAGGAAAGCAACGAGCGCGCTTTCCTATTTAGGGTCGAGAGTGGCACTGATGGTGAAGGTACCACCAGTGCCATCCTCCTTGGCGGACACCTTCTTGGTCTCTAGTGGAGCTGCCATTGTCTTCTTACACTTGCCGGTGGAGCTCGATGGTGCGTCCTCGACGGTAGCGCAGCACTCCGAAGAGGTGCGCTTGCCGGAGTGGGCATCAGAACTCTTGCCGGACTTGGTTTTCTTCTTCGCCCCGGGAGCTTCAACGGCAAGTGACTTGCGATCTGTTGCGGCTGCTGCTTCCCGGTAGATCTTGTCGGCGCAGATAAGAGCATCCTTCTTGTCGCCAGGGACAGAGATGACACTTATCGGGCCTGGCATCTTCAGCATGTTGTATGCATAGTGAGAGGCTGCCATGAATTTGGCTAGTGCTGGACGACCGAGTATCCCATTGTAAGGCAATGGAAAGTCAGCAACGTCAAAAGTGACCCTCTCAGTCCTGAAATTCAACTCGCTGCCAAATGTCACCGGCAACGTGATCTTTCCCTTCGGCTTGCTCCTTCCCGGATTGATTCCTTGGAATGTTCCGGTCTCTTCGAGTTCGCCATCAGGGATCTGGAGTTTCTGGAGTACCGCGGAGGAGATCAGGTTCAAGCCGGCCCCACCGTCAACTAGCATCTTAGTGACCTTGAGGTTGCGGATAGTTGGTGAAACCAACATCGGCAAGCACCCGACCGCAGTTATGCGATCAGGGTGGTCCTCAATATCAAAGATGATAGGCGTGCTGGACCATTTCAGAGGCTTGCATGACTCGACGGGTGGTTCTGCCGCATTGACTTCCCGCACCCACTGCTTGAGCTGGCGGTGTGAAGTATGCAGAGAAGCACCGCCGTCAACGCACATGACCTCTGTGGCTTTCTGGAACTCCTGCTCATCGGTCTCGTCATCATCCATATCTTCATCGTCATTGTCATCTTCATCCTTGTCGCGGCCGCGGGGAGGTCTGTCTCCTTGCCGCTGCTTGGCCTTGCCGCGGCGCCCTCCTCGGCCGGGGCGTTTCTTGCCGGCTCCTCCAGCACCTTCCTGGGCCTTCTCCTTGTCGCGTCGCTCGTATTCAGCCTTTTGCTGCTCGACAAGCTGCTCGACCTTCTTGCAGCTCTGGAGGTCATGGCCCTTGGTACAGTGGATCGTGCAGTACTGCTTTGTTGGTGCCGTCCTGCTTGTCGGAGACCGCCACAGCCTCCTCGCCGGAGCTACCAGCTTTGGCTTTCTTGGCGCCACCTCCGTTGCCGGACTGCTCAACGACTAGCACATCTTTGCCTTTCTTCTTCTTGTTGTTCCGCCGCCGGTTTTTCTTTGCCGGGGCAACCTCCTCACTATCAGATCCTCCTGCTCCTATATTTTCTCCGGGGAGTTTCCTCCCTTCCTCAGCACGTGCATACTTGTCGGCCAGGGCATATAGCTCACTGACGTCTCTGATCTTGCACATAGCCATCTCCTCCCGCATCCTGTGGTTTCGCATGTTCTGATGGAACGCGCTGATTACCGCGGCAGGGTGGACATCTGGGATGTTGTGCTGTACACGGCTGAATCTCTGAATGTACTTGCGCAGGGGCTCTCCTTCCTTCTGGGCGAGCAGATGAAGGTCGCTCTCTTGGCCATGAGGCTTGTGGCCGCCTGTAAAGGCGCCGACAAACTGATGGCATAGGTCTGCCCAAGAGGATATGGAGTTGTCCGGCAAGTGCATGAGCCAGGATCTGACATTGGGCTTGAGCACCAGTGGGAAGTAGTTGGCCAGGATCTTGTCGTCCCGCCCCCCGACAGCTTGCACCACGATGGTGTAGATGCCGAGGAACTCCGACGGATGCGACTTGCCGTCGTACTTCTCTGGTACATCTGGCTTGAAATTCTTCGTGCTGGGCCACTGGACTTGCCGCAGCTCACGAGTGAACGCAGGGCAACCTACCGCTTACGGCAAGTCGCCTGGTTCCCCTGGTGCATGCATGTCGACAAAGGGCCCAGCGCGCTGGTCCGATTGACGCCGCGCTTCTCTTTGGCGCTCGATGCGAGTACGAGCGTCTTCTTGCTGGCGTTCGTGAAGAACTTGGCGCTGATCGCGGCAAGCTCGTGGATCTGATGATGCGGTGGAGTCGCTGTCGAGGTGGATCCGGCGAGTCGGCGATCTTGGCCTTCGGGGTGGAGAGTGCATGGTGGTCGCACCCCCACCGGTTTCGTCGCCATCGGCTCGTGCCTGGCAGTCCTGCCGCGGCAGCGATGCACTCGGCTGCCGCGGAGTGTCGCCGTTGGCAAAGCCGATGAGACTCTGAATGGTGGCCCTCCATTGATCGATCTTGCCTGCCATTGGAGGGTAATCCAGGAGCAGTTGAGCTCGCGCCAAAGCTTCTGCTGGAGTGGTGGGTGGCAGTGGCGAACGGTGCGAGGAGCGGGATATGCTCGGACTTCTAACTATGTTAGAAGGAGCAGTATCCCGTCCAGGCGACCGTGTCTCGCTCGTGCCAGCATGTTGACATGCATGCTGGTCTTGAGCACCCCGAGATCCACCAGCTCGATCTTGGTCCAACAAACGTATGGCACTGCGAATACCATGACGCTGTCGATCCTGCGCCTCCTGAGACAGGCGTGGTGCATGTACGGACGCCGAGGTCTGCGCAGCCTTATCCTTGGACCTGGCAGCACCGTGAGCTCCCTCGTCGACACCCGTTCTTCCGCCGGCGTCCACCCCACCACTCGTTTGCTCCGGTGGTGGTGGATCGACGTGGACGGAACAGCTGCCGCCGAAGTCTTCTTCTTCGGTGGCATGTCGATGAAAAAGATGAGGATCTAGCTCATGTGAACGTCGGATCAGGTTCACACAACCTCGACGCCCCCTACCTGGCGCGCCAAAGATGTCGGGGAAACTGATCCACGAACACCTATGGGACCGGCGGACCGAGCCCCTTTCGGTTCGGCGGGGGGCGGAGATCGCACGAAGAGCGGATCGAGGCGAAGCACACGAGCAGTTTACCCAGCTTCAGAGCTCTCCGGACAGATAACACTCCTACTGCTGCATGTCTGAGTGTATTGAGTTCTTGCTCGGGAGCGCTGAGTGCTACAGTACACACTAGCTACTAACGAGACCGAACGTGAGTGTTTTTCTGCCTCCCCCTTCTCTACGTTGCGCATGGGCCTCCTTTTATATGCTGAAGGGGTCACCGACAGGTGGCAACGTAGACAAGGGTAAAAACGGAAAAGGTGTTGCGGTTGGTACAACCACCTGTACAGTGTATCCTACCTAACCCTGACGGCAGGGGACAAAGGCATTAAATGCCCGTCTGCGTTGCCCAAATAGTGCAGAAAGGGACTGTCAGGGACGCCACCACTCGCCACGATGGCAGTCTTGTCAGCGTCGCTTGCCACCGCGCACCGCTGGCTGCACAGCCTCCAGCCACGCGCGCCTGGAAAGGCCCCAGGGCGACATGTTGGTGGATGTGCTGGAGCGCGGGTACAGAGTGGTAGCTTGCCGCAGCAAGCGCCTTGTCGCGGCCGTTGTCTTGTCGCGTCCGGAAGCTTGTCGCTCGCCGGGCCTTGCCGGGACGCGTGGCGCGTCGCGGCAAGTTCCTTGAGATGCCTTGGTTGGCCTTCCCGGCAAGCTCCTCTTGCCGGGGCCTTGTCTCCTTGGCTTGAATACTTTGTTCTTGAATGGTTCCAAAGGAACCATGGAGGACCTTGGCGGTCACCCGGCAAGCCTTGCCGCGGGGTGCTGCAACTGCCCGTGCACAAGTTCGGGATACTAGGGTACCCCTATTCTAGTACACCGACACCTATGGCCCCCGGGTCTATTTTCCATCATATATTTTCAGATCTATAAACCAAAAAACCCAGAAATACCTTGCTGCAATTTATTTACTTTTATTTTGTTTTACGTTTTAGTATTCTTTTATATCTATCTCTATCAGATCTCACCTTTGCAAGTTACTCTAAAGGGATTGACAACCCCTTTATCCCATTGGGTGCAAGTGTTTGGTTGTTTGTGCAGGTGCATAGATTGGAGACTTGCTTGTATCTCGTACTAGATTGATACCTTGGTTCTCAAGTGAGGGAAATACTTACCTCTACTTTGTGGCATCACCCTTTCCTCTTCAAGGGAAAACCAACGCAAGCTCAAGAAGTAGCAGGAGGCGCCACACAAGACCATGACAATCTCTTAGCCATGTGCGGCACCGCTCTCCACAGTTTAGTCCTCCGTCTAGTTTCTCTGCAGTGCTCGGCAAAGCCCTGCAGGAACAAGTTCACCATCACCGTCACCATGTCGTCGTGCTGCCGAAACTCATCTTCTATGTCGCCCATCTTGCTGGATGAAGAAGGCGAGGACACCATCAAGTTGAACATGTGCTGAACACGGAGGTGTGTATGATCGAAAGTATGTCTAGAGGGGGGTGATTAGACTACTTGACCAAATAAAAATCTAGCCTTTCCCCAATTTTAAGTCTTGGCAGATTTTAGCAACTTTACACAAGTCAAGCAATCTTAACACAATTCAAGCAAGCATGCAAAGAGTATATGAGCAGCAGAAAGTAAAGCATGCAACTTGCAAGAAAGTAAATGGGTGGAGTTTGGAGGGAGCAAACGCAATGTTGACACGGAGTTTTTTGGCATGGTTCCGATAGGTGGTGCTATCGTACATCCACGTTGATGGAGACTTCAACCCACGAAGGGTAACGACTGCGCGAGTCCACGGAGGGCTGCACCCATGTCACATCCCTAGCTTCTGGTGCTGCCTAGTGTTTGCATCATGTTTAAATTTTGAAACTTGAACTGAGGAAATTTGGAAGCCTCAAAAACTTAAATAAAAGAAGGGCAAAAACCCTAAAATCTCATTCATTGTTCCAAAATGCTCTTCTTAAATGTTTGATAATTTTTGGCAAGGGTTCTGGTCCCAACCAAAATATTGAACATTTTTAAGGATTTATTTTTGGGACTTTGAATTTAAATCATTAGCTATTTGAATTTGAATTATATTCATATAATTAGAATATAATTTCAAATACCCCTGAAATATTTTATGAACTTTTGGAAAAGTCCATCTAGCAAAATAAAAATATTCAGAGGAGTTTTTGGCATTGTTTGAATTTGTTTAAATTCAAAACAATGGCAAAAGATATTAATAAAAGAAAACAGAACAATAAAACAGAGCAGAGAGCACTTACCTGGCGCCAGCAACCGGCCCAGCTCCTGTGCTGGCAGCCCACCGGTGCGGCCCAGCCCACCAGGCGTCCCCCCCTGTCGTCTTCCCCGCGCCAGTAGGCAGCGCGCGTGGTCGACGGGCGCCGATGCTGCCTCGGCCACCTCCTGCTTCCCCGGCCACCTCCTGCTTCCACCGCGACGCTGCGGCCCTTCTAGCATCGCCACGCAGCCCCTGGCTCCCTCTCTCACTCTCCTCGCTCCTCCCCCCTCCTCTGTTTCTCGCATGCAGCCACCGAGCGGAACTCGTCGCCGCCGTCCACTGCCACCACGACCACCGGGCCTCCCTCGCTTCCCCGACTAGCCCACAAGCTCCGCCACTCCGTCCTCGACCCACCTCACCGAGCCACGCCCCTCCAGAAGCCCCCGAAGCGCCGCCCCGACGTTTTCCCCTCCTCGGACCCGCCGGTCGCTGTCGCCCGATTCGTCGGCTCCAGACCGTCCCCGGCCTCGTCTCCGCCTAGAATGGATCCGCTGTGAGCCTCCACTGCTTCTCCTGTGCTCGCCCCCTCGGTTCTCGCCCCTAGCCCCATCTCCCACCGCGGCCGAGAGCTTCTCGCCACCGGCCATGGCGTGGCCATGGCCACAGCCACCGCAGCTCGTTCTTGAGCCCACCGTCGTGCTCACCACAGTCCCAGGAGCACATAGCACTCACCAACGCCTCCCCTGGCGCCCTGCATCGCCTAACCCGTCGTTGCCGTAGTTCCGGCCACCGCCTAAGTGGTCGCCGCCGTCGACCCCGGCCTCCCTGTGCCCAGCTGTGTGCGCCCCTAGATGCGCGGGAGCACGGGCTCCCTCTCGGTGCCCTCAGCGCGACCAGCCGCGGGCTGTAGCGCCGTCCCGAGCAACTCCGGCGAGGTCTCGCCGTCGCCGTGGTCGCCGGCGTCACTTGCTGACGTGGCTGGCTTAATTAGCCACTAAACACCGCACCGTGTCACTGACACCTAGGCCCCACGCCCTAGTTAACCCCAGTTTAATACCTGTTTAGGATTAACTAAACCAGAGCGGCCCCACGCGTCAGTTTTGACCAAGCTGACGTGGCCGTTGACCGGGCCCACACGTCAGCGGCACTAACCAGCTCCAGTCACTGACCAGTGGACCCCACTGGTCAGGTTTGACCAGCAGCAGCGTCTGTTGACCTGCTGACGTCATAGTGACGCAATGCTGATGCAATAACTAATTTCTGGATTTATTTTTATTTAGAGAAATTCCAGAAATTGTTGCAAACTTCTAAAAATCATAGAAAATCAACCGTAGCTCCAAATCAAACAAGTTATATATGAAAAATTATCAGAAAAATTCAAGGAATCCATCGGTACCATTTTCATGCATGTTTGAACAATGTTTGTCCTCTGTTTTGGACAAAACAAATAAAGGGCATTTAAATAACCATATATGGAGTTGGAATTTGAATCATGTATTCAAACCAACTTCATTTAAATCATAGCTAGGTGCATTAGCCCAAAACACATTCATATTGCCATGTCATAGCATGCATCATATTGTGCATTGCATTGATCGTGTTTCATCTGTGTTTGCCGGTGTTGTTCCCCCTCGATAGACGTTGTACCGATGATGTGATCGTTGACACTGATGAAGACTCAATGCTATCTTCAGAAGTGCCTGGCAAGCAAAACCCCCTTGTTCATTCCAATACAATCCTACTCTCTCGCTCCTGCTCTCTTTTACTGCATTAGGACAACAACGATTCATCTGTTACTTGTTGCGGTAGCTGAACCCCGTTATCCTTTGCATGACCTGTCATTGCCACAGTAAATAGATGAAAACCACTAGCATGAGTAGGAGTTGTTTGAGCCCTGTTGTGCCTACTCATTCATGCTTGCTTGTCATGCCTGCTACTGCTTAGAGTTGAGTCAGGTCTGATTCATCGGGGATGAATCCGAGGTGTGTGAACATGTCCTACTGTGTGTGAGCTAAGTGTGTGAACACGATCTGGTAAAGGTAGCGGTGAGAGGCCATGTAGGAGTACATGGTGGGTTGTCTCATTGCAGCCATCCTCAGGAACTGAGTTCTGTGTTTGTGATCCATGATTCAGCTACTACCACGCATTGGGCCTGAAACCAATGGACCCTCTCAGCTTCTTAATCACCCTTGTCCTCTGTCCAGGAGTTGCAAGTAGTTTCTGGTGTTTGTAGTATGCTGGAGGCCGTGGGCAGCGCTGACCAGAGGGGTGGGCTGTGATGCGGTAGGCACATGGCCGGGTATACCGGGCGCCCGTTTGGTGTCACGGAACCCTGTTCACATCGTTTGGGGCTGTGAGCGAAACTCCGGCCGGATCTCCTCATGGATGGAACCCGAATAGGCGATAAACCTAGACTAGAGACTTGAGTGTTTAGGTAGGCCGTGGCCGACACCCACGTTGGGCTTCCGCTTGAAGGTTGCCGAGTACATGTCATGTAAACGGCGGTAAGTGGTGAGAGCGTGTGTGAAGAAGTACACCCCTGTAGGGTTAACATCATCTATTCGAATAGCCGTGTCCGCGGAAAAGGACTTCTGGGTTGCCTGTACAGTTCATAGACAAGTGAAAGTGGATACTTTAAAATGCGCAAGATAAGCGTGAGTGCTATGGATGGCGTTCTCGTAGGAAGACGGGAGCGGATCCATAGTGGTGTATTGATATGGTGAATATGTGGACTCGTGTGCGCCACCTCAAAAGAGTTGCTTGCAGTTGTAGTTTAGGTTAGCCACCGAGTCAAAGCTGGCTTGCTGCAGTTAAACCCCCACCATCCCTTTGTTGATAATGATGCATATTAGTTAGTTCTGATGTAAGTCTTGCTGGGTACATTTGTACTCACGTTTGCCTATTTTATGTTTTTGTAGAGAGACTTCGGTCTCGCTAGTAGTACCGCGTGGACTTCGACGTTTAGCTTGTTACCTCAGCTACGATCTTGTGCCCTCGGCAGGATCTGGTAGATAGTCAGGCTTTCAGCCTTTTTCATTTATAGATGTCTGTACTCAGACATGTTAAGCTTCCGCATGTGCTTTGACTTGTATGCTCTGAATGTTGGGTCATGAGACCCCTGTTTGTAATATCTCGCTCCTCGGAGCCTATTGAATAAATACTTGAGTCATAGAGTCATGTTGTGATGCCATGTTGTATTTGCACATATCGAGCATATTGTGTGTATGTTATTGAAATGCTTGGTATGTGTGGGATCTGACTATCTAGTTGTTTATCTTTAGTAGCCTCTCTTACCGGGAAATGTCTCCTAGTGTTTCCACCGAGCCATGGTAGCTTGCTATTGCTCCGAAAACTTAGGCTGGCCGGCATGTGTCCTTCTTCGTTCCTGTGTCTGTCCCTTCGGGGAAATGTCACATGATGAATACCGGAGTCCTGTTAGCCCGCTACAGCCCGGTTCACCGGAGTCCTATTAGCCCAGTGCTACAGCCTGAATTCACTCGCTGATGACCGACGCGTTCGATGCTGGGTCATGGATGCCTGTCCCTGTAAGTCTGTGCCACTTTGGGTTTACGACTAGCCATGTCAGCCCGGGCTCCTTATCATATGGATGCTAGCGACATCATCATATACGTGAGCCAAAAGGCGCAAACGGTCCCGGCCAAAGGTAAGGCGACACCCGTGGGAATACCGTGCGTGAGGCCGCAAAGTGATATGAGGTGTTACATGCTAGATCGATGTGGCATTGAGTCGGGGTCCTGGCAGCGTTGGTATCAGAGCTTGACTGCCTATAGGATTACCAAGCCAAACTGGTCGAAGTTGAGTCTAGAAATTCTTTAGTTATATAAGGGAATTGATTGTGGGATGGAACGTAAGGCTCTTTTTACTCCTTATACCTCATGGCCTTCTGATCTGAGTCATCATCTTCTCTTCTACGGGGATTAAGAACTAGGCTATCTCTTCTTTCCATCAGGATCACGTGTTACTAATCCGTAGACTTATAAGATTGTTGGATTAAGCCTCAGTTCAGTTTCTACCTCTGTATGTTAATTATTGATCTCGAGACCTTGATATTGTGCTTCTGAGTGGTTATGCCACCATTTTTGTGAATGTCTCAAATCTTTTCTGAGCATTTACAGCCGTTATGCTGTCCGAGTCATCCCAGGTTTCCAAAGAGTCTGATGCATTTGCAAAATCCTTTTCCTCTGGTTTCAATGTCTTTTAGGCCAGGTTAATCACACAAATTAGTGAGTTGAGGTACTTTATTGCCTCGACATATATGTTGGAATAATTATTATGACCCTAGGTGTTTTAGGGAGTCACCTAGTAATCTAGCAACGTTTTGTGTTCCCAGTGTGAAGATTCTGGCCATCATTCTCGAAAGCATCTCGTGATGCTACTTAGTAGTAGGTATTCTATTCCTGGGTTCTTGAACCCGAGATTCACTCTACTTACTTCATGTTGATAGTGTTTGCTAGTTCCTTTAGGTTAATAGTAACCTTGCGATAGTCCTCGAGGTCCGTGGTATTTCCTTCTTCCAAATACCATGAACCATTCAGGCAGAAGTTATTTGAACCAAAAGATCACAATCAGAGTACTCTTGATGAGTTCTCCATTCCACATTGTGACTCTGCCAGTCCTATCTCTCTGCATGGGTTATCTGGAAGAAATGTTGATCTCGCTCGACATACAAATCTATGCATCCATAACTCAGAAAATTATATGTTCTTTGAGTTGTTCCCCTTTAGTTGCCTTCTGACCTTCGTCTATCAATTGATAGTCAAGAGTATGTATGCATTCATTCATCGATGCCTATTATTCTTGTGGTCCGTCAAGCCATTCTATCCGGAATGACTAGGAGAAACAAACTCCAGTACCTCTTCCATATCCAGGATTGGGTCAAAGAAGTTGTGCTCCGCAGAACAAATTGCTAACCCAGCTTTTGCTCTGTTCTACCTTGGAGTATTACCATCTTTTATATCGGGATTGTTATAGGAATTGCACACCATCCTATGAACTCTTGGTACAGTGATACTTCTCGCCATCATTACTCATTCCTCGGTTCCGTGTGGTTATAACCGGAATGTCGACAAGTGAATCATGATGTGTGAAATCAATACTCCTAGCAACCTTGTTGCTTGGTAGTTAAATGGACAATAACCTCATTCTTAACGTGTTGGTTCTTGAATCATCATTCTAAGATTGATCGTGCTACCTTGTTCATCTTCCTGGTGCACATTTCGATTGATGAGTTAGGATTTTTTCAAGTCCTCGCTCATTTGATTATATCGTCTTGCCGTGAAAAGCAAGATTGTTCTCGAGCTTAGTAACATATCGGTGGTTCGTGATTTTCCGAATATCTTCTCGAAAGTATCACCAGGTTGTCACGTGACTGTTATGTTGAGCTCGTGATCAAGTTGGTTTATCCTGTAAACCATCCTTTCTCCAAGAATCTGTGTTGGATACCCCTGAGCTAGTTTGTTAAGCCAAGCAACAACTTGGAGAGTTGGAAGATAAAAGCTTACCTGACTTAGTTCATTTCAAAGGGATACCCTTTGTATGTGTGTGTTGAAGAAAATTGATATTTCATCGACTGACCCTCGTGATCAGTTAATGGACCTATCATCTTGTCCAACCTTTGATTTGGGTGTGGGCTATCCTCAAATCAAGTCAGAACCAACGATGTTCGTAATGTTGTCTTACTCGTGGGTTTTCCTCGAGCATACACCATTATATTCTTTGGTCTGACCAATGCTATCACCATGTTCACTTAACTATGGAATTCCTTTTAAAAGGAAACCCGGATGAATTGTTGTTGAGCCCATTGACAACATCCTTATCTCCTCCATGATTTGTTGAACATTAAGCTAGTGTTGGAAACTTTTGAAAGCATTTCTTCATGCTAGTTCATGAAGCATATGTTCGGATGTAAGAAGTGACTTCCTCCAGTTCATGTGCATTTGATGCAAGTTGCCGCCGTGGATTCGAGAAAGTCAATGTTGTTTCCTTTGGAATCATCCCAAATCAGTCAAGCATACGTGCGAAGTATTCTGTGGTTCGGAGACTTGCAACCTCCATTCTATATGTGTCCCTAGCACACCAAGCCACTGATTGATTTGTTCAAGGTTAATAAGTTCTAAGTGCTAGTCCCGAAGGCACCAGACGGATTTGTACAAAACTTCGATATCCTCGCTGATGGTTCCCCCTCCTGAACTCTGTAGTGTTTTATTATAAGACTACTTTGTGGTCATGCTTGTCTGGGACAACGTGTTCACATGGTTGTAGCAGAACCAGCTCATATTTTGGAGCTTGCTATCGTAGTTCATTCCCCGAGAATCTCGCAACGTCGTCTCGTCTATTTGTGTTGCAAACTTTCATTTCTCTTCCAGACTTGATGAGTCTAGAATATCCTGACACCAGCCAGATCTGAATCTCAGGCAGATATGATGGTTGGAACATTTTCCCAAGAACGATAATAATGGTCTCACTGTAACCGGTAAAGTGGATGTCGTGGCCAACACATCTAGCCGGAAAAACCATTATTGTAGGCTCTTGATTGAGGAAGTTGGCCACCTCCCCATAAGGATTTCGTAGGATTTACCTCCGTAACTGTTCCTTATGGATTCTATTGCTCCCAAAGTCCGACCTTTTACTTGATGTTCTAGTTATCAAACCATATCTATGAATGGGATACACTAGCACATCAAGGAGAACATTAGAAGCCGAGTGCTAAATGTCTCTCGGTCGATCATCCAGATTTCATCCCCTTGGCCTCGTTAAGGTGAAATCTGAGAAAGTGTTATCTTCCTTTGCATCTACATCTCCCACCGGTATTCATCATGGTAGTATGATGTGTTGCCAGGATCCTTGACACGGATATTGGTAAAATCTTGATGATTATGGAAATGCTCAAGTTCTTGAGAGCACGCGCAAGTGCTAGGTTTGATCGTCGGCATTAACTGTATAGTGCTCTCAGTTTCCTCGGCAATGCTATGACTTTTCAAACAGTGAATTCACTCTCTATTGTTGGGTTCTTCCCTAGTTATCAGAATCATTCCCAGCATTTGCATTTTGTTCCCAGCTTGCACCGCCAATGTGCCATTCTACCATGGGTCTCTTCCATTCCCGGTGGTAAGCAAATTCATCCATTACGTTGTCTTCAACAAGGTAATCCACATCATCCAAGTCCGAGTATGCCATTCTACCGACCCCCTCCAAATGATCGGTCGAGAATTGCCTTAGGTTGGTTTAAAGAGTTTCAATGATCTTTGAATCAAAGGTAATTCTTTTTGCCACTTAAGGGGATATATCTACGAGTCACGGTTCCTAAGGTGTCTCGTTGTGGTATCATGGCAACTCAACTCCTTGCTACGTTGACAATCATTTACCACCTTTTTAAGTGTGAAATTGTTGTCTACCTAGTGAACCCTCATCATCTGTTCCACTCCATCCCTCTAGAGGTGTGCTTCGTCTCTCAGCTCGAGAGATGTTGCTACGTCTCATTCCGAGAGTTAATCCTGAGTTGTTCGACCTTCGAGAAGATTGATCCTTCTAGAGTTCCCTTCTCCTCTCGTTGTCATGTTGGTTGGAGTTTCCAGAGCAAGACGTCGAGACAAGATGATGATCGAATCAAGGTTCTTATGAAGTGCAACCTGGATCGTGAAGATTGTGCTAGTTTGCGTTCCCCCTTCACCTTACCCTACGCTTGAATCTCGGGACGAGATTTTTGTTTAGTGGGGGTGAGTTGTCACATCCCTAGCTTCTGGTGCTGCCTAGTGTTTGCATCATGTTTAAATTTTGTAACTTGAACTGAGGAAATTTGGAAGCCTCAAAAACTTAAATAAAAGAAGGGCAAAAACCCTAAAATCTCATTCATTGTTCCAAAATGCTCTTCTTAAATGTTTGATAATTTTTGGCAAGGGTTCTGGTCCCAACCAAAATATTGAACATTTTTAAGGATTTATTTTTGGGTCTTTGAATTTAAATCATTAGCTATTTGAATTTGAATTATATTCATATAATTAGAATATAATTTCAAATACCCCTGAAATATTTTATGAGCTTTTGGAAAAGTCCATCTAGCAAAATAAAAATATTCAGAGGAGTTTTTGGCATTGTTTGAATTTGTTTAAATTCAAAACAATGGCAAAAGATATTAATAAAAGAAAACAGAACAATAAAACAGAGCAGAGAGCACTTACCTGGCGCCAGCAACCGGCCCAGCTCCTGTGCTGGCAGCCCACCGGTGCGGCCCAGCCCACCAGGCGCCCCCCCTGTCGTCTTCCCCGCGCCAGTAGGCAGCGCGCGTGGCCGACGGGCGCCGACGCTGCCTCGGCCACCTCCTGCTTCCCCGGCCACCTCCTGCTTCCACCGCGACGCCACGGCCCTTCTAGCATCACCACGCAGCCCCTGGCTCCCTCTCTCACTCTCCTCGCTCCTCCCCCCTCCTCTGTTTCTCGCACGCAGCCACCGAGCAGAGCTCGTCGCCGCCGTCCACTGCCACCACGGCCACCGGGCCTCCCTCGCTTCCCCGACTAGCCCACAAGCTCCGCCACTCCGTCCTCGACCCACCTCACCGAGCCACGCCCCTCCAGAAGCCCCCGAAGCGCCGCCCCGACGTTTTTCCCCTCCTCGGACCCGCCGGTCGCTGTCGCCCGATTCGTCGGCTCCGGACCGTCCCCGGCCTCGTCTCCGCCTCGAATGGATCCGCTGTGAGCCTCCGCTGCTTCTCCTGTGCTCGCCCCCTCCGTTCTCGCCCCCTAGCCCCATCTCCCACCGCGGCCGAGAGCTTCTCGCCGCCGGCCATGGCGTGGCCGTGGCCACAGCCACCGCAGCTCGTTCTCGAGCCCACCGTCGTGCTCACCACAGTCCCAGGAGCACATAGCACTCACCAACGCCTCCCCTGGCGCCCTGCATCGCCTAACCCGTCGTTGCCGTAGTTTCGGCCGCCGCCTAAGTGGTCGCCGCCGTCGACCCCGGCCTCCCTGTGCCCAGCTGTGTGCGCCCCTAGATGCGCGGGAGCACGGGCTCCCTCTCGGTGCCCTCAGCGCGACCAGCCGCGGGCTGTAGCGCCGTCCCGAGCAACTCCGGCGAGGTCTCGCCGTCGCCGTGGTCGCCGGCGTCACTTGCTGACGTGGCTGGTTTAATTAGCCACTAAACACCACACCGTGTCACTGACACCTAGGCCCCACGCCCTAGTTAACCCCAGTTTAATACATGTTTAGGATTAACTAAACCAGAGCGGCCCCACGCATCAGTTTTGACCAAGCTGACGTGGCCGTTGACCGGGCCCACACGTCAGCGGCACTAACCAGCTCCAGTCACTGACCAGTGGACCCCACTGGTCAGGTTTGACCAGCAGCAGCGTCTGTTGACCTGCTGACGTCATAGTGACGCAATGCTGATGCAATAACTAATTTCTGGATTTATTTTTATTTAGAGAAATTCCAGAAATTGTTGCAAACTTCTAAAAATCATAGAAAATCAACTGTAGCTCCAAATCAAACAAGTTATATATGAAAAATTATCAGAAAAATTCAAGGAATCCATCTGTACCATTTTCATGCATGTTTGAACAATGTTTGTCCTCTGTTTTGGACAAAACAAATAAAGGGCATTTAAATAACCATATATGGAGTTGGAATTTGAATCATGTATTCAAACCAACTTCATTTAAATCATAGCTAGGTGCATTAGCCCAAAACACATTCATATTGCCATGTCATAGCATGCATCATATTGTGCATTGCATTGATCGTGTTTCTTCTGTGTTTGCCGGTGTTGTTCCCCCTCGATAGACGTTGTACCGATGATGTGATCGTTGACACTGATGAAGACTCAATGCTATCTTCAGAAGTGCCAGGCAAGCAAAACCCCCTTGTTCATTCCGATACAATCCTACTCTCTCACTCCTGCTCTCTTTTACTGCATTAGGACAACAACGATTCATCTGTTACTTGTTGCGGTAGCTGAACCCCGTTATCCTTTGCATGACCTGTCATTGCCACAATAAATAGATGAAACCCACTAGCATGAGTAGGAGTTGTTTGAGCCCTGATGTGCCTACTCATTCATGCTTGTTTGTCATGCCTGCTACTGCTTAGAGTTGAGTCAGGTCTGATTCATCGGGGATGAATCAGAGGTGTGTGAACATGTCCTACTGTGTGTGAGCTAAGTGTGTGAACACGATTTGGTAAAGGTAGCGGTGAGAGGCCATGTAGGAGTACATGGTGGGTTGTCTCATTGCAGTCGTCCTCAGGAACTGAGTTCTGTGTTTGTGATCCATGATTCAGCTACTACCACGCATTGGGCCCGAAACCAATGGACCCTCTCGGCTTCTTAATCACCCTTGTCCTCTGTCCAGGAGTTGCAAGTAGTTTCTGGTGTTTGTAGTATGCTAGAGGCCGTGGGCAGCGCTGACTGGAGGGGTGGGCTGTGATGCGGTAGGCACGTGGCCGGGTATACCGGGCGCCCGTTTGGTGTCACGGAACCCTGTTCACATTGTTTGGGGCTGTGAGCGAAACTCCGGCCGGATCTCCTCATGGATGGAACCCGAATAGGCGATAAACCTGGACTAGAGACTTGAGTGTTTAGGTAGGCCGTGGCCGACACCCACGTTGGGCTTCTGCTTGAAGGTTGCCGAGTACATGTCGTGTAAACGGCGGTAAGTGGTGAGAGCGTGTGTGAAGAAGTACACCCCTGCAGGGTTAACATCATCTATTCGAATAGCCGTGTCCGCGGAAAAGGACTTCTGGGTTGCCTGTACAGTTCATAGACAAGTGAAAGTGGATACTTTAAAATGCACAAGATAAGCGTGAGTGCTATGGATGGCGTTCTCGTAGGGAGACGGGAGCGGATCCATAGTGGTGTATTGATATGGTGAATATGTGGACTCGTGTGCGCCACCTCAAAAGAGTTGCTTGCAGTCGTAGTTTAGGTTAGCCACCGAGTCAAAGCTGGCTTGCTGCAGTTAAACCCCCACCATCCCTTTGTTGATAATGATGCATATGTAGTTAGTTCTGATGTAAGTCTTGCTGGGTACATTTGTACTCACGTTTGCCTATTTTATGTTTTTGCAGAGAGACTTCGGTCTCGCTAGTAGTACCGCGTGGACTTCGACGTTTAGCTTGTTACCTCAGCTACGATCTTGTGCCCTCGGCAAGATCTGGTAGATAGTCAGGCTTTCAGCCTTTTTCATTTATAGATGTCTGTACTCATACATGTTAAGCTTCCTCATGTGCTTTGACTTGTATGCTCTGAATGTTGGGTCATGAGACCCCTGTTTGTAATATCTCGCTCCTCGGAGCCTATTGAATAAATACTTGAGTCATAGAGTCATGTTGTGATGCCATGTTGTATTTGCACATATCGAGCATATTGTGTGTATGTTATTGAAATGCTTGGTATGTGTGGGATCTGACTATCTAGTTGTTTATCTTTAGTAGCCTCTCTTACCGGGAAATGTCTCCTCGTGTTTCCACCGAGCCATGGTAGCTTGCTATTGCTCCGGAACACTTAGGCTGGCCGGCATGTGTCCTTCTTCGTTCCTGTGTCTGTCCCTTCGGGGAAATGTCACGCGATGAATACCGGAGTCCTGTTAGCCCGCTACAGCCCAGTTCACCGGAGTCCTGTTAGGCCAGTGCTACAGCCTGAATTCACTCGCTGATGACCGACGCGTTCGATGCTAGGTCATGGATGCCTGTCCCTGTAAGTCTGTGCCACTTTGGGTTTACGACTAGCCATGTCAGCCCGGGCTCCTTATCATATGGATGCTAGCGACATCATCATATACGTGAGCCAAAAGGCGCAAACGGTCCCGGCCAAAGGTAAGGCGACACCCGTGGGAATACCGTGCGTGAGGCCGCAAAGTGATATGAGGTGTTACATGCTAGATCGATGTGGAATTGAGTCGGGGTCCTGACAACCCACAAAGGGTCCACGAAGAAGAAACCTTGTCTATCCCACCATGGTCATCTCCCATGAAGGACTTGCCTCACTAGGGTAGATCTTCACGAAGTAGGCAATCTCCTTGCCCTTACAAACTCCTTGGTTCAACTCCACAATCTTGACGGAGGCTCCCAAATGACACCTAACCAATCTAGGAGACACCACTATCCAAAAGGTAATAGATGGTGTGTTGATGATGAACTCCTTGCTCTTGTGCTTCAAATAATAGTCTCCCCAACACTCAACTCTCTCTCTCTCTCTCATAGATTTGGATTTGGTGGAAAGATGATTTGAGTGGAAAGCAACTTGGGGAAGGCTAGAGATCAAGATTTATGTGGTTGGAATGGAATATCTTGGTCTCAACACATGAGTAGGTGGTTCTCTCTCACAAAATGAATGCTGGAAGTGTAGGCATGTCCTGATGGCTTTCTCCACGAATGAAGAAGGGTGGAGGGGTATATATAGCCTCCACAAAATCTAACTGTTACACACAATTTACCAAACTCAATGGGACCGAATCAGAAAACTCAGTTAGACCGATTTAGTTCATAATGTGATCGTTAGGCATTCCGGTGGGACCGACATGTCAACTTGGTGGGACCGATTTCTTTAGGGTTAGGGCATAACGTAATCTCGGTGAGACCGATTACATAAACTCGGTGGGCCGGCTTTGGTAATAAGCTAACCAGAGAGTTGGTCAGGCAAACTCGGTGGGACCGATTACCTCATCTCGATTAGACCGAAACATTACGAAAGGGAAACAGAGAGTTTGCATTGCAAACTCGGTGGGACCGATGATATGTCTCTGCCGTATCTATATTTTTTGATTGTTCCATGCCATTATTCAACTTTCATATACTTTTGGCAACTTTTTATACTATTTTTGGGACTAACATATTGATCCAGTGCCCAGTGTCAGTTCCTGTTTGTTGCATGTTTTTTGTTTCGCAGAAACCCCATATAAAACGGAGTCCAAATGGAATAAAAACATACGGAGATTTTTTTGGAATATTTATGATTTTTGGGAAGAAGAATCAACGCGAGACGATGCTCGAGTGGCCCACGAGGCAGGGGCGCGCCCCGGGGGGCAGGTGAGGCCTTGACCCTCGTGGCTACTCCGTAAGGCGGTTGATGCCCTTCTTTCGCTGCAAGAGAGCTAATTTCCGGATAGAAATTGTGTCCAAAGGACAACCCAATCGGAGTTACGGATCTCCAGGAATATAAAAAATGGTGAAAGGGCAGAATCAGGAACGCAGAAACAGCAAGAGACAGAGAGACAAATCCAATCTCGGAGGGGCTCTCGCCCCTCCCACACCATGGGAGCCAAGGACCAGAGGGGAAACCCTTCTCCCATCTAGGGAGAAGGTCAAGGAAGAAGAAGAAGAAGAAGAAGGGGGGCTCTCTCCCCCTTGCTCCCGGTGGCACCGGAGCGCTGCCAGGGGCCATCATCATCACTGCGATCTACACCAACAACTTGACCGCCCTCATCACCAACTCTTCCCCCCTCTATGCAGCGGTGCAACCTCTCTTTTACCCACTGTAATCTCTACTTAAACATGGTGCTCAACGCTATATATTATTTCCCAATGATGTATGGCTATCTTATGATGTTTGAGTAGATCTGTTTTGTCCTATGGGTTAATTGATGATCGTGATTGGTTTGAGTTGCATGTTTTATTATTGGTGCTGTCCTATGGTGCTCTCCGTGTCGCTCAAGCGTGAGGGATCCCCGCTGTAGGGTTTGCAATATGTTCATGATTTGCTTATGGTGGGTGGCGTGAGTGACAGAAGCACAGACCCGAGTAAGTAGGTTTTTTGCGTATGGGATAAAGGGGACTGGATGCTTTAATGCTATGGTTGGGTTTTACCTTAATGATCTTTAGTAGTTGCGGATGCTTGCTAGAGTTCCAATCATAAGTGCATATGATCCAAGAAGATAAAGTATGTTAGCTTATGCCTCTCCCTCAAATAAAATTGCAATAGTGACTGCCGGTCTAGTTATCAATTGCCTAGGGACAAATAACTTTCTCGTGACAAAAAGCTCTCTAATAAAACTAACTTAGTTGTGTCTTCATCTAAACAGCCCCTACTTTTTATTTATGTGCTCTTTATTATCTTGCAAACCTATCCTATCACACCTAAAAAGTACTTCTAGTTTCATACTTGTTCTAGGTAAAGCGAACATCAAGCGTGTGTAGAGTTGTATCGGTGGTCGATAGAACTTGAGGGAATATTTGTTCTACCTTTAGCTCCTCGTTGGGTTCGACACTCTTACTTATCGAAAGAGGCTACAATTGATCCCCTATACTTGTGGGTCATCAAGACCTTTTTCTGGCGCCGTTGCCGGGGAGTCATAGTGTGGGGTGAATATTCTCGTGTGTGCTTGTTTGCTTTATCACTAAGTAATTTTTATTTGCTATTCTTATTTGTTTTCTATCTTTAGTTATGAGTAGGAAATGCAAAATACCAAAAAAATAGTTGTACCTACTACACCAATGGTTGAAGAACCACTCAAAATCTATCACACTCCTGAAGCTTTTTACTTGGATCATCTTTGATCCCTATGTGCTTGGGATGAAACCCCAACTAGCCTAGTTTAGGGCAAATCTTCACATGAGCATGCTTGTTATGTGCGACACCGCATATCCGAGAAGGGGAAACTTCTACTGGATCAAATTCATTGTTTGCAATGCTATGCTTGGAATTTATGTGAAATTTATGATTTTAATTGTTGTTCTTGGAATTTATGTGAAATTTATGATTTTAATTGTTGTTCTGAAGACCCTAAGAAACACCTACCCTATCAATGCTTGTTTAGTGATAATGGAATCATATCTTCGTATGCTAAGGGTGTTTATAATTACTATGATGTTCAGCAAATTGAAGAATTTGTTGCTTTTAAGGGTGCTTATGAAATTGCTTCTTTGATTGAAAAGTATGATGTTACTCTTTACAAATCTGAAATTTTGCCATATTTCAATATTGTTATGATAATTATGCTTCTAATGCCTATGTTAAACCATATATTGAGGACTCCTTCGCTGTCCAAGAAGAGACTAATATTTTGTAGGAGTCTATGGAAGAAGAAATTGATGAAATTGTGAGCTCATTGGATGAAAAAGATGATGAGGAGAGCGAAGAACAAAAGGAGGAAGAGCGGATTAGCTACCGTGCCCACCTTATAATGAGAGTAACTCTTCAACTTATACATTGTCTTATTCCCCTTCATGCTTACCGAAGGATGATTGCTATGATGATTGTTATGATCCCGTTAATTCTCTTGAAATACCCCTTTTTGATGATGCTTGCTATGCTTGTGGCCAAGATGCCAATATGAATTATGCTTATGGAGATGAACTTGCTATAGTTCCTTATGTTAAACATGAAATTTTTGCTATTGCACCCGCACATGATAGTCCTATTATCTTTTTGAATTCTCCCTACTACACTATATCAGAGAAGTTTGCCCGTATTAAGGATTATATTGATGGGTTGCGTTTTACTACTACACATGATGATTTTGATAGATATAATATGCATGTGCTTGCTGCTCATACTTGCAATTATTATGAGAGAGAAACTATATCTCCACCTCTCTATGTTTCCAATATGATAAAATTGCAAGAAATTCCTTATACTATGCATTGGCCTTTACTTAGTGTGCATGAATTGTTCTTTTATGACATGCCGATGCATAGGAAGAGAGTTAGACTTTGTTGTTGCATGATATATGTTACTTTGTGCTCACTACTAAATTACAAATCATTGTTAATTAAAATTTACTTTGATATACCTTGGGATCCGGGTGGATCCATTACTTGAGCACTTTATGCCTAGCTTAATGGCTTTAAAGAAAGCGCTGCTAGGGAGACAACCCGGAAGTTTTAGATAGTCATTTATTTCTATTGAGTGCTTTTATATAGTTTAAAAATAAATAAAGAGGGGAACCCAAAACTTTTCAAAAAGGAAAGTGAAAGTGAGAAAGACAAGCATTGTTGAAGTGGGAGAGCTCCTTGAACTTTGTTCATGCTCACGAAAACTTTGTGAATCTTGATTACAGAAAGTTTTCATCAAAAATAATTATCCCCTTGTACAATTCCATTGTATTATAAAAATAATGTGCCAAGGTTTGCCTTTAGGATGTTTACAATGCTTGTTGGTTTGTGCGGTATAGGACAGAAACTTTGGCTGTAGTGCGCGATTTTACATTTTTTACTGGAACATCAAACGGTTCTGATTATTTTTGAAATGTCTTTATATACAAATTTTTTATTTTTCATAATTTTGGTAGAATTTTTGGGGTACCATAATTGTGGTGAATGTTCAGATTGCTACAGACTATTCTGTTTTTGACAGATTCTGTTTTTGATGCATAGTTTGCTTGTTTTGATGAAACTATCAATTTATATCAGTGGATTAAGCCATGGAAAAGTTATATTACAGTAGACACAATGCAAAAACAAAATATGAATTGGTTTGCAACAGTATTTAGAGTAGTGATTTGCTTTATCATACTAACAAATCTTACGGAGTTTTCTGTTGAAGTTTTGTGTGGATGAAGTGTTTGATCGAGAAGGTCGCGATATGAGGAAAAGGAGGAGAGGCAAGAGGTCAAGCTTGGGGACGCCCAAGTCACCCCAAGTAAATATTCAAGGAGACTCAAGCGTCTAAGCTTGGGGATGCCCCGGAAGGCATCCCCTCTTTCTTCGACAAGTATCGGTATGTTTTCATATTCGTTTCGTTCATGCGATATGTACAAGTCTTGGAGTGTCTTTTGCATTTAGTTTTTACTTTTATTTTATGCACCATGCTGGTATGAGATAGTCCTTGGTTGATTTATATAATGCTCATTGCACTTCACTTATATCTTTGAGTATGGCTTTATAGAATGCTTCATGTGCTTCACTTATATCATTTGAAGTTTGGATTGCCTGTTTCTCTTCACATAGAAAACCGCCATTTGTAGAATGCTCTTTTGCTTCACTTATATTTGTTAGAGCGTGGGCATATCTTTTGTAGAAAGAATTAAACTCTCTTGCTTCACTTATGTCTATTTAGAGAGATGACAAGAATTGTTCATTCACATGGTTAGTCATAAAATCCTACATAAACTTGTAGATCATTGAATACGATATGTTTGATTCCTTGCAATAGTTTTGCGATATAAAGATGGTGATATTAGAGTCATGCTAGTGGGTAGTTGTGGATTGTAGAAATACTTGTGTTGAAGTTTGTGATACCCGTAGCATGCACGTATGGTGAACCGTTGTGTAACGAAGTTGGAGCATGAGGTATTTATTGATTGTCTTCCTTATGAGTGGCGGTCAGGGACGAGCGATGGTCTTTTCCTACCAATCTATCCCCCTAGGAGCATGCGCGTAGTACTTTGTTTTGATGACTAATAGATTTTTGCAATAAGTATGTGAGTTCTTTGTGACTAATGTTGAGTCCATGGATTATACGCACGCTCACCCTTCCATCATTTCTAGCCTCTTCGGTACCGTGCATTGCCCTTTCTCACCTCGAGAGTTGGTGCAAACTTCACCGGTGCATCCAAACCCCGTGATACGATACACTCTATCACACATAAGACTCCTTATATCTTCCTCAAAACAGCCACCATACCTACCTATTATGGCATTTCCATAGCCATTCCGAGATATATTGCCACACAACTTTCATCATCATCATATATATGACTTGAGCATTCATTGTCATATTGCTTTGCATGATCGTAAGATAGCTAGCATGATGTTTTCATGGCTTGCCCATTTTTGATGTCATTGCTATGCTAGATCATTGCACATCCCGGTACACCGCCGGAGGCATTCATATAGAGTCATATCTTTGTTCTAGATATAGAGTTGTAATATTGAGTTGTAAGTAAATTAAAGTGTGATGATCATCATTATTAGAGCATTGCCCCAGTGAGGAAAGGATGATGGAGACTATGATTCCCCCACAAGTCGGGATGAGACTCTGGACTTTATAAAAAAGAGAGGCCAAATAAGCCTAAATAAAAAAAGGGGAGGCCAAAGAAGCCTATTCAAAAAAAATGAGAGAAAAAGAGAGAAGGGGCAATGTTACTATCCTTTTACCACACTTGTGCTTCATAATAGCACAGTGTTCTTCATATAGAGAGTCTCCTATATTGTCACTTTCATATACTAGTGGGAGTTTTCATTATAGAACTTGGCTTGTATATTCCGATGATGGGCTTCCTCAAATGCCCGAGGTCTTCATGAGCAAGCAAGTTGGATGCACACCCACTTAGTTTCAGTTTGAGCTTTCATACACTTATAGCTCTTAGTGCATCCGTTGCATGGCAATCCCTACTCCTCGCATTGACATCAATTGATGGGCATCTCCATAGCCCATTGATTAGCCGCGTCGATGTGAGACTTTCTCCTTTTTGTCTTCTCCACATAAACCTCCACCATCATACTCTATTCCACCTATAGTGCTATATCCATGGCTCATGCTCATGTATTGCGTGAAATTTGAAAAGGTTTGAGAATGTCAAAAGTATGAAACAATTGCTTGGCTTGTCATCAGGGTTGTGCATGATTTGAATATTTTGTGTGATGAAGATGGAGAATAGCTAGACTATATGATTTTATAGGGATAACTTTCTTTGGCCATGTTGTTTTGAAAAGACATGATTGCTTTATTAGTACGCTCGAAGTATTATTGTTTTTATGTCAAATGATAGACTATTGCCTTGAATCACTCGTGTCTTAATATTCATGCCATGATTAGAGATATGACCAAGATTATGCTAGGTAGCATTCCACATCAAAAATTATCTTTTTTATCATTTACCTACTCGAGGACGAGCGGGAATTAAGCTTGGGGATGTTGATACGTCACCGCCGTATCTATAATTTTTGATTGTTCCATGCCAATATTATTAAACTTTCATATACTTTTGGCAACTTTTTATACTATTTTTGGGACTAACATATTGATCCAGTGCCCAGTGTCAGTTCCTGTTTGTTGCATGTTTTTTGTTTCGCAGAAACCCCATATCAAACAGAGTCCAAACGGAATAAAAATGGACGGAGATTTTTTTTGGAACATTTATGATTTTTGGGAAGAAGAATCAACGCGATACAATGCTTCAGTGGCCCATGAGGCAGGAGGCGCCCCCCAGGGGGGCAGACCCGCCCTTGACCCTCGTGGCCACTCCGTAAGGCGGTTGATGCCCTTCTTTCACCGCAAGAAAGCTAATTTTCGGATAGAAATCATGTCCAAAGGACAACCCAATCGGAGTTACGGATCTCCGGGAATATAAAAAACTGTGAAAGGGCAGAATCAGGAACGCAGAAACAGCAAGAGACAGAGAGACAGATCCAATCTCGGAGGGGCTCTCGCCCCTCCCACACCATGGAAGCCAAGGACCAGAGGGGAAACCCTTCTCCCATCTAGGGAGAAGGTCAAGGAAGAATAAGAAGAATGGGGCCCCTCTCCCCCTTGCTCCCGGTGGCGTCGGAGCGCTGCCGGGGGCCATCATCATCACTGCAATCTACACCAACAACTTCACCGCCCTCATCACCAACTCTTCCCCCCTCTATGCAGCGGTGTAACCTTTCTTTTACCCGTTGTAATCTCTACTTAAACATGGTGCTCAACGCTATATATTATTTCCCAATGATGTATGGCTATCTTATGATGTTTGAGTAGATCTGTTTTGTCCTATGGGTTAATTGATGGCCGTGATTGGTTTGAGTTGCATGTTTTATTATTGGTGCTGTCCTATGGTACTCTCCGTGTCGCGCAAGCGTGAGGAATCCCCGCTGTAGGGTTTGCAATATGTTCATGATTTGCTTATGGTGTGTGGCGTGAGTGACAGAAGCACAAGCCCGAGTAAGTAGGTTGTTTGTGTATGGGATAAAGGGGACTTGATCCTTTAATGCTATGGTTGGGTTTTACCTTAATGATTTTTATTAGTTGCGGATGCTTGCTAGAGTTCCAATCATAAGTGCATATTATCCAAGAAGAGAAAGTATGTTAGCTTATGCCTCTCCCTCAAATAAAATTGCAATAGTGATTATCGGTCTAGTTATCGATTGCCTAGGGACAAATAACTTTCTCGTGACAGAAAGCTCTCTAATAAAACTAACTTAGTTGTGTCTTCATCTAAACAGCCCCTACTTTTTATTTACGTGCTCTTTATTACCTTGCAAACCTATCCTATCACACCTAAAAAGTACTTCTAGTTTCATACTTGTTCTAGGTAAAGCGAACGTCAAGCGTGCGTAGAGTTGTATCGGTGGTCGATAGAACTTGAGGGAATATTTGTTCTACCTTTAGCTCCTCGTTGGGTTCGACACTCTTACTTATCTAAAGAGGCTACAATTGACCCCCTATACTTGTGGGTCATCAACCGATCGCTCATCTCGGTTAGACCAAGACGTTACAAAGGGAAACAGAGAGTTTGCAATCCCATCTCGGTGAGACCGAGATCCCTATAGGTGAGACCGAAGTGACTAGGATTTCTGGCAGTGGCTATGTCAAATGAATTAGCTGGCGCCGGATAAATCAAATCGGTGGGGCCAAGTTTGACTTTTGGTTTGGGACATATGTGGATATAAGAAAGTGGTTGAGGGTTTTTGGAGCATATCACAAAGCACTTTGAGCAAGCAAGCATTAAGCAACACCTCATCCCCTTTTAATAGTATTGGCTTTCCTATGGACTCAATGTGATCTTGGATCACTGAAATAGAAAATGTAGAATCTTGAGCTTTAGAGCTTGAGCCAATCCTTTGTCCTTAGCATTTTAAGGGGTCCACATTCCTAATCCATGCCATGCCAATCATTGAACTTTCCCGAAATATTCATCTTGAAATAGCATTAGTTCAATGAGCTATATGTTGTTAATAATTACCAAAACCACCTAGGGATAGTTGCACTTTCAATCTCCCCCTTTTTGGTAATTGATGACAATGGATCAAAGCTTCGACAAATGATAATAAGATTGAAATACATCATTGTTTTGAGAAGTATGTGATAAGCAAGAGCTCCCCCTAAATTTGTGCATTATTTAAGATTTGCTTTTGAATGCAAATGCACAATTGATTAGAATCATGGGTTACTCTTCCATGTCACATACATCTTGGTGGAGCGCTCAAAATGATAGCAATTAAAAGCATGCACTCATCACCAAGCAAAGTGAATGATCATATATGGATATAAGAGATAATATCATCCAAGCAAACATTAAAGTAGCATACGATCAAACACATGATCATACAAGTATCTCACACGAGGACATAAGGTATCAAACAAGCACACAATAAAGTTCAACCAGACAAATAGCAAGAGAGACAAAATACAACACTCTCTCTCGAAGCCTATGATCTATACATATTTCTCCCCCTTTGGCAACAAGTTACCAAAAAGTTTAAATATGCATAGTGATATGCATCTCTCAGGCTTGGTCTTCAGGTGTAGAGAGAACTCCAAGGATGAAGGCATCAGTTGATGTAGTTGGAGTTGGTGGAGTGGCTGCTGGAGGTGGCACAGAAGCTGTAGCTGCTGGTGCTGATGTGGTAGATCTAGTATCTGGTACTGACACTGCAGCTGACCTCTGACCTCTTGGCACCCGCTGAAAATCTTATGTAGTTTCCTTCCCTTTCTTCTCCTCTGCTTCCTCCTAGAGCTGCTCAACTGCTATCTGCATCTCAGTCACTTTCAGATCAAGATCATAGAATTTTTGTTCAATGATCCTCTCCAAACTCTCCTGATTCTGAGTTAGGGTGGCCAACCCTTTCTCAATCCTCAAAGTGGATTGGATCAGATATCCAGGTTGATCTTGTTTTCTCTTCAAGAACACTTGAGATGCCTCTTCAGCACTTGGCATCTTTGCAGCTTTGTCTGTCTTTGCCTCTTCTCTTGTGCTTGCACTGATGAAGGTTCATTCTCATCCATTACAACTGTGTTGTCTTCAAATTCTGGATGGAGAGGTAAATGCTTCTTGTCCAACAAGTAAGTGCCTGTGCCCATCTTTGAGTTAATGAGCACCTGAATGTGTGGAGCATACCCACAAGATCTTTTCTGATCAGCAACTGTCCTCTTGATTGTCTCTACAATTAGACTCATGACCTTAAATTTTTGAGGCACATAAAAAATGCACAACAAGTTGATTGCATGTCCTCTTATCATCCTATGATCTCCAGATTTGGGAAACAGAGTATGCCTTAAGATGGTGTTGATAGTAGGTAGACCAGACAACAAATATTTCACCGAGCCCAGCTTATGAGTTTCCAGGGCTTCATCAGGAATTGCCCTATACATACTTGCCATGGAGTTGTGGTCTTTCTTCTTCTTGGCATAACATCCAAATCATCCTCATGGTCTTCTGGGGCATTGATCAACTTTGCCCATTCTTCAACAGATGATTGGTACCTTGTACCTTCAGACATCCACACTATCCTTCCATCTGGATAAAAATGAGCAGTGGAGTAGAATTGCATGATTAGCTCATCATTCCATTTGGTGAGCTTCTGTCCATCAAACTTGTCAACTCCACAAGATTTGAAGCTGTCATATACACCTGGAAACTGATATTCATTCTCTATAATATATTCCCAATCAACCCATCTCATATCACAGACAATTGGCTTCTTGTCAAGCAAAATGGTCTCATAGAAATCTTGCTATTCTTTGGTGTGGAACCTATAGTCCACAACAGTTCTCCTTCTCATAGCATATGGATCAGACTGTCTCCAAAGTCTCAATCATGCCTCCTTTCTAATGTTCATGTCCTCTGCCACTGGATGAGTGTCATTGTGATCTGGAATATTTGGTTTAAGCTTTCTGAGCACTTGAGCTTCAGCATCTTCTTCTTCCATCTCAGGCACTGGGGCCTTGTTTTTCTCCTCGGCAGGAATGTTTCTGGTGCTTCTCTTGGGTGCAGACTTGGTGGTTTTAGCAGCAGCTTTGGGAGCAGGTTTGGGCTTAGACGCAGCCCCTGACTTGATTGCATCTCCTATAAGCTTTTGTGACTTGGGTGCTGGTGCATCATCCTCTTCCTCTTCCTCTTCTTCTGAATCTCTTACCATAGTTGACTTTCCAAGAACTTTTGCACGTGTGGTTCTTGCCCTCTTACTCTTCTTGCCATCTCCAACTGCCTCACCATCATCCGATTCTATTGTGAATTTCATGGTTTCTCCTGTTGGAACTTTCCTTGGCTTTGACATTGGGACTCTCCTTGCTGGTGCCTTCTTATTCAACCCTTGCTTAGTTGCAGCAGTAATGCCATATTATTTCTTCAGCACTTTCTTCTTTGAGGTGGCCTCATCCTCAACAGCCACATAGTCCTCATCCTCAGAGTCTGAGGTTCTCTTCTTCCTTGTTCTAATGGTTGCCTTGGGAAAGTTACTTGGTGTGCTCCTACTGCCCTCATCATAGCTGCTTCAGGTACTAGTGCCCTCACTCATTTGCACTTGCTCTTCAGATTTATTCTGGCTATCACTCTGGTAGACATCTTGGCATGCAAACTGACAGCAAACCCTGTGAATAGATATAAATGAGGTAGAGAGATGAGCATCACAAAGTGCAGAGATTTTTGCAAAACAAATGAGTCAAAAACTTCGTTTTAGTTCTCTGCTGAAATGATTTCGGAGCTACTGAATTGATAAACTCAGTGATACTGAAGCAACATTTGGAACCTAAACTAGTGAACTCGGTCAGACTGAGTCATAGTTCGGTGGCACCAAGATTGCTAGGGTTTCACAGAGAATTGAACTAGGTCACACCGTTTTGCAGTTTTCGGCCAGACCAAAAAGGCATGTGCAATGGCCTAAGCCAAATCGGTGAGACCGATTTCTACAATTCGGTCGGTCCGAGATGAGTTCAACGGAGACCTAACCCTAATTTTTTGAGTCAAATTTAACCTAAAGGAAGTTTTCTCTGGATAGATTGATTTCATACGTGGCAAAGATTAAGGCATTGACCTTGTGCTAAGAATCGAAGGTAAAAAGATAGCACAAGGGGTCGAACTCATACCCTAGTTCAGCGAGAGTTTGCTATGGCGGCAACGGTGGAGCAGATTCCCGTTGACGGTGACAGAAGCGGCGGGAGGTTGCTAGCGGCGAGGAGACGATCCGGATATATATATATATATATATATATATATATATATATATATATATATATATATATATATATATATATATATATATATATATATATATATATATATATATATACAGACGGTCTATTCTGCTAATATTAGCAGAATAACTATTCTGTACACCACTTCGGCACTGCACGCTTAACAGAAGCGCACTGCATTATTTTGACGACGAGCACTGCAATAGAGACTAGTGAACTTCTCGTCGGAAAAAACTGCACGCGTTATTTTTTCGGTACTGTTTTCGCTCTAATTTTTTAACCGTTTATCAGAATGAGGCGTGTAATATATCATCTATGGATTAGGCGCAACTTCGACATGTTGAACACTTTTCGAGATTCCACACAGTTTAAGAGCAGTTTTGAAAATAGTGCGGCGGATTACGAGTGCCAGCGAGCGTTGTTTCACGTTTTTTTCTAAACCGCTTGTCGGAACGAAGCAAATGATACGCTGTTGGATAGATATCGTCGAGGCGCATCTTTTTCATATATAAATCTTTCTCTAATTCATTACGGTTTAAGAGCAGTTTCAAATTTACTAAATCACGGAATTCTGTTTTTCGAAATTTTTCAAATTTTCGGTACTGTTTTCGCTCTAGTTTTTGAACCGTTTGTCGAAACGAGGCATGTAATACGTTGTTGGAAAGCTATGGACAAGGCGCAACTAACATATGTAGGAATGGTTTTGAGATTGCTTACGGTTTTAAGTTAATTTTGAAAATCGTGCGACGGAGGACGAGTGGCAGCGGCCTTTTTTTTGAAATTGTTACAAACCGGTTGTCGAAATGATTCAAATGATATGACGTTGGAAAGATATCGACGAGACGCACCTTTTTCATGTAGAACACACTATCTAATTCTTTACGGTTTAATAGGAATTTTGAATTTATCACTCTGTTTTTCGCAAGAGCCAAATCGACGCGCGTACTTCATCGGACTGAAAAACGCACTGCATCGAACGAAAACCACACTGCATCAGACGGGCAAGCGAACTTCATAGTTTGTTTTATTCTGACATAAATTTTCGCAGGTGGGACCGCACTTCACATCGGGCGTAAGTGAACTACATCAAACAAAGAACCACACCGCTTTTAAACGGAAAAGCGCACTGCATGATTTTTTTTACATTTTTCTAACATTTTTATGAATGAGAGTGGACCGCATAGACGAGGGCAAGTGAACCACAACACTATGAAAAGTGAACGGTATTATTTTTTTCTATTTTTATATTGTGCATAAGTGAACGACAACAGTATTGAAAGTGAATAGCAACTATATCGGAAGTGACCGGCAAATGGTATCGAAGTGAACCGCATTACTTTTTAAATTTGTTTTCCTAAAAGAATCATGTATCACGTCCTTTTGGACGGCTCGACAGGGCGAAGTGAAACGCCCTGTGGGTGGTTTCTTGGGGTGACTTAAGTGACCCATGGGGGCGAAAAGAATGGACAGCTACGAGAATAGTGAATTGTTTTTCTCATAGTAGTTATTTCTTTAGGCTCAACAAGGTGTGCAGTGCACTATTTTTCCTTTTTGGTTGTTTGTCTTCTGCAAAAAATAGTAAACTAAATCGCGAGAAGAACAAACAACGAAGCGCATGGTCAGTCTCTTACACAGTGAACCACCCAAGTTCTCATAACGCACTGCATCTTTTTTCTCAGTTTTAAGCGAGAATAGCAAAACTGCAGTGCACTGAAGGCTTTTTCCATCCCCCTAAAAAAGTGAACTGCATGAGCACCGAATTACACAAGACAACGAGCTGCGGGTCCACGATGTTGAAGGGGCAACGCCGGATTGCACGCACGCACATCGTGTGGTGCGGATCCCCTCCGCTCACCGTTTGTGGCGAGTTGTAGCTGCACGCCGCGATGAGAAAGTGCACCTGCAAGCAAAAACTACCAATACTGCAAGTGCCCAGTACTGAAACACATCACTCGCGTCGCCGAGCTGCACGGCGATGGTCACCGGACTGCAGAGGTGGGGATGCGGCCTTGTTGAAATGCATCTGTCCAAAAGAGGAGGTCACGGGAGTTGAGAACCCACGGCCGGAGCCGATGCTCATTCGTGAGGAGCTCCCTGTGCTCAGCGGCAGAGAAACTCGATAGAGGAAGGTAGGTGGCCTCCTGGATGCCTGCACATCGTGGTTCTAGGTGATATGGAGAATGGGGCATGGGGTGGAAGGGGAGGGGGAGAGCTGGCCATGATTTAGACTTACCATCGATGGATCTGGCCGGGAGACGCAAGGTGGAGTACCTCCCGCTCCATCCATCATCGGAGAGTCACAGGGGGAGGCAGGGTGCGGCACCCGCAACGTCTTTGGTCGGAGCAGGGACGGCGAGGCTCCAGGGCGGCGCGGCGGCAAGGATTCATGGGTTGTGGGGGCGCCGGCTGCTGGATCTGAGGCGGAGGGGGGCC
>NC_041385.1:723527727-723530040 GCF_002162155.2 Triticum dicoccoides
GGCGGGGCGGCGGCGTCGGCCTGGGGTTGTTCTCCGGCAGAAGGTGAGGGAGACGGGGGTTTGGACCGCGGGATGTGGGGGGGTCGTGCGGGAGGTGGGAGGTGGGGATGAGCCGGGTGGGGTGGGCTTTTTTGCTACGGTGCAGTGCGGTTCGGTTCGCGGGTGCGAGACGCTAGTGTTTTAGCAGAATAAGAATGTGGTGTGCAAAATAAGACTCTTAAGGGTGTTATCATAATAGACCCACCCTATATATATATATATATATATATATATATATATAGACACACACACACACAACCGGTCTATTCTGCTAATATTAGCAGAATAGTTATTCTGATAACACTTCAGCACTGCATGCTCAACAGAAGCGCACTGCATCATTTTGAAGACGAGCACTGCAATACAGACTAGTGAACTTCGTGTCGTAAAAATCTGCACGCAGTGTTTTTTCGGTAGTGTTTTTCCTCTAGTTTTTTAACCGTTTATCGGAACGAGGCGTATAATATACCATTGGAAAGCTATGGATTAGGCACAACTTTTCCATGTTGAACACTTTACGAGATTCCTCGCGGTTTAAGAGCAGTTTCAAAAACGGTGCGGCGAACAATGAGTGCCAGCGAGCGTATTTTTTCGATTTTTTCTAAACCGCTCATTGGAATAAAGCAAATGATACGCCGTTGGAAAGATATCATCGAGGCGCATCTTTTCCATATCTATTATTTTTTTCTAATTCGTTATGGTTTAAGAGCAGTTTCAAATTTACTAAATCGCGAAATTACGTTTTTTGAAAATTTTGCAATTTTTGGTACTGTTTTCACTCTAGTGTTTGAACCGTTTGTCAAAACGAGGCGTGCAATACGTAGTTGGAAAGCTATGGACAAGGCGCAACTTTCATATGTAGAACTTGTTTTCAGATTCCTTACGATTTTAAATTAATTTTGAAAACGGTGCGGCGGACGACATGTGGCAGCAGTTGTTTTTCGCGAACTTTTTTCAAACCGCTCATCAGAATGATGCAAATGATACGCCGTTGGAAAGATATTGACGAGGCGCAGCTTTTTCATGTAGAACACTCTCTCTAATTCATTATGGTTTAAGAGCAGTTTCCAAATTACCGAAATGCGGGCACTCTATTTTTTCGCGACACCAAAATCGACGAATCGCGCTGCTTCGGACATAAAACTGCACTGCTTCAGTCTGAATACCGCACTGCCTCAGAGAGACAAACAGACTGCATGATTCATTTGTCATTTTTTCTACCTTTTTTATATAACAAGAGTGCACCGTTCTTATTATTGAGAGTGAATCGCAGATAAGGCCAAGACGCACTGCAATGTCGTCAAAAGGGGACTTCATGCATTTTGCGTCACTGTCGTCAAACCGCACTGCATCAAACGATCAAGCGGACTTCACGACTTCTTTTCTCAAACGTAAATTTTTCTCCAACGAGTTTTTGTTGTCTTTTTTTTCATTTTTTTGTGAAGGAGAGTGGACCGCATAGAGGAGGCAAGTGAACCTCAACATATATCCAAATGAAAAACACTACTATATTGTTGTTTCGCTAAATATTTCGCACTTCCATGTTGGGAACAAGTGAACATCATCACTCTAAAAAATGAACCACATCCGAGGACCAAGCACACTGCATGTGTTTTGACGAGGACCAAGCACATTGCATGTGTTTTGACGGAATCAACTGAGTTTTGAAACACACAAAGCACATCATGCACTTCGCACACGAGCTGTGCAATCCGCAAGCAGTGCCCAAACGGATTGCATCTATTTTTTTACAAAAAATAAATACATTTTACAAAAAATAAATACATTTTACAAAAAATAAATACATTTGACTGAAGTGGACCGCAGTACTCCTCGAAGTGGCCTGCATCAACCTTTTTTTTTCATGAAAAATGAACCTCTCCAACACAAAATGAACTGCAGCACAATCCACTCTCCATGCATTTTTTCACACACACAAACAAATAGAATTTTTATGCACAACTAGCAAACTGCAGCACATCCGTGCTGCCCTGCACATGTCATAAACAAAATGAAATAAGTGAGCTTCATTTTCTCTAACACTTCATTTTCTTACAGTACACAACAAAATCTCTCTGTTGCAGACATGAGCCGCCGAGGAGTGCACTGAATCCACCCGAGAACTGCACAATATGAAAATCTGCAAAACAAAAGAGAAAATGGAGCTTTTTCAGAAGTGCGGACAGATTTTCTGGGGAATTGCACTTCCACACCACACGAACTGCCGGTGTCATGGCTGCTTTCAGCCAAGCACTGTACTGCATGGCGCCGGGG
>NC_041385.1:723530625-723539919 GCF_002162155.2 Triticum dicoccoides
GAGGAGAGGGTGGGCACGAGGGAGCTGCACCACCGGGTGGTGGGAGGTGGTCGGGGGTGGGGGTGGGGTGGTTGGGTGGGGATGGATAAGGCTAGACGTGGCCTCGGGTGGATTTTTTTGGGTTGCAGTTCGGTGGAGTCTGCGACATGGGGTGTTAGCAGTATAACGGTAGTGTTATCATAATAAGGTCTTAAGGGGTGTTATCATAATAGACCCACCCTATATATATATATGTATGTATATATATATATATATATATATATATATATATATATATATATATATATATATATATATTCCGACCCTGTCGGTGTGACCGAGTGGAACAACTCGGTGGCACCGAGATGTAGAATCGCAAGCGGTTACTGCAACTTGGTCTGACCAAAATGTTCAAATCGGTTGCACCGAGATGAAAACCTTGATCAACTTAGTGAACTCGGTGTGACCGAAATGGATGACTCGGTCATACCGAAATTCACAAAGAGGTTTTGGAAGTTTAAGTCTATGACGAATCGGGGACTCCGAGTGCTCCTGACACAGAGTAGTTCGAATCTGACTTCATCAAACTTTGTGATGTAGCATGAATAGAGTTTGAGACAAGAAAAACATAGATAGCTAGAGGAGGTTCTTAGGCATTCTTTTCCATCCACTTGGCAAAAGAGAAAGATCCAAACAATCAAAGCAACAAGTGGATGTCCTCGAATGAGTAAAATATGCAACCAACATGCTCACACAATAAAATGGCAAATGAAATATGTGGCAAAGCATGCACAAACACTCTAGCATCTATCAAGCAATTTGTGATGACTACGTCATCTATATATGAGTATATTGACTTAGGAGTCAAATGAGAACATTTGATCATAGGTCATACTCATCGTTTAAGCACAAGTGGGGTTACCACTTTTACATAAAGCATTGTTGGTTCACACCATTAGAGTTGCTTTAGCTCAATTCTTAGAGTAAAGCCCCCCTAGATGTGATATCCCCCCCCTAAGAGGGATGAACTAACCTTGGGTTTTGTCGATGATGACTTCATGTAGGTGTTGAAGATGTGGATGCTCAATGTTGATGTTGATCATTCGGAGCAATCCATTGGAGTGAGTTGCACTTTCAATACCTACACGGGTTAGTCCCACAAGGAACAAGCAAGGATATCCATAGACATAGAAAGATGTACACACAAGATGATGTCCATGAAGGAATTAGGCTACCTTGTCCCTTGTCTTACCAACAAGAGGGTTTGTGACTCCTTGAACTAGTGCAAGATGTGGAAGTTGTTTGCACTTGTTCTTGCCAAAATGATATGAGTGTGGTGTGTTGGTGGAGTCACCCTCAAGAACTCTCTAGTTCTTATTCTTCAGGATCCACATCATCTTGATGGGAATCCTTGGGGTTGTAGTCGTACTTGATGAAGTAGAACTTGATGTAGTCTTGGGAACCCACTTAACCAAGGCCTTGGGAGCTTCTTCAAATGCATCAATCTCCTCTTGAAGCTTATCCTTGCCTTTTTGCTTGTGGTCTCGTGGTGGAAGATCATCTTGAGCTTGTGTCCCTTGGAAAGAAGTAGGATCATACTTCTCTTGTTGAGGAGCAAACTTTGTCTTGGGGTATTGATCTTCTTCCCACTCAACTCCATTGGCATTGAACTTTCGTTCAAAACCAACACCTTGATTCTTCCGGTGCCTTCGTTGCTTGCGTACAATTTCCTAAAATTGCTTACTTCCGGCAAGGCTCTTGTAAACACCTTTCTCTATAATTCCCTTCAATAAGCTATTTTCTTGCTCAAATGTAACTTGGCTAAGAGAATCATTAGTGGAATCAAGAGAACTACTAGAAGCAACAAATTGGATTTAGCATGATTATTGTTACTACTAGAAGAAGAATCTTTCTTGTTCTTGTTGCTAGATTTTACTTGTGGCATGTAAGTAGACAAGAGTAAACACTTGGCATTGTAAGAAGAACTTTTCTTTCGAAGATCATCATTGATGGCCTTTAAGAACTCATGCTCTTGCTCAAGATTGAGCTTTTCGAAGCGTAACTTCTCATGAGTTTTTAAAAGTTCTCGATGATCGTCTAAAGTAGTTTCATGAGCTAACTTAAGAGTGTTTAGTTCTTTAGTTAGATGCTCAATCTTCTTCTTATCATTGTCATTGGTTTTAGCATGATTAATTGATGTTTCATCATAGTATTCATCACTAGAGTTGTCAACAAGTAAATCAACATCACCTAGCAAGTCATCTTCATCACTATTGAAATCAACATACTCGGGGTGTGATACCTTTGGGCCTTTAGCCATGAAGCATCTTCCAATTCCTTCATTTGGTGAGTCAAATATGTCGTAGGAGTTGGTTGACACAAGTGCTAGACCGGCAACACCTTCATCTTGAGTATATTCGGAGTCAGAGTGATAACTTCTCTCGGAGTGGAGGTCGGAGTCGGAGCCGGATACCCATTCACCAACATGAGCTTGATGTCTTCGTTTTGTGTAGCTCTTTGATGATTTATCCTTCCTTTCTGAATCCTTGCTTCTCCGGGGGGTTCTTCTTTCATAACGATCATCTTTACTCCTTCTCTCTCTTGGTGGTGATTCTTCTCTTCTACTTATTATTTTAGGTGAATCTTCTCTTCTTTTGTAAGGAGTCGTACACTCATTGGAGTAGTGTCCGGGTCTTCCACAATTGTAGAAATTTCGTTCACGACTCGAAGATCTTTTGTCATTGTAGGACCTTGACTCGGAACTTCTTTCCTTGCTTCTACTCTTATAGAATTTGTTGAAGTTCTGCACCATTAGGCTCAATTATTCATTGAAGGTTTGTTTCTCACTTGATGATGTAATCACCACTTGACTTGTTGTGAAGCTCTTCTTTATACTTGAGTGACATCTCATGAGCAACAATTCTTCCAATGACTTCCCTTGGCTTGAGATCTTTGTAATTTGGCATCATTTGGATCAATGTGCACACGATATCATATTTTCCATCCAAGGATCTTAGGATCTTCTTGATGATGAGTCTATCGGTCATCTCTTCACTTCCTAAGCCGGCAATCTCATTTGTGATGAGAGCAAGCCTAGAGTACATTTTGGCGACACCTTCACCATCTTTCATTTTGAACTTGTCAAGTTAACTTTGAAGCACATCCAACTTGGATTCCTTGACGGAGTCAGTACCTTCGTGCATATCAATCAAAGTATCCCAAATTTCCTTTGCATTCTCAAGATGGCTGATTTTGTTGAATTCTTCGGGGCACAATCCGTTGAACAGAATATCACAAGCTTGAGCGTTGTATTGCAGCATCTCCAACTCTTCTGCGGTAGCTTCACGGTTTGGTTCTCTCCCATCAAAGAACTCACCTTGCAAGCCAATACACACAATAGCCCAAACGGCAGGGTTATGTCCAAGAATATGCATTTTCATCTTATGCTTCCAACTAGCAAAATTAGTACCATCAAAGTAAGGACCTCTATGGTGGTAACTTCCCTCGCTAGACGCCATACTCTCCTAGGTTGTGAAACAAAGGCTATGATCACCAAAATATATGGAAATCAAGGCAAATGGAGACCATAGCTCTGATACCACTTGTACGATCGAAAGTATGTCTAGAGGGGGGTTGATTAGACTACTTGACCAAATAAAAATCTAGCATTTTCCCAATTTTAAGTCTTGGCAGATTTTAGCAACTTTACACAAGTCAAGCAATCTTAACACAATTCAAGCAAGCATGCAAAGAGTATATGAGCTGTAGAAAGTAAAGCATGCAACTTGCAAGAAAGTAAATGGGAGGAGTTTGGAGGGAGCAAATGCAATGTTGACACGGAGATTTTTGGCGTGGTTCTAATAGGTGGTGCTATCGTACATCCACGTTGATGGAGACTTCAACCCACAAAGGGTAACGGCTGCGCGAGTCCATGGAGGGCTCCACCCATGAAGGGTCCACGAAGAAGCAACCTTGTCTATCCCACCATGGCCGTCGCCCATGAAGGACTTGCCTCACTAGGGTAGATCTTCATGAAGTAGGCGATCTCCTTTCCCTTACAAACTCCTAGGTTCAACTCCACAATCTTGACGGAGGCTCCCAAGTGACACCTAACCAATCTAGGAGACACCACTCTTCAAAAGGTAATAGATTGTGTGTTGATGATGAACTCCTTGCTCTTGTGCTTCAAATGATAGTCTCCCCAACACTCAAATCTCTCTCTCATAGATTTGGATTTGGTGGAAAGATGATTTGAGTGGAAAGCAACTTGGGGAAGGCTAGAGATCAAGATTTATGTGGTTGTAATGGAATATCTTGGTCTCAACATATAAGTAGGTGGTTCTCTCTCAGAAAATGAATGTTGGAAGTGTAGGCATGTTCTGATGGCTTTCTCCATGAATGAAGAAAGGGTGGAGGGGTATATATAGCCTTCACACAAAATCTAACTGTTACACACAATTTACCAAACTCGGTGGGACCGAATCAGAAAACTCAGTCAGACCGATTTAGTTCATAATGTGACCGTTAGGCATTTCGATGGGACCGATTTCTTTAGGGTTAGGGCATAACGTAATCTCGGTGAGACAGATTACACAAACTCAGTGGGACCGACTTTGGTAATAAGCTAACCGGAGAGTTGGTTAGGCAAACTCAGTGGGACCGATTCGCTCATCTCGGTTAGTGTCGGTGTGAAAACTGGCGGATCTCGGGTAGAGGGTCCCGAACTGTGCATGTAAGGCTAATGGTAACAGGAGGCGGGGGACACGATGTTTACCCAGGTTTGGGCCCTCTCTATGGAGGTAATACCCTACTTCCTGTTTGATTGATCTTGATGATATGTATTACAAGAGTTGATCTACCACGAGATCGAGGAGGCTAACCCTAGAAGCTAACCTATGATTATGATTGTACTTGTCCTACGGACTAAACCCTTCGGTTTATATAGACACCGGAGGGATTTAGGGTTACATCAGGTCGGTTACAGAGAAGGAAATCTACATATCCGAATCGCCAAGCTTGCCTTCCACGCAAAGGAGAGTCCCACCCAGACACGGGACGAAGTCTTCTATCTTGTATCTTCATAGTCCAACAGTCCGGCTAAAGTATATAGTCTGGCTGTCCGAGGACCCCTTAATCCAGGACTCCCTCAGTAGCCCCTGAACCAGGCTTCAATGACGATTGAGTCCGGCGCGTAGATTGTCTTCGGCATTGCAAGGCGGGTTCCTTCTCTGAATACTCCAAAGTAGATCTTTGAACACAAGAATCGTGTCCGGATCTGCAAAAACAAATTCCACATACCATCATAGAGAGTATAATATATCACGGATCTAATCTACTGACAGTTTATTCATAGCGTGACATCACACCACGGCCCAGTTTTTATCTGAACCGTTTTATCGGCCTGCCACGACATGTTTCACGAGGCGACTTTATTGGGACGTCTTATCGAAGCAGAGATCGTGTCCCCTTATCGCGGGATTCTCATCAATACGGGCGTGGGTAACCCACCGTTCCACGGATAGGATTCCTTGAGAATAGGTAAGTTCCAAAAAGGCCACGCGGGGGACGTTTGGTATTCATCCTCTTTATAAAGAGATCAAGGCATGTCTTTTCCCTCTACGCTTAATCCTCTCCTTCTCCTACCTCGAGTTCCAACACCCAAGGCTTCAGCCAAAATGCTCCAAACTTCCGACCATGTCCAGATCCAGCCTTCAAGGCAGGTGGATGGCCTCCTCCGTCACATAGGAGGATATCAAGAAGCTTAGGGAGGCGAGGTACTTGACAGCGGAAATTCCCCACAGGCTTCCTGCTCAAGGGCAGGTTATCCCTACTCCCAAGTCCGACGAGAGTGTTGTGTTTATATCTCACTTCCTCCGAGGGCTAGGCCTCAGTCTTCATCCCTTCGTTAGAGGGCTCATGTTCTATTACGGGCTAGATTTTCATGACCTAACTCCGGATTCCTTCCTTCACATCTCGTCCTTCATCATCGTGTGCGAGGCCTTCCTCCGCATTGTTCCACACTTCGGCTTATGGCTTAAGACCTTTAACGTAACATCGAAGATGATCAACGGGAAACACGCGGAGTGTGGAGGGGCAAAAATAAGTAAATGTGCCAACACTTTATGGCCAAAGGGTTCCTTCCATGAGGTTTCCGACCTGTGGCAACGGGAGTGGTTTTACATCACAGCTCCCCGAGGAAAAAAGTGGGCGGATACTCCTGCCTTCTGCTTCGGCCCTCCACCATGCTTGCGTCATGGGTCAATAAGGGGCTGGACTGGGGGTCGGCTGACGATGTACGGACGCTGCAAATCCTCATCCGAGATCTTATCGAGAAGGATATTGGTCTTGTAAAGGTGATTCAGGTAATGCTAGTTTGACGGGTCCTGGCATGCCAACGACGACCTCTCCGTATGTGGGAGTTCAACCGGGAAGGACCGCGAACCGTTCAACACTTCTTTGGCATGAGGCTCGAAGGGATGTATAAATCATTCTTCGGATCATGAATAAAGTGTCCGGACACCACGGAAGATGCAAGCCTTGACTGCAACCATCCAGATACCCAGGTGAGCACCCCATAACCAAACACGTTGTCATTATATTTATCATAATGTTATCCTAAAAAAATCATCCTCGACCAGGGTTGGATACAGAAGGCAGAGAGGATCAGGTGTTCGGCGCCTCTTCCCGAAGACTCGGCGGATCCGGTGTTAACCAGGATGCTAGCTCATGCACCATATCAAGTGCCATCGGGGGAAGACAAGGAGGGGAGCGGGGAGGTCAAAAGTGGCCTCCATACAGGTGGTACATTACGTTCTGTATCCGGATAAATTGGAACTCCCGTGTCAGAGAGAAAACGGAGAGGGGAATCAAATATTCCCTCCCTCCATGGGAAGAAAAGGGCCGCCCCCGAAGACTTTAAGGTGGAGGCCTCCAAGCAAGAGAAGAAATCCCTATCAGGGGCCCTGTCTCGGGGAGCAACGTTGCTGAACAACGCCCTCAAGGGGACCAGCCGCTAGCCCAGACGTAAGTGACAAGGGTGCTCTGTAAGCCTACCCCGTTCTTCTCATGTTTATGATAGTAATATCTGAAACGTATGTTTGGCAGTCCGGCCTATAGCCTTCCGCAACAATCTTCGTCCTCGGGGGATCTTCTTCCGGAGATGATGGAGAGCGACACGCCTCCTCATACTTCCCTGCCCCATAAGGAGGACGACCTCGAAGTGTCGTCTCAGAGGATCTCTCCTGATCCCCAAAAGAGGACGAGGCTAGAAGGTGAATCTTCAGCCGCCCGAGGTCCGGGGTGTTCGGCTCCTAAAGAGATCGTAGACAAAAGCCCCGGACTGTCCAACCCACAGCTGGATACGTTGATGGGTCTTCTGCGGCAAGCGCCTATTTCAGAGGAACATCGTACCTTAATGGGTACGGTGATTAAAAGAATTTCGTCCGTGAAAAGCGGACTGGATGAAGCCTGTTAAGAGGCTTCGAGGTACGTAAGGTGGCAATTTTTTGTTAGTTTGTATTGCAGAATGCAAGGTGCACTATGTGTAGATAGTAGCCCCTGAGACTCTGGTTGCTATCCGAATGGAGCGATCAGAGGATCAAGAAATATCAATAATCTCAGGAAAGGATTTTGCCAATTTTGTACACACGCGTCTGCAGCCCCGAAAACTGCGCGGGCTGCCGAATTGAAACCACAACTTGATGCGGCGATGAGGACATCATGCTCGTGAATAAGCGTCTTGACGAGGCCCAAGGTGTGTCTTCTGGGCGGTCAGCAAGTATGCATGACAGCATGACACTAGGACTTATAATATGCTTGGTCTGCAGATGGTGCAGCCGCCATGGAGACTCTTCGGGCTGAGCTTGCGCGTGCTAAGGAGCAAGCCAGAGTAAGCTACTCGTCTGCCGAAAAGGCAGTGAGTGAATTGAAAGCCGAACAGGCTGCTCATCGCCGAAGTGAGGAAAAAATAGCCAATATGGCTCTTGAGCTGAAGGATGCCGCTAACCGTTATGAGCTGCTCAAGAAGGAGAGCCACGAAAAAACAGAGGACTTGCAAAAGGCCTTGCAAACGGCAAAAGAGACTCGATCTGAGATTAGAGCAGCTCGGGAGGAGCTCCGGCAAGCCGGCGAGATCGTGGCTGGGAAGCCTTTTTTATTGCAAACTAACTTCGGCGATCCGAGGTATGCCCCTCTTGATCAAATGTGGAGTTCTCAAGACGCGTATTTGTACTTGTTAAAGAGTGCCGCCGATGCGACACAGTTCTTCCAGGACTAAGAAGATCATGAAGTGGAAAGACTGTTCTGGTCACAGTTCAGCACGCCAAAGCGTCCGCTGCTATTGAACGAGCAGATGGCCGAATGGGCGGAGCTCCATAGGTTATCCGGACTTGCCATGAAGGCCGTCGTGGACTGCTTGTGGCCGGGGGAAGCAAGCCCGAGTAGTTATTTTGGTTTGGTGAAACAATTTATTCCTGCTGTGCCGCATATCACCACTATCAAGCGGTCGACATGCATAGAGGGTGTGCGGATGGCCCTCGCCCGCGTTAAAATGTACTGGGCGGGGATGGAGGCCACCGGTATTGCAACACGGGGTCTGACCGGTGTCCAGGACCTGCTGGAGCACTATTTTGAAGAGGTCTTAGAGGGTTCCCGCCTGATAGAGGCTCAGTGCTCGAAGACTATCATGTTCGAATGATATATATCTAAATTGTAAAGACAATGATTTTGATAATAAAGGCTATATTTATACTTTTGCCCGTAAAGTATTTTAGTGCATCCTGTGCGGCCGTTTATGTATATATGTATATAACCTGAAAGATTGCAGTCGTCGGCTTCAACCCCTTTGCGAATAACGCGTGGGTGTTCGGAAAAAGCACGTAGTCATACTTGATCCAACGTCTTGGTCCATTTGAGGAGGTGATAGTGCGGCGAACAAGGCAATCAGACTATAAAGCTTTAACACTTTCACTTACCCATAGGAGTTTGATGGTGGGGCTACTACATAGCCCCTGGTATGTCCGCATTTTATCCAAAAATGGTGCGTTTACATATGTGACCGGAAAACTTGTCCTTCGTTAACGCGAAGGAATCTCGAGGTTCCGTTGAGTCATCGAGTGGTTGACCAGTCTCTCGCTGTATCATGGCAGTCAGTTTTCAGCTTTCTCTACTGAGGTGCTCGTTCGGATGAACCAGGGCACAATCGCAGTAGTTCTCCATGTGCTTCCTTCACTACTAGAAAAACCTCTACTAATGGCGCACCTATTATGGCCATTAATGGCGCATCTGTGGTGCGCCACTAACAGCACGCCATTAGTA
>NC_041385.1:723539929-723540707 GCF_002162155.2 Triticum dicoccoides
GGAGAAGAAACCATGAGGGGAGGGGAGGGGAGGGGAGGAGGGAGGAGGGAGGAGGTAGGAGGAGGTCGCCGCAGAGGAGGAGAGAAGGGAAGATGAAATGAAGAGAGGAGGAGAGGACCAGCCATATATACGGCATACTAATGGCGCACCGCGGGCAGGTGCGCCATTAGTAATTTTTTTTTATTTTTTTGATTTATTTTGAATTTTGAAGGCGGGAAGATACTAATGGCGCACCATGGTCAGGTGCGCCATTAGTAATTTTTTTTATTTTTTTGATTTATTTTGAATTTTGAAGGCGGGAAGATACTAATGGCGCACCATGGTCAGGTGCGCCATTAGTAAATTTTTTTTATTTTTTTGACTTATTCTGAATTTTGAAGGAGGGAAGATACTAATGGCGCACCATGGGCAGGTGCGCCATTAGTAAGTTTGAATTTTTTTGATTTTTTTTGCCTCTCTAGATCTTAAAAGCCCCGTATCTTTTTTTCTGTTAGGTTTTTGAGGATTTTGAAAATGTTTAACGGGGTTCCCCCATTTAAATTTGGATTTAACTTTTCGAGTAGATGATTTTTCATATAAAAAACTTTTTCATCCGAGTTAGTATGCAAAAGTTATGCCCATTTTTACAAATTCTCGCGAGATTTTGCAAATGAAGTCAAAATTCATATTTGCAAATTTTCCCAACAACTAGGCCACATATCACATGGGGAACTTATTTTCTTTTATTTTTTTGACATTTTTATCATTTTGTTTTATTTTTTTTAAAACTGAAAAGGCG
>NC_041385.1:723540862-723549573 GCF_002162155.2 Triticum dicoccoides
GGGTGCATGGGGTGGAAGTGGTGGCCAAGGTTACTAATGGCGCACCATGGCATGGTGCGCCATTACTAGTTTAACTAGTAATGGCGCACCACACACACGGTGCGCCATTAGTATGTTTGGACAGGCGCACTAGTTCAAAAAAAAATTTGGTACTAATGGCGCACCGTAGGCAGGGTGCGCCATTAGTACTTTCAACACTAATGGCGCATCAGAAGGTGGTGCGCCATTAGTATACATGTCTGGTGCGCCATTAGTGCCATTTCCATCTATAGCCCTTTTCCTAGTAGTGCTTAGCCGATGGTGTGGAACGTAAGGTAGCAAAATGCGGGAGCTGGACAAACCCAACATTTGACCAAAGACATGATTCAGAGCTGATGCATATAGGGCCAAACTCGCGACACCGAACACTCCCGAAGGTGTTCGGTCTTTGCAAAATATACCAGGCTGAATGACAGCCCCTGGTAATAAAACCCTGGATTTCAAGGTACAGGTCTATTCGGCGTGACGAACGCCTACATCCTTGTGGGTCATTTTAAGAGCCGAGAGGATATGAAAACAACAAAAGATAGTAAAAAAGGTTTACGCAGGGGCTTAATCTAAAAAGAAACCTTAGAACGGGGCCCTGCTGCACGTCTACGCCTTTATCTCCATTGCGCCTGTGTCCTTGAGGGGTAAAGAGTGGTGGCCGCCTGAAACAGAGAAAGAACTAGGTGACCGGCTCTGGTGTGATCGTGAATAGAATTGGTTTGTTTTAAAGAACCATGAAGATATAATTTTTTGAGTCCGAATAGGGTCAAGCCGAACTATGGACCTTTTATATGCGTGCGGGCGTGCGGCCCCGCACGCCACTCAGGGAGTTTTGAAGCCCTATTTTACATATACAGGGAGACATGTACAGTCTTCTTGTTTTTGTGGGAGTATAGCCGCTAATCAAGCTCAGGTTTATCTGCGCTGCTACACCTAGGTGTGCGCCGAACACGTCTAACTGTGTCTGCGGTTTCAAGAACCGATGAGTTGCTCGTTTTACAGAGGTCACTCCATGATTCGGCTGCTAGAGTCGTGACATATTCGTCCGTTCGAAGGGAATGCTCCGTGTTTCCGCTGATTGTGATGACGCCACATGGACCAGGCATCTTAAGTTTTAAGATAAGCGTAATGCGGGACTGCATTGAAGCGAGCGAATGCCGTTCTTCCAAGTAGTGCATGGTAACCGCTATGGAACAGAGCAATATCAAAGATTAGTTCTTCACTTCGAAAGTTATCGGGAGAGCTGAATACAACTTCCAACATCAGTGAGCCACTGCTGCAGGCCTCTGCGCTGGGTATCACTCCTTTAAAGGTAGTGCTGCTTTGCTTAATTCTTGACGGGTCTATCCCCATCTTGCGAACATTGTCCTGATATATCAGATTGAGACTGCTGCCACCGTCCATGAGGACTCGGGTGAGGTGGTATCCGTCTATTACCGGGTCGAGCACTAAGGCGGCCGAGCCCCCGTGACGGATACTAGTCGGATGATCCCTGCGATCGAAAGTGATCGGATAGGCTGCCCATGGGTTGAATTTGGGGATGACGGGCTCTATAGCATATACGTCTTGGAGTGCGCATTTGCGCTCCCTTTTTGGGATATGAGTGACGTAAATCATGTTCACTGTTTTAACCTCTGGTGGGAACTTTCTCTGTCCTCCTGTGTTCAGATGGCGGGATTCGTCCTCGTCTTCACTTAGCGACCCTTTCCCCTTGTGTTCGGCGTTGATCTTGCCGGCCTGTCTAAAGACCCAACATTCTCTGTTGGTGTGGTTAGCTAGCTTATCGGGGTGCCATGAATTTGGCAGGGCCTGTCGAGAATTTTGTCTAAGCTGGATGGACCTTCTCGGTTGCCTTTAAATGTCTTTTTCCATTGACCGGGTTTGGAGCCCCCGAATCCAGCGTTAACCGCTGTATTTTCTGGGCTGTTTTCATTGTTTCGACATTTGTTTTTATTGCTTCATGGTTTTCCATTGCCATCCCTGATTTTGGATGTGCCTGGGTCGCTGGTGCTGCTACGGGCCAACCAGCTATCCTCACCTGCACAAAAGTGGGTCATGAGGGTGGTTAGGGCTGCCATTGTCCTGGGATTTTCTTGGCCGAGGTGTCTGGCAAGCCATTCGCCCCGGATACTGTGTTTGAAAGTTGCTAAAGCTTCGGCATCCGGACAGTCGACGATTTGGTTTTTCTTGGTCAGAAATTTGTTCCAAAGCTTACGGGTGGACTCTCCGGGTTGTTGGGTTATATGACTTAGATCGTCTGCATCCGGAGTTTAGATATAAGTCTCTTGAAAATTTGCCCTGAAAACGTCCTCGAGCTCCTCCCAGCTTCCTAAAGAATTTTCGGGGAGGCTTTTCAGCCAGTGCCGAGCTGGTCCCTTGAGCTTGAGGGGTAAGTATTTGATGGCGTGGAGATCATCTCCGCGTGCCATATGGATGTGAAGAATAAAGTCCTCTATCCATACCGCAAGGTCTGTCATTCCATCATATGCCTTGATGTTTACGGGTTTAAACCCTGCTGGAAATTCATGATCCAGCACCTCATCGGTGAAGCACAGGGGTGTGTAGCACCCCTGTATTTGGTTATGACGTGGCGTGAGTCCGGCGGTTGTAGTGTTCAGTGTTGGTTCCGAACTAGGGAGCGGCCAGGATATTTGTGTTGGTGGTCGCTGTCGGTGTCAAAACCGGCGGATCTCGGGTAGGGGGTCCCAAACTATGCGTCTAAGGCTAATGGTAACAAGAGGCGGGGGACACGATGTTTACCTAGGTTTGGGCCCTCTCTATGGAGGTAATACCCTAATTCCCGCTTGATTGATCTTGATGATATGAGTATTACAAGAGTTGATCTACCACGAGATCGATGAGGCTAACCCTAGAAGCTAGCCTATGGTTATGATTGTTGTTGTCCTACGGACTAAACCCTCCGGTTTATATAGACATAGGAGGGGGCTAGGGTTACACAGAGTCAGTTACAGAGAAGGGAATCTACATATCTGAATCGCCAAGCTTGCCTTCCACGCAAAGGAGAGTCCCATCCGGACACGGGACGAAGTCTTCTATCTTGTCTCTTCATAGTCCAACAGTTCGGCTAAAGTATATAGTCCGGCTGTCCGAGGACCCCTTAATCCAGGACCCCCTCAGTAGCCCCTGAACCAGGCTTCAATGATGATTGAGTCCGGCACGCAGATTGTCTTTGGCATTGCAAGGCGGGTTCCTTCTCCAAATACTCCAAAGTAGATCTTGAACACAAGAATTGTGTCCGGCTCTGCAAAACAAATTCCACATACCACCGTAGAGAGCATAGTATTTCACGGATCTAATCTGCTGACAGTTTATTCACAGTGTGACATCACACCACGGCCTGGTTATTATTCGAACCGTTTTATTAGCCTGCCATGACACGTTTTACGAGGCGGCTTCATTGGCACGTCTTGTCGAAGCAGAGATCGTGTCCCCTTATCACGGGATACTCATTAATATGGGTGTGGGTAACCCAACCGAGCTATTATCACGGCGCTTGGGGAATAAGCGAGCTACAAGGCATGTGGGGAGGCGCATGATCTGCCTTTATAAAGGGATAAGCATTCCCCTCTCACACCCATGCCTTCTGCTTCCTCTGCTCATCCATTCTCGAGCTCCAACGCCCAAGCTTTTGCCTTCTCTGCAAAAACACTCCAGACATGTCCGGTGTGGGAGGCAAGTGGATGGCCTCCTCTGTCAAGAAGGAAGACATCAAGAAACTCTGGGGGGCAGATATTTGTCCAAGGACATCGCGCATCGGCTTCCGGCCAAGGGGCAGGTCGTTCCTACCCCAGAGCCCCTGGAAAGGGTGGTATTCCTCGCCCATTTCGTTCGCGGGCTGGGATTCCCCCTACACCCATTCGTCCATGGACTAATGTTCTATTATGGGCTAGATTTCCATGATTTGGCCCCCAACTCCATCCTCAACATCTCAGCATTTATTGTCGTGTGCGAGGCCTTTCTCCGCATCCCGCCTCACTTCGGCCTATGACTGAAGACTTTCAACATGAAGCCAAAAGTGGTGAGCGGCCAACAAGCGGAGTGCAGAGACGCCATGGAGGGTAAGATGCCCAATGTCACCTGGCTCGAAGGCTCTTTTGTGGAGACCGTAAAGGGGTGGCAATCGGGGTGGTTCTACATCACCGAGCCACGCGACACTAACTGGGCAGCGACCCCCGAATTCTGATCTGGCGTTCCCATGCGGCTCACCTCCTGGAAGGAGAAGGGCCTATCCTAGGGCTCAGCGAAAGAACTAATCGGACTCCAGACATGTGTCCTTAACATGGTGAGCAAGAAAATCAAGCTCGTCATTGTGATCCAAGTCGTGCTCTTCCGCCGGATCCTTCCGTGCCAAAGATGGGTTTACAATTTGTGGGAGTTCGACCCGGCCAAACACCAGATGCTGAAAGAGCTCTTCGACTCGACGCACGAAGACATCTGGAAGGTGTTGTTCAAGGCCGGTGAGACACCACCGCCCACGACCGAAGATCGCGGGCTTAGTGCAAAATGCCAAGCTAATCCGGTGAGTTATCATATTCGCGAGACATGCCCTTTTACTAACATGCCCGCAGGAGGAACCTAAGCCTCCATACCAATCTTTCAGGATTGGGTAGCGGTGGCGGAGAGGATCAACTGTCCAGCCCCGCTGTCGGTGTCAAAACCGGCGGATCTCGGGTAGGGGGTCCCGAACTGTGCGTCTAGGCGGATGGTAACAGGAGACAAGGGACACGATGTTTTACCCAAGTTCGGGCCCTCTTGATGGAGGTAAAACCCTACGTCCTGCTTGATTGATATTGATGATGTGGGTATTACAAGAGTAGATCTACCACGAGATCAAGGAGGCTAAACCCTAGAAGCTAGCCTATGGTATGATTGTTGTTCGTCCTATGGACTAAAGCCATCCGGTTTATATAGACACCGGAGAGGGCTAGGGTTACACAGAGTCGATTATAATGGTAGGAGATCTACATATCCGTATCGCCAAGCTTGCTTTCCACGCCAAGGAAAGTCCCATCCGGACACGGGACGAAGTCTTCAATCTTGTATCTTCATAGTCTTGGAGTCCGGCTGATCATGATAGTTCGGCTATCCGGACACCCCCTAATCCAGGACTCCCTCAGTAGCCCCCGAACCAAGCTTCAATGACGACGAGTCCGGCGCGTATGTTGTCTTTGGCGTTTGCAAGGTGGGTTCTCCTCCATGTTCATGTGTTTGCCGAATAGTGTCCGGTTTCTTCATAAATGTTGCGCTCCTTGGCTTCCACGTCAAATAATGGCCCTCTTCCACGTGTTGTATGAATGCGAAAAGCCAGGGTATTTTTACGTTTTACCCCCCTAGCTGCGCGAATAAGCCGCCTATAAGAGAGGCAATGATCCATATCCGAATCACACCATCCTCCTTCCGCAAGTATTCATCGAAGCGCATCTGACAAAAATCCATTCCAACATGGATAGTCGACGCGGCTCCTCTTCTCGCGCTCCCAGTCCTTAGCCAGGAGATTGGAGGAGATGCTCAGTCCCGCATAGTGAGTTAGTGACGCTCCAAGCAGAGGGATACCTTCCCCCAGCCTTTATGGTTCCGGTTCGAGCCGGACTGGCCACCTACAAGGGTGGCAAGCTGTCACGCCCGATATGTGACCCTATCCAAAAGGAACTCGAAGGTCCCACCAAGGATAGACCCGCATATTGAAACGCTTTTGCAAGGTGGATATCATTACATCAACATTACATAATAGATGGGGATACATACATAAGGCATACAATGCCACACGAATACAACAACACAATACATTAGAGCATCATCCGACTACAGATGAAACACAAACAGAAACTCAAACGACATCCACCCTGCTAGCCCAGGCTGCCGACCTGGAACCTATCCCTGATCGAAGAAGAAGCAGAAGAAGAACTCCAAACAAGTAAACATCGCTCTCGCGTCATGATCATCGCATAACCTGTACCTGCAACTGTTGTTGTAGTAATCTGTGAGCCACGAGGACTCAGCAATCCCATTACCATGGGTATCAAGACTAGCAAAGCTTAAAGGGAAAGGAAGGGGTAAAGTGGTGAGGCTGCAGCAGCGACTAAGCATAGTATGGTGGCTAACATACGCAAATAAGAGCGAGAAGAGAGCAAACGGAACGGTCGTGAAACTAGCAATGATCAAGAAGTGATCCTGAACTCCTACTTACGTCAAACATAACCCAGAAACCGTGTTCACTTCCCGGACTCCGCCGAGAAGAGACCATCACGGCTACACACGCGGTTGATGCGTTTTAATTCGGATCTGGTGTCAAGTTTTCTACAACCGGACATTAACAAATTCCCATCTGCCTATAACCGCAGGCACGGCTTTTGAAAGATTATACCCTGCAGGGGTGTCCCAACTTAGCCCATGACAAGCTCTCACGATCAACGAAGGAATATACCTTCTCCCAGGAAGACCCGATCAGACTCGGAATCCCGGTTTACAAGACATTTCGACAATGGTAAAACAAGACCAGCAAAGCCACCCGATGCACCGACAAATCCTGATAGGAGCTGCACATATCTCGTTCTCAGGGCAACACCGGATGAGACTAGCTACGAGTAAAACCAACCCTCAAGTTGCCCCGAGGTGGCCCCACAGGCAGCTCAGTTCGGGTCAACACTTAGACAAGCACTGGCCCGGGGGGGCTAAAATAAAGATTACCCTCGGGTTGGCCGACCCAAGGGAAAAGGGATAGGTGGTGGTGAGGCAAATGGTAAAACCAAGGTTGGGCCTTGCTGGAGGAGTTTTATTCAAAGCGAACTGTCAAGGGGGTCCCATAAATCACCCGACCACGTAAGGAACGCAAAATCCGGGAACATAACACCGGTATGATGGAAACTAGGGCGGCAAGAGTGGAACAAAACACTAGGCAAAAGGCCAAGCCTTCCACCCTTTACCAAGTATATAGATGCATTAATAATATAAGAGATATTGTGATATCCCAACCAAAAATCCTGTCCACCATGGAGAAATCTTCAACTTCACCTGCAACCAGCAACGCTATAAGAGGGGCTGAGCAAAAGCGGTAACATAGCCAAACAACGGTTTGCGTAGGAAAAGTGTCAAAGGTTAGAGGTTCATGGCAATTTGGGATGGCTTGATAAACAAGTGATAGGTAGCGCAGCATAGCGATAGAACGAAACAACTAGCATAGCAATGATAGTAGTGAGATCCAGGGTAGCGGTCATCTTGCCTGAAATCCCGCTAGGAAGAAGAACGAGTCCAAGAAGAAGATGAACGGACATAGTCGAACGAATCCTCACAATCGCAACATTACCGGAACTAAGAAGCAACACCGGAAAGAAACAAACAACATGGTAAATGCACAAGCATAAACATGGCATGATCCACAAACAAGTATGATGCATGTCCGGTTTAATGAGGCATGGCATGGCAAAGTGCACAAACAATACTACAAATTAAGTGGAGCTCAATATGCAACGAGTTGCATATTGAAGAAACACCACATGCAAGTATTTAGTTCTCTCTCGTTTTGTACCCAACAATATTAAATGTTGTTAAACATGGCAAGAGGTGAAGCATGAAGAAACTACCTATCTAAGCAAGTTTAAATGAGGCCGGAACAACAAACAACAATTCCGGAAAATCCCCATACGCAAATTATGAATTTGGTACTGTTCTGCCCTAAACACAGTTTTATTGTTGTTAAACAGGAAAATAAAGTGGACCATGTTAATCTAGGCATTTTTCCACCCCATTTACATATAAAGTTTATTAAAAACGGAGCTACGGTTATTTAGTTATGAAATAAATCATGTTAACATGGCATTATGCAAAATAAACACAAACAGCATGTTAAACATTTTTAACATAGATGAAAGTGGCATATTATTAATCTACCCAATTTTCTGAGCATTTTACATATATGAATTATTTTAATCCGATGCATGGTTTGTGAGTAATTAAATGCATGAAGTGCAAGGGGTTTTCTGTAAAACAGGCAAACTCTCGATAAATGGACAAATTCGCAGTCAGGGAAAAACACATTCATTAGGCTGAATCTGGTGGGCACTGGGGCGCTCACCATGGGCCTTGGCCCGGTCAGTGGAGGCAGCAGGCCAGCAGGGCGCGCTGGGGGCAGGCCGCGGAGGAGGCTGGGCCCTCCTGGCGCTGGCTGGGCCTTGAGGCGCTGGGCCGGAGAAGAGGAGGCCCAGTCGCGTGGATGATGCAGGGGCGGCGGTAGGGCGCGCTCCTCCGCATGAAGCAGGACGGCGGCGGCGGCTTGGCGCGTCTCCGGCGGGGCTCGCGGAGTCGGGACGAGGTCGGAGACGGGCGAGGGAGGCCGGAACGGGTCGGCGGCGCGCGGATCCGGCCGTCTCCTAGCCGGATCTGACCGGAGACGGGGTCGGCAGAGGGTTTGGGCGCAGGGGCGCGGAGATCCGGCGACGGCGAACGGCGGCAACCTGCGGGGGAGAGAGGCCATGAGGGAGGAGGAGAGGAAGGGAAAAAAGGACGGGAGGCAAGCGGCGCTGGCCTGGACGGCGGAGACGGCGGCTGACGCCGGCGGGCGCAGGAGCGGGGCGACGTGCAGGGAGGCGCCGGAGCTCGAGGCTGGAGCTCCTACTGCGGCCGCGGCGCGATGGGCTCGTCCGGGCCCAGATGGGCTCGGGCGGGCC
>NC_041385.1:723550131-723607142 GCF_002162155.2 Triticum dicoccoides
GGGCGACGGCTGGCGAACGGCGGCGCGCCAAGTGGCGGAGAGAGGCTAGTCCGGCGCGGAAAACGAGGAAGAGGTGGGAGGTGGCAGCGGCTGCAGGTTAGGGGAGGGGTTAGGCTAGGTTAGACTAGGGTTTAGTCCAAAAATGGACAGGGGAGGTCCATATATAGCAGGAGGGGCTAGGTTTGGGGGGTTAGGAGGGGTTTTGGGCCACTTTAGAAGGGGTGTTGGGCTGCAAAGAGAGAGAGGCTTTACGGTTACCCGGTTAACCGTTGGAGTATCAAACGACCTCCAAATGGCACGAAACTTGACAGGCGGTCTACCGGTGCTATACCAAGGCCACTTGACAAGCCTCGAGCCATTCCGAGAAAGTTCAACACCCACTCACAACAGGAGAGAAAAAGGAGAACGCCGGAGAACATAGGAGCACCGAATTGCAAAAGGGACAACGGGGAAAAGGCTCGGATGCATGAGACGAACACGTATGCAAAATGAAATGCACATGATGACATGGAAAAATGCAACACGCAAGCAAATGACATGGCAACAACGGCGAATAACTGAAGGACACCTGGCGCATCGGATCCGGGGCGTTACAACACACCTCTCAATCACTCATCTCTTGCTTTCCATTTGTTCCGGTGTGCTGAAGATATCTCGGAAGATTCGTGTTATCATTCCTAATCTGTTTTAGATATCTCGAGGTTGGTATCTCTTTTGAGCCATTTAATTCAACCGGTGCAATCCCCCCTTTCAATCAATTGTTCAACGGTGTTTCCTTTTGAGTGGGCCCTAACCCACAGGTCTTTTCCCAGGATCTTACCTGGCTCTTATATTTATGGGACCCCCTTGACAGTTCGCTTTGAATAAAACTCCTCCAGCAAGGCCCAACCTTGGTTTTACCATTTACCTCACCACCACCTATCCCTTTTCCCTTGGGTCGGCCAACCCGAGGGTCATCTTTATTTTAGCCCCCCCGGGCCAGTGCTTGTCTAAGTGTTGGTCCGAACTGAGCTGCCTGCGGGTCCACCTCGGGGCAACTTGAGGGTTGGTTTTACTCGTAGCTAGTCTCATCCGGTGTTGCCCTGAGAACGAGATATGTGCAGCTCCTATCGGGATTTGTCGGCGCATCGGGTGGCTTTGCTGGTCTTGTTTTACCATTGTCGAAATGCCTTGTAAACCGGGATTCCGAGTCTGATCGGGTCTTCCTGGGAGAAGGTATATTCCTTCGTTGATCGCAAGAGCTTGTCATGGGCTAAGTTGGGACACCCCTGCAGGGTATAATCTTTCAAAAGCCGTGCCTGCGGTTATAGGCAGATGGGAATTTGTTAATGTCCGGTTGTAGAAAACTTGACACCAGATCCGAATTAAAACGCATCAACCGCGTGTGTAGCCGTGATGGTCTCTTCTCGGCGGAGTCCGGGAAGTGAACACGGTTTCTGGGTTATGTTTGACGTAAGTAGGAGTTCAGGATCACTTCTTGATCATTGCTAGTTTCACGACCGTTCCATTTGCTCTCTTCTCGCTCTTATTTGCGTATGTTAGCCACCATACTATGCTTAGTCGCTGCTGCAGCCTCACCACTTTACCCCTTCCTTTCCCTTTAAGCTTTGCTAGTCTTGATACCCATGGTAATGGGATTGCTGAGTCCTCGTGGCTCACAGATTACTAGAATAACAGTTGCAGGTACAGGTTATGCGATGATCATGACGCGAGAGCGATGTTTACTTGTTTGGAGTTCTTCTTCTGCTTCTTCTTCGATCAGGGATAGGTTCCAGGTCGGCAGCCTGGGCTAGCAGGGTGGATGTCGTTTGAGTTTCTGTTTGTGTTTCATCCGTAGTCGGATGATGCTCTAATGTATTGTGTTGTTGTATTCGTGTGGCATTGTATGCCTTATGTATGTATCCCCATCTATTATGTAATGTTGATGTAATGATATCCACCTTGCATTTCAATATGCGGGTCTATCCTTGGTGGGACCTTCGAGTTCCTTTTGGATAGGGTCGCATATTGGGCGTGATAGAAGCAGGCGGAGAGCGTCCCCAATCCCTCCAAAGGAGAGCGGGTATGCTTCGTCCCCTACTTAATAAGGGGACTCAGATTTCCCATACATCCGTTTCTCCGGGGGCTCCTAGAGTTCTATGGACTCCAACTTCACCACCTCACACCTACCTCCATTTTGCACATCGTGGGCTTTGTAGCTCTTTGCGAGCTATTCTTGGGCATCGAGCCCCATTTTGCGCTGTGGAAGAGACTGTTTTGCCTCGTACCCCGTTCTCACGAGGGGTCGATATATCGAGTGGGCGGAGCCGAAATATGGCGCATCACCGGGACCGGATATCTATCCGGAACCCCGAAGAAGGCGTCCGAAGACTGGCCTTCGGAGTGGTTCTATATGGAAGACGCCCCACTGCCGGATTCAGTTCGGATCGGCCTCCCGGAGTTTAGCAACGCTCCTCTGAAAAAACGCCTGATTTGGCGCCCGCGGAGCCCTCAACGGGAAGATGATAGGAGCGTCCAATATCTGATGGGCCGAATACGGTTACTGGCCCATTCCGGATTAACCATGATTGGGGTCATGGCCACATGCATTATGCGAGGGGTGCAGCCGCTCCAATATAGGGGCCACCCCATGTGGGATTTCAACGGGGAGAATGACGCCACCCGTCATGGCCGCAAGGGGCCGGGATCGGCCGCCGATCTGGTGAAGATCCTATCCGGCTTGTACAAGGGGGAGAAGGAGGACTTCCTCCATATGAGTCCATTGAATGGATTCTCCATGAATAACCCTCGGAGCTGGGTAAGCGGACGTTTATATATCTGATCCGTGCTTTCAAAGATAAGTGTCTTACTTTATGATTTCGACGCAGGAACTGCGCCGGGATGTGGAGGGCATAGAAAGCCCGACTCCACAACCCGAGGATCCGGGAAGATCCCTTGATCCGGCCTCCGGAGAGGATCCGAACATAATGGTGGAACTGATTGACAGGGTGTTCCACCAGCTCAGCATAGACAATGCTCTAGTCGCCATTATGGCTGACTACCCCGATTTATCTCTGGCTTCCCAGGTGAGTATGACCGAAGTCCTGACACCGTAAATTTTTTAATGCTTATTTCTGACCACCGTGTACCAACGGTGCTTCGCAGGAGGTGCCTTTACGGCGGGAAGCCGAGCCCGCAGCGACTGACCAACCAGGGTCAGTGCGGCCCAGCAGGCGGAAGAGGAGTGCGGCGCGAATCGAAACATCGCCGCAAAGGTATGGCGCACCATTGTCTTTTAAGGGAAAGACTCCTGGGAGGTATATTAATGCTCATGATTCTTCCAGGAGAAAGAGTGCTCGCCCGACTGATTCCGGAGAGGTTGCCAACCAAGCCTCCGCCAGCCAGGCTCCAACGCCTGGTCTAGAGGGGGAGGCGAGCGCAAGGCGCGAGCCGGATGCTCCTCCAACGGAGGATGCCGACAGGTTGTCCGCCACCAGGTCTGAGGTGGAGAGCGCCATGAATCACAGGCGCCGTCGGACAGTTCTTCGTGACGCGTGTTTCTCCCCAGAGGCGTTGAATGCCTTTAATGCGGGAGACGCGCACCTCTGTGCTGCTCAAGATGGTTTAACCAGAGCCACGAAGCAGTATGTAAAAGACATACGGGTGAGGAATTTTAATAGTTATATATGCCAGTAGCCCCCGAGACTTAAAATAGTTAAACTAACTGATTTAAGGATCATTTGTTATGCAGGATCTTGAAGAATACCCACCTGTCCCAGGAGCTTCAAGAATGCAAGGCCCAACTTGAGGCCGCACTAGCCGCTGCCGGGGGAGCCACAGAGACCCCCTTTGGTAATTGATATTTCGAAAAGAGAAGTAGTTTATGAAGTGCGGCGTGTGTGTATAGTCTGACAATAATATTGCAGAGGGTGCCGGACTAGATCCGGACAAGCAACATCTGCTGCGCCAGCTGAAGGCCGGCGAGAAGGTGCTTATGAGGGTGCAGCAGGAGAGGAACAAACTCCAAGATGCCAACACCCAGCTGGGCGAAGAACTAAAAGATGTTCGGGTCCAGCTGTCTAACTCCGTAAAGGAGAATCGGCGGCTTCGTCGCGGCATTTACAGTAAGTGCTTGAGCAAACTCTTTTGAAAAGAAGAGTTCGGCGAGGAAGTCGATTGACAGAAATGTGTCTGTAGGTGTGCTCACGGGTCGTCCGGCGGAGGAGATGCTTGGTTCCACGGGAGACCCTCTTCCCGAGCTGCTGCAACTGCACGAACGTGTTCGGCAGGCGATGAGCGGCGTTGTTCAGGCCTTATGGCCTTCCATCTCCCTACCCGAGGGTCTTGGAGGGCTTGCTGAGAAGCTTCAGGGAGTACGGCAGCGCTTTCATCTATGGAAGATATCGGCCTGCCGTCAAGGCGCCAGGGAGGCCTGGGCCATGGTGAAGACGCGGTACACGAAGGCTGATCCAAACCACATGGCCGAGGTCGGACCTGTGGGGCCCGATGGGAAGGAGATCCCTGTGAGCCTGATGTACGGCCAAGTAGAGTTGGCCGCGAAATATTCCCAACGGGACTGTAAATTAGACAGCCTGTTAGATGGGATTGAAGAGGAGTACAATCAGTCAGTTTGACGATGTAATTTAAAATGACATGTAAAATGCCTTCTAGCCGGATTGTAGATTGTAGATCGTTTGTCTTTGCAGACCTTTTCGCTTCAACCTCGGGACCCAACAGTCCGGAGTGTGTCCGAATACCCTTACGGTTATAAAAAAACCGGGGCATGCATGGAGACAAGGCGTAGGGGTCATAAGTGCTTTATCAGACAAGTGCCCAACTAGCTATGTTATATTACATGGTTAGTAAGAAACATCTTCGAGGGAGAATAGTTCCGTTAGGGGTTCCTTTCCCTGGGAGGCATGCCCTAAAGTGCATGTCCGGACTGCGAAAAGGGCAGAAAAGGCATCTGGGGGCAGATAAATAAATAAGTAATAAATCATCTTTTAGGTCACCGACCGAATATTCCCTTAAGAACGCTAGCCTTCGGCTTCACCCAGTCTGAGGTACACATCCGGCTGACCCGGCAGTAACAATCGCAGAGGTGCTCCCTTTACCTCCTAGTCGAACAATCGGGAACGTAGGGGTAAGCACAGGAGCCAGGCAACCCAGCTTGGCCAAAACTTAAGTCATATCCATGCATATAATGGTGAGTAAAAGGTACATGCGGAAGTATGACACATGTGTTGGGCATGAAGCCCATATAAATAAGCTTCTGTTAAATAAGCCCCCAGGTATAACGAGTGCGAGTAGCACATCAAGTGAGTGTGAACAAAGCGCAGATCAGCCCTCAAGAGGCTTGTACTGAAAGAGGGAGGAAAAAGGAGGGAAAACAAAGACAGCGAAAAAATATGAAAGGTGGACGGAGGAAGGAGACGAACTCTGAGTCCGGCACTAGGCGTAGAATCTTCGGAGACGGGCTGTGTTCCATGGGTTTGGCTTGAGTCAGTTGTTAGATGCGTTGCGTAGACGGTATGCACCGCCGGTAAGGACTTGGTCGATGATGAAGGGACCTTCCCATTCGGGCTTAAGTTTGTCCTTTTTCTTGTCCGGCAGGCGTAGAACTAGCTCGCCAACATTGTAAGTTTTGGCCCGTACTTCTCTGCTTTGATATCTTCGAGCCTGCTGCTGATAAATGCAGAACGGGATTTTGCCACGTCGTGCTCCTCCTCTAAGGCGTCCAAACTGTCCTGCTGATCCAACTCGGCTTCTCTTTCTTCGTACATGCGCACGCGAGGTGAGTCATGAATTATATCGTAGGGCAAAACTGGCTCAGCGCCGTATACCATAAAAAATGGTGTGAATCCAGTTGTGCGGTTTGGCGTGGTCCGCAGCCCCCAGAGTACGGAGTCGAGCTCCTCTACCCAGTGCGTGTTAGATTCCGTGAGGGACCGCACTAATCTGGGTTTAATGCCGCTCATGATTAGACCATTTGCTCGTTCCACTTGACCATTAGTTTGAGGGTGGTAGACTGAAGCGTAGTCGAGCTTGATGCCCATGTTTTTGCACCAGAGTTTAACTTCGTCGGCTGTGAAATTCGTGCCGTTATCAGTGATGATGCTGTGGGGGACACCAAAACGGTGTACTACCCTGGATATGAAGTCTATCACAGGTCCAGATTCTGCCGTTTTAACCGGCTTGGCCTCTATCCATTTGGTGAATTTGTCCACCATGACCAATAAGTATTTGTGCTTGTGGGTTCCCCCTTTAAGGGGCCCAACCATATCAAGCCCCCAGACCGTGAACGACCAAGTGATGGGTATAGTTTTGAGGGCGGTGGGTGGCATGTGGCTTTGATTAGCAAAGAGCTGGCAACCGACGCATCGTTGGACTAAGTCCTGAGCATCTGCTCGGGCTGTCGGCCAATAAAATCCTGTACGGAAGGCCTTGCCTACAAGGGCCCGGGCTGCGGCGTGGTGCCCGCCGAGTCCGGCGTGAATTTCAGCCAGGAGATTTCACCCTTCCTCTTTGAAGATACACCTTTGAAGGACTCTGGTTGTGCTTTTCTTATAAAGTTCTCCCTCATGGACCTTGTAGGCTTTAGATTGCCGAACTATGTAGCGGGCCTCATTTTGGTCTTCGGGATGTTCCTGCCTGATTAAGTAGGCTAGGAATGGTTCCGTCCACGGGGCAATTACTGCCATTATTTCATGGGCTGAGGGTGTTATTTCATTGGCTGAGCCACCGATTGTGTCAGAATGTTCTGTGTTGGGTGGTGCAGTTGGTTCCGGGTTGTTATTTCCGGACTCCTCTTCCCATAATACGGATGGATTAAAGAGCCGCTCCAGGAAGATGTTTGGAGGGACGGCGTCGCGTTTTGCGCCGATGCGTGCCAACACGTCTGCTGCCTGGTTATTATCCCGGGCTACATGGTGGAATTCGAGTCCTTCGAACCGAGCTGACATTTTTAGGATGGCGTTACGGTAGGCTGCCATTTTCGGATCCTTGGCGTCAAAGTCTCCATTTACTTGGGATATTGCGAGGTTTGAATCCCCGCGCACCTCTAGGCGTTGAATACCCATGGAGATTGCCATCCGGAGACCATGTAGAAGGGCCTCGTATTCGGCTGCGTTGTTGGAGTCCTTGTACATTATTTGAAGTACGTATTGGACTGTGTCTCCGGTTGGGGACGTCAAGACGACGCAGCCCCCAAGCCAGCCAACATTTTGGAGCCGTCGAAATGCATGATCCAATTGGAGTATGCGCCGTACTCTTTAGGGAGTTCGGCTTCGGTCCATTCAGCAATGAAGTCACACAAAACTTGCGACTTTATAGCTCGCCGTGGTTTGTAGGTTATGTCAAATGGTAAGAGCTCAATGGCCCATTTTGCAATCCTGCCCGTCGCGTCGCGATTGTTTATAATATCGTTGAGAGGTACTTCGGAGGCCACCGTTATGGAGCACTCTTGAAAGTAGTGTCGCAGCTTCCGGGATGCCATGAACACCGCATACGCTATCTTTTGATAATGTGGGTACTGGGACTTGCATGGAGTTAAGACAGTGGATACGTAGTACACTGGTTTTTGAAGAGGGAATTTGTGCCCTTCTGTTTCTCGTTCGACGACGAGTACGGTGCTGACAACTTGATGTGTTGCCGTGATATATAATAACTTAGGTTCGCCCAGGTTGGGCGCGGCCAGGACCGGATTTGTTGCCAATATGGCCTTAATTTCTTCGAGTCCGGCCGTGGCAGCATCCGTCCATTCAAAGTGTTCGCTGCGCCGGAGGAGGCGATAGAGGGGCAGCGCCTTTTCTCCCAAACGGGAGATGAAGCGGCTTAGAGCCGCCACGCATCCAGTTAGTTTTTGTATTTGTTTGAGGTCTTTTGGGATATCCAATTGTGACAGAGCCCGGATCTTGGCTGGGTTTGCTTCAATTTCTCTACCGGATACAATGAAGCCCAAGAGCTTTCCGGCTGGTACGCCGAAAACACATTTTTCCGGGTTGAGCTTAATGTCATATGCTCGGAGGTTGTCGAATGTAAGCCTCAAATCGTCTACTAGAGTTTCGACGTGTTTGGTCTTAACGACCACATCGTCTACGTATGCCTCCACTATTTTGCCTATCTAGGTAGCCAGACATGTCTGAATCATGCGCTGATATGTTGCGCCGGCGTTTTTGAGTCCGAAGGGCATTGTGTTGAAGCAGAATGGTCCGTATGGAGTAATGAATGTCATTGCGGCCTGGTCTTTTTCTGCCATCTTGATTTGATGGTATCCGGAGTATGCGTCGAGGAAGCACAATGAATCGTGCCCTGCGGTAGCATCGATGATTTGGTCGATGCGAGGGAGAGGGAAAGGGTCCTTTGGACAGGCCTTGTTAAGGTCTTTGAAATCAACACAAAGGCGCCAGGATTTGTCCTTTTTTGGTACCATTACCAGGTTGGCTAGCCAGTCCGGATGTTTTATATCTCTGATGAATCCGGCTTCTAAGAGTTTAGCTAGCTCCTCTCCCATTGCCTGTCTTTTGGGTTCAGAAAATCGCCGAAGAGCCTGTTTGACTGGCTTGAATCCTTTTAGGATATTTAGGCTGTGTTCTGCCAGCCTGCGTGGGATTCCTGGCATATCTGAAGGGTGCCAGGCAAAAATGTCCCAATTTTCCCGAAGGAATTCTCGTAGTGCGGCTTCTACATCAGGATTTAATTGTGCCCCAATGGACGCCGTCTTTGTGTGGTCCGTTGGATGGACCTGGAATTTGATTATTTCGTCTGCTGGTTTAAAAGAGGTGGACTTAGACCTCTTATCGAGTATCACATCGTCCCTATCCACCGTGGAGCGCAGCGCAGTGAGTTCCTCTGCCGCTAGGGCTTCGGATAATGCCTCTAGGGCCAGTGCGGCTGTCTTATTTTCAGCGCGGAGTGCTATATCTGGATCACTGACAAGAGTGATTATTCCATTGGGCCCGGGCATTTTGAGCTTCATGTACCCGTAATGGGGTATAGCTTGGAAGATTGTGAATGCCTCTCGCCCTAACAAGGCGTGATATCCGTTGCCGAACGGGGCCACTTGGAACATGACCTCCTTGGACCTGTAATTGTCCGGCGAGCCGAACACTACATCTAGTGTGATTTTTCCTGTGCAGCGTACTTCTCGACTAGGGATTATTCCTCTGAAGGTTGTGCTGCTTCGCTCAATGCGGCTCCAGTCAATTTCTATTTTTTGGAGGGTTTCCTTGTAGATGAGGTTTAATCCGCTGCCGCCATCCATGAGTACCTTGGTAAGACGAAAGCCGTCCACTATCAGACTGAGGACCAATGCGGCTGGTGCTCGGGCTGTTCGGAATTTAGGTTCGTCGCTGGCATTGAAGGTGATAGCCGTGTCGCTCCATGGATTTGTTGTTGCTACTTGGTAGACTTCGGGGAGGTTGCGGATTGTTCGTTTCCGCATGTTATTTGATGCGAAAGTCTCGAAGACTGTTAATACCGTACTGGTACTGTTGGGCTGGTTACCCGGGGCTAGAAAGCCTTCGCCATTTTTGGCCACCTGCCGTAGTATCCAACATGCTCGAAGGCTATGTGTTGGAGTGGCGCCCTCTGTACTGTGGATTTTACAGGGTCCGTTGAGCCATCCCTCCAGTACGGTTCCGTGCCCTTTAGGGGTTTTTTGCTTTTTGGTTTTTAACCCAGGTGCTTGAGTATGACGCACCCTTTTGTTTCGAACTAGGGTTGTATTCAGGGCCGGATTGTCCCAAAACCTGGTTTCGGTTTTCCAGGCACACTCCATCGCACAGTATTTTTGTACTATGGTCGCTAGGTCGGCGAAGCGTGTAACTTCGCGACGACTTATGGCGTTCATGATTCCCTTGTCCGTGCAATTGTTGCAGAAAATTGAGATTGCGCTTTCCTCACGGCAGTCTTTTATCCTGTCCATGACCAGGAGGAATCTGGCCCAGTAATGATGTACTGTTTCATCGGGCTCTTGCCGTATTTGAGATAGATCACTTATGTTTGGGTGGGCAGGCGGAATTAAATTCGGAACCCCGCCCAATCTGAGGCTCAAAGGCCGAGAAGTTTCAGGATTTGGAAGTTTGGATTGCTGGATGTTATCCAACAAATCTGGTCCGATGCATGACTTTTGGTTCAGTACTTGATTGGTGTCCGTCCCTCCGCGGGAATCCGGCATGAAGGGATCGGGAATCCGGACATAACTGGTCTTTAACATAGAAGAAGAGTCGCCGCGTTGTTCCTCTACCACGACAACGTGGTGGGTAGCCTGGGGAGAGTTAATTTCTCTCAGATTGGTTTTAAGCCCAATCTGATCGTAGTCTGTAGCGACTCCCAGGGCGGCGATGCGATCCAAGAGCTCATTTACGGAGGAGAGCTCCATCGGATCTAGCTGCTCGGCGAATTCCGAGTTGACATGAAGATCACTTTTGATGACCTGAGAGGTCATTGTTGGAGCGGTGGCCGAACAGGCGGTCATAAGAAAACCGCCTAGCCGGATAGTTTGGCAGGTGGCCAAAGCTCCCTTGACGACGGCGCCGTCTTTAAAGACGGGAAAAGGCATCCTTCCTGATTGCGACGGCACAGAGAAACTCTCAATGAAAGCACCAATGTCGGTGTCAAAACCGGCGGATCTCGGGTAGGGGGTCCCGAACTGTGCGTCTAGGCGGATGGTAACAGGAGACAAGGGACACGATGTTTTACCCAGGTTCGGGCCCTTTTGATGGAGGTAAAACCCTACGTCCTGCTTGATTGATATTGATGATGTGGGTATTACAAGAGTAGATCTACCACGAGATCAAGGAGGCTAAAACCCTAGAAGCTAGCCTATGGTATGATTGTTGTTCGTCCTACGGACTAAAGCCATTCGGTTTATATAGACACCGGAGAGGGCTAGGGTTACACAGAGTCGGTTACAATGGTAGAAGATCTACATATCCGTATCGCCAAGCTTGCCTTCCACGCCAAGGAAAGTCTCATCCGGACACGGGACGAAGTCTTCAATCTTGTATCTTCATAGTCTTGGAGTCCGGCTGATCATGATAGTTTGGCTATCCAGACACCCCCTAATTCAGGACTCCCTCACCCGCAACCTGAAGATACAGAATCACCTCTCCCAACGAGGATGTTATTTCCGGCACCCTATAAGGTGCCGGAGAAGAAGCCAAGAAGGCGGTGATACGTCTCCAATGTATCTATAATTTTTGATTGTTCCATGCTATCTATTATATAATTAAGACGAGAGGCAAATAAGCCATTATATTCATCCACACAGATTAAGTTATCTTTACCACTAATTTTAGATATCAAGGGCTGAGATTAATGATATAAACGTTACATAGAAACAATTGAGCGTGTCACGTACAAAAATATGTTTCAATCATAACCAAAAACGGTGGATATGAAAAACAATCGGAGTTGTCTAGATGGACACGGAAAGATAAATTTATTTAGAAAGAGTAAGCAGGACTCCTACTTTGATATATCGCACGCCAATAGGGAAGTCCTACCCTATTATGATTTCCGCAAACATGGAGACCTAAAGATTCTCCTGGCCGATTCTCAAAATAAAATATGCTGATCGACCGTGCATCTGTACTATGCTTTAGGCTTTTGAAAACAACAAGCATGGCCCATGACCACCGCATGCTCCGCGCAATCGTGGGCAGACCAACGTTGAGCCTGCTGCAAAGGAATTGACAGTCTAAGGTTTACAACGGCGTAATGTGGGCATGAAGAGGAATACAGAAAGCATCGTGTATTTAGCTACATGCTGGATTGACGTTCAGCTAGCCTACAATGGTGTATGAGTGGCTACGACGATGACGGCGACGGCAATGGCATATGCACGTGTAGCAGGACAGGAATACAGCAGAATGACTAAGTGGTTGCTGACTCGCGGTTGTGGCGGCATGATCGAATCAACTCATGGGGTGAACACGATAAAGTGCGTTGGCTGAGCCCAACACAAACACGCACGTACACATGCATGCCTCTGCATGCGAACAGGTGCACTACTTTATGCCCCGATCTCTTTCTTGCCTATGCACGTATGCTAATATCATCTATGCATGCGTTTGTGATATCTAAGGTTTTTCTTGCGACATGCTTTTATTTTAATTCTGTAGATGGGATATGCATGATGCATATGTAGAATATAATATGGTTTTGAAGTAGATGGCCAATGTTGGCCTTTTTTGTTCACAGAATCAAACCAATTAAGAATCAATCATTGTATAGTGTTTGGATACAATTTTAAAAGTCTAATGGCTACGATCTGCTATCATAAAGATCTACCAAATTAATATCCCCATTTTTATGTGTTATTTTCTAGCATAGTTTTCTTCTCTCTAATCAACTCACAGTAAATAATTCGCCTGGGTAGGTGCTCTAGCGCATTAATTATTCTCTTTCTAACCATCATTAACTTTAATAAATAATAGGTTAATGTAGCAATGCTAATGAAGTGGCACTCTAAATCATTTAATATTTGACACGTGGCAAAATTTGGTACATAAAACAATTTCAAGCAAGATCTCCCATGGTGCATTATTGGTACAAGTTCTTGCGCATTATACTCTCACTTTCAAAAATTATATTCTCCTGATGGACTATAAAGAAAAGATGTAAGGACAGATCTCTAATTACGGCAACCCATGTTTGTTCTGCAAAAAAGTTGCCATAGTAATTCAATTTTATAATTGGAGGATTTCCTCATAGATTTTTTTGGGATAAGACTTATTTGGTGGATAAAGAGTGCATCTCAATTTTAAGAAACTCCGTGTAAAATCCATAGCTAGACAAATTTCGGAATAAACTTAATACACATATTATCAATTGAATTTATAAACACTAATGCAGAATACATAAATAAATATAGAAATTTTATTCAATTCTATAAAATTATAATGTTACGAGGGAGGAGAAGTCTGAAAGTAACATGACAAACATGTATCCGTTTATTAGATGTATTAACATGCATGGGCTCGATAGTATATGCACATATGCACGTCAACACCAAAAAATTGCCACTAAGATGGCATGCCCGCGTTAATTTCATTGGTGATTTCATGCTGGTCAACATTGACAAAGTAGTGATACATTTTATAGAATAATAATAATATAAGCATGAACCCAAATGACGTGCAAAGCAACAAAATACCATGTATGAATGTAGGAAGCATGCATAACCCTATTGTGGTTATAACACTATGTGAAGCATAAACTATGCATCCACATAATGAGTCCTTTACATATATGCGAACTGAATATAAGTAGCCGGAACTAGATATGATAAACAAAAGGACAGGTCGTGATTAGTTTAAGGGATAATATTGTAACCATTTCTATTAAATATATGGTGAAATTGCACTGCTTTAGATGCCTGGCAGGCAGTATAGGACATTAGATTAAGATACACATGCATGGGAGCATATAAAAGAACCGATATTGTAAGAGAGAGAAAATGCAAACGACGAATAACTAGCAGAGAAGATGACCGATGTTTATGGATGGAAAGGTACACCACATTGATCAAGCATGTTGGTACTATACTTTTTTATGTCTATTTGATATTTGGATTGTATATTAGTACTATCGTATCAGTGAGTTAACTCAAATATTAGTAGATAACAAGGCAAAATAAGAAAAATAATATCAAATATAAAGTTATTTAAAAAATCTAGCTGCGCAATTGCGTGGGCCACCCAGCTAGTTATATTACCTATTTTGGATGCTTATGGGCTTTATTCTACATATTTATATCATTTTTGGGACTAATCTACTAACCGGAGGCCCAGCCCATATTGCTGTTTTTTTGCCTATTTCAGTATTTCGAAGAAAAGGAATATCAAACGGAGTCCAAACAAAATGAAACCTTCGGGAGCGTTATTTTTGAAACAAATCTCATCCGGAGAGCTTGGGGTGCAAGTCAAGAAAGCTCCGATGGCCCCACGAGATAGGAGGGCGCGCCCCCCCTGTAGGGCGCGCCCCTGTCTCGTGGGCCCCTCGGGCGTCCACCGACGTACTTATTCCTCCTATATATACCTACGTACCCCGAAAACATCCAGGGGCACCACGAAACACAATTTCCACCACCGTAACCTTCTATATCCACGAGATCCCATCTTGGAGCCTTCGTCGGCACTCTGCCGGAGGGGGAATCGACAACAGAGGGCCTCTACATCAACATCCTTGCCCCTCCTATGAGTTATGAGTAGTTTACCTCAGACCTACGAGTCCATAGTTATTAGCTAGATGGCTTCTTCTCTCTTTTTGGATCTCAATACAATGATCTCCCCCTCTCTTGTGGAGATCTATTCGATATAATCTCTTTTTGCTGTGTGTTTGTCAAGATCCGATGAATTGTGAGTTTATGTTCAGATTTATCTATGGTTATTAATTGAATCTTCTCTGAATTCTTTTATGTATGATTGAGTTATCTTGGCAAGTCTCTTCAAATTATTGGTTTGGTTTGGCCTACTAGATTGATCTTTCTTGCCATGGGAGAAGTGCTTAACTTTGGGTTCAATCTTGCGGTGTTGTTACCAAGTGATAGAAAGGGTTGCAAGACACGTATTGTATTGTTGCCATCGAGGATAACAAGATGGGGTTTATATCATATTGCATGAGTTTATCCCTCTACATCATATCATCTTTCTTAAAGCGTTACTCCGTTCTTATGAACTTAATACTCTAGATGCATGCTGGATTGCGGTCGATGTGTGGAGTAATAGTAGTAGATGCAGGCAGGAGTCGGTCTACTTGTTTTGGATGTGATGCCTATATACATGATACTGCCTAGATAACTGATGTCTACTACACAACCTTCTTCTTGTAGAAGTTGTTGGGCCTGCAAGTGCACATGTTTGTAGGACAGTAGCAAATTTCCCTCAAGTGGATGACCTAAGGTTTATCAATCCGTAGGAGGCATAGGATGAAGATGGTCTCTCTCAAACAACCCTGCAACCAAATAACAAAGAGTCTCTTGTGTCCCCAACACACCCAATACAATGGTAAATTGTATAGGTGCACTAGTTCGGCGAAGAGATGAAGATACAAGTACAAAATAGATAGTAGATAAAGGTATTTGTAATCTGAAATAATAAAAACAGCAAGGTAACGAGCGATAAAAGTGAGCGTAAACGGTATTGCAATGGTAGGAAACAAGGCCTAGGGTTCATACTTTCACTAGTGCAAGTTCTCTCAACAATAATAACATAGATAGATCATATAACAAGCCCTCAACATGTAACAAAGAGTCACTCCAAAGCCACTAATAGCGGAGAACAAACGTAGAGATTATGGTCGGGTACGAAACCACCACAAAGCTATTCTTTCGGATCGATCTATAAAAGAGTTCATACTAGATAACACCTTAAGATACAAATCAACCAAAACCCTAATGTCACCTAGATACTCCATTATCACCTCAAGTATCCGTGGGCATGATTATATGATATGCATCATACAATCTCAGATTCATCCAACCAACATAAAAGTACTTCAAAGAGTGCCCCAAAACTACTACCGGAGAGTCAAGAACGTGTGCCAACCCCTATGCATAGGTTCATGGGCAGAACCCGCAAGTTGGTCACCAAAACATACATCAAGTGGCACATGATATCCCATTGTCACCACAGATAATCACGGCAAGACATACATCAAGTGTTCTCATAAAATACTCAATCCGATAAGATAACTTCAAAGGGGAAACTCAATTCATCACAAAAGAGTAGAGGGGGAGAAACATCATAAGATCCAACTACAATAGCAAAGCTCGGGATACATCAAGATCGTGCCATAGAGGGAACACGAGAGAAAACATGAGAGAGAGATCAAACACATAGCTACTGGTACATACCCTCAGCCCCGAGGGTGAACTACTCCCTCCTCGTCATGGATAACACCGGGATGATGAAGATGGCCTCCGGTGATGGGATCCCCCTTCGGCAGGGTGCCAGAATAGGGTCCCGATTCGTTTTTCGTGGCTCTAGAGGCTTGCGGCGGCAGAACTCCCGATCTAGGTTCTGTTCTGGAAGTTTTTGGGTACGTAGGTATATATGGGTGCAGGAAGTACGTCGGTGGAGCTACGGGGGTCCCACGAGGCAGGGGGCGCGCCCAGGGGGGCGTCCTCCACCCTCGTGAGCACCTTCCGTATCTCCTGACGTGCACCCCAAGTCCATCGGGTGGCTTTCCTTCCAAAAATAACTTCTCCAGTTGATTTCGTTCCGTTTTGACTCCGTCTGATATTCCTTTTCCTCGAAACACTGAAATATGCATAAAACAACAAATCTGGGCTGGGCCTCCGGTTAATAGGTTAGTCCCAAAAATAATATAAAAGTGGATAATAAAGCCCAATATTGCCTAAAATAGTAGATAAAGTAGCATGGAGCAATCAAAAATTATAGATACGTTGGAGACGTATCAAGCATCCCCAAGCTTAATTCCTGCTCGTCCTCGAGTAGGTAAATGATAAAGAAGAATTTTTGATGCGGAGTGATACTTTGGCATAATTTCAATGTAAATCTTCTTAATCATGATATGAATATTCAGATCCGAAAAGATTCAAGACAAAAGTTCATATTGACACAAAAATAATAATACTTCAAGCATACTAATCAAAGCAATCATGTCTTCTCAAAATAACATGGCAAAAGAAAGTTCATCCCTACAAAATCATATAGTTAGGCTATGCTTCATTTTCGTCACACAAAGATGTTCCCAACTTCTATACCCCCGATGACAAGCCAAGCAATTGTTTCATACTTAAATAATCTCAAACTTATTCGACTTTCACGCAATACATGAGCGTGAGCCATGGATATAGCATTATGGGTGGAATAGAATATGATGATGGGGATTGTGTGGAGAAGACAAAAAAGGAGAAAGTCTCACATTGACGAGGATAATCAACGGGCTATGAAGATGCCCATCAATTGATGTCAACATGAGGAGTAGGTATTGCCATGCAACGGATGCACTAGAGCTATGAATGCTCAACAAAAGAAAACTAGTTGGTGTGCATCCAACTTGCTTGCTCATGAAGACCTAGGGCATTTGAGGAAGCCCATCATAGGAATATACAAGCCAAGTTATATAATGAAAAATTCCCACTAGTATGAAAAAGACAACTTATGAGACTCACTATATGAAAAACATGGTGCTACTTTGAAGCACAATATATGAGAATCACTACATGAAGAACGAGGTGCTACATTAAAGCACAAAATATGAGACTCACTACATGAAGAACATGGTGCTACTTTGAAGCAAAAGTGTGGAAAAAGAGGTAGTAGCATTGCCCTTTTCTTTTTTTTGGGCCTTCCTTTTTTTTGGCCTTTCTCTTTGTTTTATTTGGGCAATGCTCTAATAATGATGATCATCACACTTCTATTGATTACAACATGAGGATTACAACTCGAAAGTAGAACAAGGTATGACTCTATATGAATGCCTCCGACGGTGTACCGGGATGGTGCAATGAATCAAGAGTGACATGTATGAAAAATAATGCATGGTGGCTTTGCCACAAATACAATGTCAACTACATGATCATGCAATGGCAATATGACAAAAGTAATGTATGTCATAATAATGATGAACGGAACGGTGGAAAGTTGCATGGCAATATATCTCGGAATGGCTATGGAAATGCCATAATAGGTAGGTATGGTGGCTGTTTTGAGGAAGATATAGGGAGGTTTATGTGTGGTAGAGCGTATTGTATCACGGAGTTTGGATGCACCGGTGAAGTTTGCGCCAACTCCCAAGGTGAGAAAGGGCAATGCACGGTACCGAAGAGGCTAGCAAAGGTGGAAAGGTGAGAGTGCGTATAATCCATGGACTCAACGTTAGTCAAAAGAACTCATATACTTATTGCAAAAATTTAGAAGTCATCAAAAATCAAGTACTATGCGCATGATCCTAGGGGGACAGATTGGTAGGAAAAGACCATCGCTCATCCCCGACCGCCACTCATAAGGATGCACAAGCCAGGTACACTTCCTGTTTCAAATTTGTTACACAACTTTAACCATACATGCATGCTACGGGACTTACAAACTTCAACACAAGCATTTCTCAAATTCACAATCACCCAACTAGCATGACTTTGATATTATCACCTCCATATCTCAAAACAATTATCAAGCATCAAACTTATCTTAGTATTCAAAACACTCATAAAAAAGTTTCACATATCTTGAACACCAAGTATATTAACATTAAGCAAATTATCATGCTATTAATGACTCTCAAAATAATCTAAGTGAAGCATGAGAGATCAATAGTTTCTTTAAAACAAATCCACCACCATGCTCTAAAGATATAAGTGAAGTACTAGAGCAAAAATTATTACGCTCAAAAAGGTTTAAGTGAAGCACTATGAGCAAAACTATCAAGCTCAAAAGATATAAGTGAAGCACATAGAGTATTCTAGAAAATTCCAATTTGTGTAAGGCTCTCTCTCATTAAAGAATTTCAGATCTTGATACTTATTCAAACAGCAAGCAAAGCTAAAGAAAACTACAATGCAAGGATAGCACAACTCATGTGAAGAAGCAAAAACTTAGGCTCAACCGATACTAACCGATAGTTGTTGAAGAAGAAAGGTGGGATGCCTACCGGGGCATCCCCAAGCTTAGATGCTTGAGACTTCTTGAAATATTATCTTGGGGTGCCTTGGGCATCCCCAAGCTTGAACTTTTGTGTCTCCTTAATTCCTCTCATATCATGGTTTTTCTATTTCTTATCAAAAGCTTCATTCACAACAAACTCAACAAGAACTCGTGAGATAGGTTAGTATAAACCAATGCAAAACCTTATCATATTCTACTGTAACAAATCACTAACATTATTATTCAACATTGCATACTAAATGTCTCTCAATATTTAATACTCCTATCCTCAAATAGAATCATTAAACAAGCAAACATATGCCAACAATGCAAACATAACAGCAATCTGCCAAAACAGTACAGTCTGTAAAGAATGCAAGAGTATCAATACTTCCCTGACTCCAAAAATTATGAACTAAAATTCCCACTGTAATAAATTTATCAGAGCTCAGTATGCAAAAATATTCAACGTTAGACCATGCTCTTACTTTTCTAGGGAATTTTTGCAACAGCGGTAAACTTTCTGTTTTCAAACAGCAACATGTATACTAGCAAAACAAGCATGGCAAAGGCTATCCTTGGATTTTTTATTGAAACTAAAGATGCAAAACATTATTCTAACTAACAGTAAGCAAAAACTAGCAAAATAAAATGACGCTCCAAGCAAAACACATATCATGTGGCGAATAAAATATAGCTCCAAGTAAAGTTACCGATGAACGAAGACGAAAGAGGGGATGCCTTCCGGGGCATCCCCAAGCTTAGTTGCTTGGTTGTCCTTGAATATTACCTTGGGGTTCCTTAGGAATCCCCAAGCTTAGGCTCTTACCACTCCTTATTCCATAGTCCATCGAATCTATACCCAAAACTTGAAAACTTCAACCACACAAAACTCAAAACAAACCTCGTAAGCTCTGTTAGTATAAGAAAATAAAACCACCACTTAGGTATTGTAATGAACTCGTTATAAATTCATATTGGTGTAATATTTACTGTATTCTAACTTCTCTATGGTTCATACCACTTAATACTAGCCATAGATGCATCAAAATAAGCAAACAACACAATGAAAACAGAATCTGTCAAAAATAGAACAGTCTGTAGTAATCTGTATCAAACGTATACTTATGGAACCCCAAAAATTATGAAATAAATTGCTGGACCTGATAAATTTGTCTATTAATCATCTTCAAAAAGAATCAACCTAAAAGCACTCTCTAGTTAAAAAATGGCAGCCATTCTCGTGAGCGCAAAAGTTTCTGTTTTCTACAGCAAGATCATATAAACTTCACCCAAGTCTTCCCAAAGGTTCTACTTGGCACTTTATTGAAACAAAAGATATAAAACATGATTACTAAAGTAGCATAATCATGTGGAAACACAAAAACAGTAAGGAAAATATTGGGTTATCTCCCAACAAGCGCTTTTCTTTAATGCCTTTCTAGCTAGGCATGATGATGACAATGATGCTCACATAAAAGATAAGAATTGAAACATAAAGAGAGCATCATGAAGCATATGACTAGCACCTTTAAGCCTAACCCACTTCCTATGCATAGGGATTTTGTGAGAAAACAACTTATGGGAGCAATAATCAATTAGCATAGGAAGGTAAAACAAGCATAACTTCAAGATTTTAAGCACATAGAGAGGAAACTTGACATTATTGCAACTCCTACAAGCGTATATTCCTCTCTCATAATAATTTTCAGTAGCATCATGAATGGATTCAACAATATAACCAGCACCTAAAGCATTCTTTTCATGATCTACAAGCATAGAATTTTTAATACTCTCCACATAAGCAAAATTCTTCTCATGAATAGTAGTGGGAGCAAACTCAACAAAATAACTATCATGTGATTGAAAATTAAGATCAAGATGACACGTTTCATGATTATCATTATTCTTTAAAGCATACGTGTCATCACAATAATCATCATAGATAGGAGGCATGCTTTCATCATAGTAAATTTGCTCATCAAAGCTTGGGGGACAAAAAATATCATCTCCATCAAACATAGCTTCCCCAAGCTTGTGGCTTTGCATATCATTAGCATCATGGATATTCAAGGAATTCATACTAACAACATTGTAATCATGCTCATCATTCACATATTTCATGCCAAGTATTCTATGTAGTTCTTCTTCTAGCACTTGAGCACAATTTTCCTTTCCATCATACTCACGAAAGATATTAAAAAGGTGAAGCGTATGAGACAAACTTAACTCCATTTTTTTGTAATTTTCTTTTATACAATAAACTAGTGCTAAAACAAGAAACAAAAAGATTCGATCATAAGATCTAAAGATATACCTTCAAGCACTCACTGCGCCAAAAAAGAGCTTAGTGACGGAGTGTGAGTACCCTTTACCTAGCCTCCCCGGCAACGGCGCGAGAAAAGAGCTTGATGTCTACTACACAACCTTCTTCTTGTAGACGTTGTTGGGCCTGCAAGTGCACATGTTTGTAGGACAGTAGCAAATTTCCCTCAAGTGGATAACCTAAGGTTTATCAATCCGTAGGAGGCATAGGATGAAGATGGTCTCTCTCAAACAACCCTGCAACCAAATAACAAAGAGTCTCTTGTGTCCCCAACACACCCAATACAATGGTAAATTGTATAGGTGCACTAGTTCGGCGAAGAGATGAAGATACAAGTGCAAAATAGATAGTAGATAAAGGTATTTGTAATCTGAAATAATAAAAACAGCAAGGTAGCGAGCGATAAAAGTGAGTGTAAACGGTATTGCAATGGTAGGAAACAAGGCCTAGGGTTCATACTTTCACTAGTGCTAGTTCTCTCAACAATAATAACATAGATAGATCATATAACAAGCCCTCAATATGTAACAAATAGTCACTCCAAAGCCACTAATAGCGGAGAACAAACGTAGAGATTATGGTCGGGTACGAAACCACCACAAAGCTATTCTTTCGGATCAATCTATAAAAGAGTTCGTACTAGAATAACACCTTAAGATACAAATCAACCAAAACCCTAATGTCACCTAGATACTCCATTGTCACCTCAAGTATCCATGGGCATGATTATACGATATGCATCACACAATCTCAGATTCATCCAACCAACATAAAAGTACTTCAAAGAGTGCCCCAAAACTACTACCGGAGAGTCAACAACGTGTGCCAACCCCTATGCATAGGTTCATGGGCGGAACCCGCAAGTTGGTCACCAAAACATACATCAAGTGGCACATGATATCCCATTGTCACCACAGATAATCACGGCAAGACATACATCAAGTGTTCTCATAAAAGACTCAATCCGATAAGATAACTTCAAAGGGGAAACTCAATTCATCACAAAAGAGTAGAGGGGGAGAAACATCATAAGATCCAACTACAATAGCAAAGCTCGGGATACATCAAGATCGTGCCATAGAGGGAACACGAGAGAAAACACGAGAGAGAGAGAGATCAAACACATAGCTACTGGTACATACCCTCAGCCCCGATGGTGAACTACTCCCTCCTCGTCATGGATAGCGCCGGGATGATGAAGATGGCCTCCGGTGATGGGATCCCCCTTCGGCAGGGTGCCGGAACAGGGTCCCGATTGGTTTTTCGTGGCTCTGGAGGCTTGCGGCGGCGGAACTCCCGATCTAGGTTCTGTTTTGGAAGTTTTTGGGTACGTAGGTATATATGGGTGCAGGAAGTACGTCGGTGGAGCTATGGGGGTCCCACGAGGCAGGGGGCGCACCCAGGGGGGCGCCCTCCACCCTCATGAGCACCTCCCGTATCTCCTGATATGCACTCCAAGTCCATCGGGTGGCTTTCCTTCCAAAAATAACTTCTCCAGTTGATTTCGTTCCGTTTTGACTCCGTCTGATATTCCTTTTCCTCAAAACACTGAAATAGGCATAAAACAGCAAATCTGGGTTGGCCCTCCGGTTAATAGGTTAGTCCCAAAAATAATATAAAAGTGGATAATAAAGCCCAATATTGCCTAAAACAGTAGATAAAGTAGCATGGAGCAATAAAAAAATTATAGATACATTGGAGACGTATCAGTAACGTCATAATTATTCGCTTTTCTATCAATTGCTTGACAGTAATTTGTTCACCCACCGTAATACTGATGCTCTCGAGAGAAGCCTCTAGTTAAACCTATGGCCCCCGGGTCTATCTTTTATCATATTTGCTTTCAATCTACTTTTATTTGCATCTTTACTTTTCTTGCATCTATATCATAAAATACCAAAAATATATTTATCTTATCATACTGTCTCTATTAGATCTCACTTTAGCAAGTGGCCGTGAAGGGATTGACAACCCCTTTATTGCGTTGGTTGCGAGTTCTCAGTTTGTTTGTGTAGGTGCTTGGGACTTTTGAGGAGCCTCTGTTGGAAATATGCCCAAGAGGCAATAATAAATTTGTTATTATTATATTTCCTTGTTCATGATAATCGTTTATTATCCATGCCATAATTGTATTGATAGGAAACTCATATACATGTGTGGGTACATAGACAACACCAAGTCCCTAGTAAGCCTCTAGATGACTAGCTCGTTGATCAATAGATGGTTACGGTTTCCTGACCATGGACATTGGATGTCGTTGATAACGGGATCACATCATTAGGAGAATGATGTGATGGACAAGACCCAATCCTAAGCCTAGCACAAAGATCGTAGTTCATATGCTAAAGCTTTTCTAATGTCAACTATCATTTCCTTAGACCATGAGATTGTGCAACTCCCGGATACCGAAGGAATGCTTTGGGTGTACCAAACGTCACAACGTAACTGGGTGGCTATAAAGGTGCACTGCAGGTATCTCCGAAAGTGTCTGTTGGGTTGGCACGAATCGAGACTGGGATTTGTCACTCCGGTTAACGGAGAGGTATCTCTAGGCCCACTCGGTAGGACATCATCATAATGTGCACAATGTGACCAAGGGGTTGATCACGGGATGATGTGTTACGGAACGAGTAAAGAGACTTGCCGGTAACGAGATTGAACAAGGTATCGGCATACCGACGATCGAATCTCGGGCAAGTACAATACCACTAGACAAAGGGAATTGTATACGGGATCGATTGAGTCCTTGACATCGTGGTTCATCTGATGAGATCATCGTGGAACATGTGGGAGCCAACATGGGTATCCAGATCCCGCTGTTGGTTATTGACTGGAGAACGTCTCGGTCATGTCTGCATGGTTCTCGAACCCGTAGGGTCTACACACTTAAGGATTCGATGATGCTAGGGTTATAAAGGAAGTTTGTATGTGGTTACCGAATGTTGTTCAGAGTCCCGGATGAGATCCCGGGCGTCACGAGGAGTTCCGAAATGGTCCGGAGGTAAAGATTTATATATGGGAAGTCCTGTTTTGGTCACCAGAAAAGTTGTGGGTTTTATCGGTAACGTATCGGGACCACCGGGAGGGTCCCGGGGGGTCCACCAAGTGGGGCCACCGGCCCAGAGGGCTGCATGGGCCAAGTGTGGGAGGGGACCAGCCCTAGGTGGGCTGGTGCGCCCCCCACCAAGGCCCAAGGCGCCTAGGGCTTGGGGGAAACCCTAAAAGGGGGCGCCCCCCTTGCCTTGGGGGGCAAGGCAACCCCCCTGGCCGCCCCCTCTCCTCAGATTGGATCTAAGGGGGCCGGCCCCCCTCTCCCTTGCCCCTATATATATGTGGGGGTTGGGAGGGCAGCTGCACCCAAGTTCTGGCGCAGCCCTCCCCCTCTCCCAAGTACTGCTCCTCTCCCACGGTGCTTGGCGAAGCCCTGGAGGATTGCCACGCTCCTCCATCACCACCACACCGTTGTGCTGCTGCTGGATGGAGTCTTCCCCAACCTCTCCCTCTCTCCTTGCTGGATCAAGGCATGGGAGACGTCACCGGGCTGTACGTGTGTTGAACGCGGAGGTGCCGTCCGTTCGGCACTAGGATCTCCGATGATTTGGATCACAACGAGTACGACTCCTTCAACCCCGTTCTCTTGAACGCTTCCTCTTAGCGATCTACAAGGGTATGTAGATGCACTCTCCTTCCCTCGTTGCTGGTTTCTCCATAGATAGATCTTGGTGATACGTAGGAAAATTTTGAATTTCTGCTACATTCCCCAACAGTGGCATCATGAGCTAGGTCTATTGTGTAGATTCTTTGCACGAGTAGAACACAAAGTAGTTATGGGCATTGATTTTGTTCAATATGCTTACCGTTACTAGTCCAATCTTGTTTCGACGATATTGTGGGATGAAGCGGCCCAGATCGACCTTACACATACACTTACGTGAGACAGGTTCCACCGACTGACATGCACTTGGTGCATAAGGTGGCTAGCGGGTGCCAGTATCTCCCACTTTAGTCGGAACAGATTCGATGAAAAGGGTCCTTATGAAGGGTAAATAGAAATTGGCATATCACGTTGTGGTTTTGTGTAGGTAAGAAACGTTCTTGCTAGAAACCCATAGCAGCCACGTAAAACATGCAAACAACAATTAGAGGACGTCTAACTTGTTTTTGCAGGGTATGCTATGTGATGTGATATGGCCAAGAAGAATGTGATGAATGATATGTGATGTATGAGATTGATCATGTTCTTGTAATAGGAATCACGACTTGCATGTCGATGAGTATGACAACCGGCAGGAGCCATAGGAGTTGTGTTAATTTATTGTATGACCTGCGTGTCATTGAACAACGCCATGTAATTACTTTACTTTATTGCTAACCGGTAGCTATAGTAGTAGAAGTAATAGTTTGCAAGACAACTTCATGAAGACACGATGATGGAGATCATGATGATGGAGATCATGGTGTCATGCCGGTGACGATGATGATCATGGAGCCCCGAAGATGGAGATCAAAAGGAGCAAAATGATATTGGCCATATCATGTCACTATTTGATTGCATGTGATGTTTATCATGATTATGCATCTTATTTGCTTAGAACGACGGTAGTAAATAAGATGATCCCTCATTAAAATTTCAAGAAAGTGTTCCCCCTAACTGTGCACCATTGCGAAAGTTCGTCGTTTCGAAGCACCACGTGATGATCGGGTGTGATAGATCCTTACGTTCACATACAACGGGTGTAAGCCAGATTTACACACGCAAAACACTTAGGTTAACTTGACGAGCCTAGCATGTACACACATGGCCTCAGAACACAAGAGACCGAAAGGTTGAGCATGAGTCGTATAGTAGATACGATCAACATGAAGATGTTCACCGATGATGACTAGTCCGTCTCACGTGATGATCGGACACGGCCTAGTTGACTCGGATCATGTAATCACTTAGATGACTAGAGGGATGTCTATCTGAGTGGGAGTTCATAAGATGAACTTAATTATCCTGAACATAGTCAAAAGACCTTTGCAAATTATGTCATAGCTCGCGCGTTAGTTCTACTGTTTTAGATATGTTCCTAGAGAAAATATAGTTGAAAGTTGACAGTAGCGATTATGCGGACAGTAGAAAGCTTATGTCCTTAATGCACCGCTCAGTGTGCTGAATCCCAAACGTCGTATGTGGATGTTGCAAACATCGGACATACATGTTTTGATAACTACGTGATAGTTCAGTTAAACGGTTTAGAGTTGAGGCACCAAAGACGATTTTGAAACGTCGCGGAACATATGAGATGTTTTGAGGGCTGAAATTGGGATTTCAGGCTCATGCCCCCGTCAGAGGTACAAGACCTCCGACGATTTTCTTAGCCTGCAAACTAAGGGAGAAAAGCTCAATCGTTGAGCTTGTGCTCAGATTGTCTGAGTACAACAAATCACTTGAATCGAGTGGGAGTTGATCTTCCAGATGAGATAGTGATGTTTCTCCAAAGTCATTGCCACCAAGCTGCTAGAGCTTTGTGATGAACTATAACATATCAGGGATAGATATGATGATCCTTGAAGTATTCGCGATGTTTGACACCGTGAAAGTAGAAGTCAAGTAGGAGCATCAATTGTTGATGGTTTGTAAAACCACTAGTTTCAAGAAGGGCAAGGGCAAGAAGGGATGCTTCATGAAACGGCAAAACGGTTGCTGCTCTAATGAAGAAACCCAAGGTTGAACCTAAACCCAAGACTAAGTGCTTCTGTAATAAGGGGAACAGCCACTAGAGCAGGATTACCCTAGATACTTGGTAGATAAGAAGGCTGACAAGGTCGATAGAAGTATATTGGATATACATTATGTTAATGTTTTCTTTTACTAGTACTCCTAGTAGCACCGGGGTATTAGATACAGGTTCGGTTGCTAAGTGTTAGTAACTCGAAATAGAAGCTACTGAATAAACAGGAGACTAGCTGAAGGTGAGCTGACAATATGTGTTGGAAGTGTTTCCAAGGTTGATGTGATCAAGCATCGCACGCTCCCTCTACCATCGAGATTGGTGCTAAACCTGAATAGTGTTATTTGGTGTTTGCATTGAGCATATACATGATTGGATTATGTCTATAGCAATACGGTTATTCATTTAAGGAGAATAATGGTTACTCTATTTATTTGAATAATACCTTCAATGGTCTTGCACCTAAAGGAATGGTTTATTGAATCTTGATCGTAGTGATACACATTTTCATGCCAAAAGATATAAGATAGTAATTATAGTACCACTTACTTGTGGCACTGCCATGTAAGTCATATTGGTATAAAACGCATGAAGAAGCTCCATGATGATGGATCTTTGGACTCACTCGTTTTTGAAAAGTTTGAGACATGCGAACCATGTCTATTGGTGTATACGCATGGAGAAACTCCATGCAGATGGACCGTTTGGACTCACTTGATTTTGAATCACTTGAGACATGCAAATCATACCACATGGGCAAGATGACTGAAAGCCTTGTTTTCAGTAAAATGGAACAAGAAAGCAACTTGTTGGAAGTAACACATTTTGATGTGTGCAGTCCAATGAGTGCTGAGGCATGCAGTGAATATCGTTATGTTCTTACTTCACAGATGATTCGAGTAGATGTTGAGTATATTTACTTGATGAAACACAAGTCTGAATTATTGAATAGTTCAAGTAATTTCAGAGTGAAGTTGAAGATCATTGTGACAAGAGGATAAAATGTCTATGATATGATCATAGAGATGAGTATCTGAGTTACGAGCTTTGGCACGCAATTAAGACATTGTGGAAATTGTTTCACAATTAATACCGCCTGGAACACCATAGAGTGATGGTGTGTCCGAACATCATAGTTGCACCCTATTGGATATGGTGCATACCATGATGTCTCTTATCGAATTACCACTATCATTCATGGGTTAGGCATTAGAGACAACCGCACTCACTTTAATAGGGTACCACGTAATTCCGTTAAGACGACACCGTTTGAAGAAACCTAAGTTGTCGTTTCTTAAAGGTTTGGGGTTGCGACGCTTATGTGAAAAAGGTTTCAGGTTGATAAGCTCGAACCCAAAGCGGATAAAATGCATCTTCATAGGACACCCAAAACAGTTGGGTATACCTCCTAATTCAGATCCGAAAGCAATAGGGATTGTTTCTCTAATCGGGTCCTTTCTCGAGGAAAAGTTTCTCTCTAAAGAATTGAGTGGGAGGATGGTGGAGACTTGATGAGGTTATTCAACCGTCACTTCAACTATTGTGTAGCAGGGCACAGGAAGTTGTTCCTGTGGCACCTACACCAATTGAAGTAGAAGCTTATGAAGTGATCATGAAACTTCAGATCAAGTTACTACCGTACCTCGTAGGGTGACAAGGATGCGTACTACTTCAGAGTGGTACAGTAATCCTGTCTTGAGGGTCATGTTGCTAGACAACAATGAACCTACGAGCTATGGAGAAGCGATGGTGGGCCCGGATTCCGACGAATGGCTCGAGGCCATAAAATCCGAGAGAGGATCCATGACTTTGGAAGAAATACTTGATGGTCGTAAGGCTGTTGGGTACAGATGGATTTTAAAAGGAAGACAGACAATGATGGTAAGAATCACCATTAAGAAAGCTCGACTTGTCGTTAAGATGTTTTCCGACAAGTTCAAGGAGTTGACTACGGTGAGGCTTTCTCACTCGTAGCGATGCTAAGAGTCTGTTGGAAATGGATTAGCAGTTACTGCATCATTTATGAAATCTTGCAGATAGAATGTCAAAACATTGTTTCCTCGACAGTTTTCTTGAGGAAAGGTTGTATGTGATACAACCAGAAGGTTTTGACAATCCTGAAGAACGCTAACAAATATGCAAAACTCCAGCAATCCTTCTAAGGACTGGAGTAAGCATCTCGGAGTTGGAATGTACGCTTTGATGAGATGATCAAAGATTTTGGGTTTATACAAAAGTTTATGAGAAACTTGTATTTCCAAAGAAGTGAGTGGGAGCGCTATAGAATTTCTGATGAGTATATGTTATTGACATATTGGTGATCAGAAATGATGTAGAATTTCTGGAAAGCATATGGGGTTATTTGAAAAGTGTTTTTCAATGGAGAACCTGGATTAAGCTACTTGAACATTGAGCATCAAGATCTATGAGGATAGATCAAAAACGCTAAATGGTACTTTCAAATGAGCACATACCTTGACATGATCTTGAAGGTGTTCAAGATGGATCAGTCAAGAAGGAGTTCTTGCCTGAGTTGTAAGGTATGAAGTTAAGAGTTAAAACTCGACCACGGCAGAAGAGAGTGAAAGGACGAAGGTCGTCCCCTATGCTTCAGACATAGGCTCTATAGTATGCTATGCTGTGTACCGCACCGGAAGTGTGCCTTGCCATGAGTCAGTCAAGGGGTACAAGAATGATCCAGGAATGGGGATCATTGGTCAGCGGTCAAAATTGTCCTTGGAGTAAATAAGGACATGTTTCTCGATTATGGAGGTGATAAAGAGTTCGGCGTAAAGGGTTACGTCGATGCATGCTTTAACACCTATCCGAATGACTCTGAGTAGCAAACCGGATATGTATAGTGGAGCAACCATTTGGAATAGCTCCAAGTGGAGCACGGAAGCAGCATTTACAATATGACATAGAGAATTTGCGAAATACATACAGATCTGAATGTTGCAGACCCGATGACTAAAACCTCTCTCACAAGCAAAACATGATCAAACCCCAGAACTCACTGAGTCTTAATCACATGGTGATGTGAACTAGTTTAGTGACACTAGTAAACTCTTTGGATGTTGGTCACATGGCGATGTGACCTATCAGTGTTAATCACATGGCGATGTGAACTAGATTATTGACTCTAGTGCAAGTGGGAGACTGTTGGAAATATGCCCTAGAGGCAATAATGAATTTGTTATTATTATATTTCCTTGTTCATGATAATCGTTTATTATCCATGCTATAATTGTATTGATAGAAAACTCAGATACATGTGTGGGTACATAGACAACACCAAGTCCCTAGTAAGCCTCTAGATGACTAGCTCGTTGATCAATAGATGGTTACGTTTCCTGACCATGGACATTGGATGTCATTGATAACGGGATCACATCATTAGGAGAATGATGTGATGGACAAGACCCAATCCTAAGCCTAGCACAAAGATCGTAGTTCGTATGCTAAAGCTTTTCTAATGTCAACTATCATTTCCTTAGACCATGAGATTGTGCAACTCCTGGATACCGAAGGAATGCTTTGGGTGTACCAAACGTCACAACGTAACTGGGTGGCTATAAAGGTGCACTGCAGGTATCTCCAAAAGTGTCTGTTGGGTTGGCACGAATCGAGACTGGGATTTGTCACTCCGGTTAACGGAGAGGTATCTCTAGGCCCACTCGGTAGGACATCATCATAATGTGCACAATGTGACCAAGGGGTTGATCACGGGATGATGTGTTACGAAACGAGTAAAGAGACTTGCCGGTAACGAGATTGAACAAGGTATCGGCACACCGACGATCGAATCTCGGGCAAGTACAATACCGCTAGACAAAGGGAATTGTATACGGGATCGATTGAGTCCTTGACATCGTGGTTCATCCGATGAGATCATCGTGGAACATGTGGGAGCCAACATGGGTATCCAGATCCCGCTGTTGGTTATTGACCGGAGAACGTCTCGGTCATGTCTGCATGGTTCCCGAACCCGTAGGGTCTACACACTTAAGGATTCGATGACGCTAGGGTTATAAAGGAAGTTTGTATGTGGTTACCGAATGTTGTTCGGAGTCCCGGATGAGATCCCGGACGTGACGAGGAGTTCTGGAATGGTCCGGAGGTAAAGATTTATATATGGGAAGTCCTGTTTTGGTCACCAGAAAAGTTTTGGGTTTTATCGGTAACGTACCGGGACCACCGGGAGGGTCCCGGGGGGTCCACCAAGTGGGGCCACCGGCCCCAGAGGGCTGCATGGGCCAAGTGTGGGAGGGGACCAGCCCCAGGTGGGCTGGTGTGCACCCCACCAAGGCCCAAGGCGCCTAGGGCTTGGGGGAAACCCTAAAAGGGGGCGCCCCCTTGCCTTGGGGGGCAAGGCAACCCCCCTGGCCGCCGCCCCCTCCTCAGATTGGATCTGAGGGGGCCGGGCCCCCTCTCCCTTGCCCCTATATATATGTGGGGGTTGGGAGGGCAGCCGCACCCAAGTTCTGGCGCAGCCCTCCCCCTCTCCCAAGTACTCCTCCTCTCCCGCGGTGCTTGGCGAAGCCCTGCAGGATTGCCACGCTCCTCCATCACCACCACGCCGTTGTGCTGCTGCTGGATGGAGTCTTCCTAAACCTCTCCCTCTCTCCTTGCTAGATCAAGGCATGGGAGACGTCACCTGGCTGTACGTGTGTTGAACGCGGAGGTGCCGTCCGTTCGGCACTAGGATCTCCGGTGATTTGGATCACGACGAGTATGACTCCTTCAACCCCGTTCTCTTGAACGCTTCCGCTTAGCGATCTACAAGGGTATGTAGATGCACTCTCCTTCCCTCGTTGCTGGTTTCTCCATAGATAGATCTCGGTGATACGTAGGAAAATTTTGAATTTCTGCTACGTTCCCCAACAGCCTCCTACTGGATTGATACCTTGGTTCTCAAAAACTAAGGGAAATACTTACGCTACACTTGCTGCATCACCCTCTCCTCTTCGGGGAAAACCAACGCTAGCTCAAGACGTAGCAAGAAGGATTTCTGGCACCGTTGCCGGGGAGGTCTTCGCTCAAGTTAAGACATACCAAGTACCCATCACAAACCCATCTCCCTCGCATTTACATTATTTGCCATTTGCCTCTCGTTTTCCTCTCCCCCACTTCACCCTTGCCGTTTTATTCACCCTCTCTTTACCAATCTCCTCCTCTCTTTTCCGCTTGCCTTTTTTCTGTTTGCTTGTGTGTTGGATTACTTGTTGCCATGGCACAAGATAATACCAAGTTGTGTGACTTCTCGAATACCAATAATAATGATTTCCTTAGTACTCCGATTGCTCCTATTAATGATGTTGAGTCTTGTGAAAGCAATACTGCCTTGCTGAATCTTGTTATGAAAGATCAATTCACCGGCCTTCCTATTGAAGATGCCGCTACTCATCTAAACAATTTTGTTGATTTGTGTGACATGCAAAAGAAGAAAGATACAGATAACAATATTGTCAAATTGAAGTTATTTCCGTTTTCACTTAGAGATCGTGCTACAGTTTGGTTTTCGTCTTTGCCTAAAAATAGTATTGATTCTTGGAACAAGTGCAAAGATGCTTTTATCTCTAAGTATTTTCCTCCCGCTAAGATCATCACTCTTAGGAACGATATTATGAATTTTAAACAACTTGATCATGAGCATGTTGCCCAATCTTGGGAAAGAATGAAATTGATGCTTCGCGATTACCCTACTCATTGTTTGAATTTATGGATGATCATACAAAAATTTATGCCAGTTTGAACTTTGCTTCTAGAAATCTCTTAGATTTGGCCGCGGGAGGCTTGTTTATGGAAATTACATTAGGAGATGCTACAAAATTGCTTGATAATATTATGGCTAATTGTTCTCAATGGCACACCGAAAGATCTTCTAGTAAAAAAGTGCATGCTATAGAAGAAATCAATGTTTTGAGTGGAAAGATGGATGAACTTATGAAGATGTTTGCTACTAAAATACTCCTCTTGATCCCAATGATTTGCCTTTGTCTTCTCTGATTGAGAATAATAATGAATCTATGGATGTGAATTTTGTTGGTAGGAATAATTTTGGAAACAATGCTTATAGAGGAAATTTTAATGCTAGACCATTCCCTAGTAATCCCTCTAATAATTATGGAAATTCCTACAATAATTCTTATGGTAATTTTAATAAGATGCCCTTTGATTTTGAGAATAGTGTGAAAGAATTTATGATTTCTCAAAAGAATTTTAATGCTTTGCTTGATGGAAAATTGCTCAAAGTTGATGATTTGGCTAGGAACGTTGATAGACTTTCGCTCGATGTCAATTCTCTTAAACTTGGATCCTCTTCTCCTAAGCATGATATCAATGAGTCTCTCAAAGTAATGAGAATCTCCATTGACGAGTGCAAGGAAAGAACCGCCAGATTACGTGCTAAAAAAGAAAGCTTTATAAAAGCGTGTTCTTCTAATCTTCACGAAAATAATGATGAGGGTCTTAAAGTTATTGATGTGTCTCCTATTAGATCTATGTTTTGCAATATGAATTTTGATGATTATGGGAGTGATGACAAATCAACTTTGCCTAGAAGGTGTCCCAAAAAATCGGAATCTTTAGATCTTAATGCTAAATTTGGTAAAAGAGAGATTGGAGAATCCTCAACTTCTAATAATATTGAACCTATTATCTCAGATTTCAAGGAATTTGATTATGATAATTGCTCTTTAAAAGGTTGTATTTCCTTGTTGCAATCCGTTGTTAATTCTCCTCATGTTTATAGTCAAAACAAAGCTTTTACCAAACATATTGTTGATGCCTTGATGAAATCTTATGATGAAAAACTTAATTTGGAAGTTTCTATACCTAGAAACTTAATGATGAGTGGGAACCTACTATAAAGATTGGAATTAAAGATTTTTAGTGTTTTGCTTGTGTGATTTGGGTGCTAGTGTTTCCACAATTCCGAAAACTTTATGCGATATTCTAGACTTCCATGATCTTGATGATTGCTCTTTAAATTTGCACCTTGCGGATTACACCATTAAGAAGCCTATGGGAAGAATCAATGATGTTCTTATTGTTGCTAATAGAAATTTGGTGCCCATAGATTTTATCGTTCTTGATATAGATTGCAATCTTTCTTGCCCTATTATTCTTGGTAGACCTTTCCTTAGAACGATTGGTGCGATTATTGATATGAAGGAAGGGAACATTAGATTCCAATTTCCTTTAAAGAAAGGCAAGGAGCACTTTCCAAGAAATAAAGTCAAATTACCTTATGAATCTATCATGCGTTCTACTAATGAATCAAGTGCCAAAGATGGCACTCGTTAGATCTATCCTTGCTTTTATGCCTAGCTAGGGGCGTTAAACGATAGCGCTAGTTGGGAGGCAACCCAATTTTCTTTATGTTCTTTGTTTTTGTTCCTGTTTAGTGTTAAATTTTGTTTCTACTTTCTGTTTAGATGTGTTTTTATCTTTTGTTTAGTGTTTGTGCCAAGTAGAACCTGTAGGATAAACTTTGATGATGGTTGATTTGATTCTGCTGAAAAACAGAAACTTTGCGCTCACGAGAACAAATTCAATAAATCACAGAAAAGAGCTTTTGCGTTGATTCCTTTTTCTGCTGATCAATAAACAAATTTTCCAGTATGTCCTATTTTGGTTGGATTTTTAGAGTTCCAGAAGTTTGCGTTAGTTACAGATTGCTACAGACTGTTCTGTTTTTGACAGATTCTGTTTTTCGTGTGTTGTTTGCTTATTTCAATGCATCTATGGCTAATAAATTAGTTTATAAACCATAAGGAAGTTGGAATACAGTAGGTTTAACACCAAAATAAATAAAGAATGAGTTCATTGCAGTACCTTATGTTCTGGTTTTGTTTTCTTTCACTAACGGAGCTTATAAGATTTCCTGTTGTGTTTTGTGTTGTGAAGTTTTCAAGTTTTGGGTAAAGCTTTTATGGACTATGGAATAAAGAGTGGAAAGAGCCTAAACTTGGGGATGCTTATGGAACCCCAAGATATTCAAGAATAGCCAAAATCCTAAGCTTGGGGATGCCCCGGGAAGGCATCCCCTCTTTCGTCTTCGTTCATTGGTAACTTTACTTGGAGCTATATTTTTATTCGCTACATGATATGTGTTTTGCTTGGAGCATAGTGTATTATATTGGTCTTTGCTTGTTAGTTACCACAATCATCCTTGCTGTAACACACCTTTTTGGAGAAGCCTATTTGATTAGAATTTGCTAGAATACTCTATGTGCTTCACTTATATCTTTTGAGCTTGATAGTTTTTGCTCTAGTGCTTCACTTATATCTTTTAGAGCATGGTGGTGGATTAATTTTATAGAAATTGCTAGTCTCTCATGCTTCACTTATATTATTTTGAGAGTCTCTTAGAACAGCATGGTATTTTCTATGGTTTTAATTTGGTCCTAGAATGATGAGCATCCAAGTTGGGTATAATAAGAACTATCATAGAAAGTGAATTGGATGCTATGATCAATTTGATGCTTGATAATTGTTTTGAGATATGGAGGTAGTAATATTAAAGTCATGCTAGTTGGGTTATTATGGATTTAAAGAATGCTTGAGTTGAAGTTTGTGATTCCCGTAGCATGCACGTATGGTGAACCGCTTTGTGATGAAGTTGGAGCACAATTTTATTTATTGATTGTCTTCCTTATGAGTGGCAGTCGGGGACAAGCGATTGTCTTTTCCTACCAATCTATCCCCCTAGGAGCATGCGTGTAGTGCTTTGGTTTTTGATGACTTCTAAATTTTTACAACAAGTATATGAGTTCTTTTGATTAATGTTGAGTCCATGGATTATAAACACTCCTTTCACCCCTCCATTATTGCTAGCCTCTTGTATCGTGCAACTTTCGCCGGTACTATACACCCACCATACTCCTTCCTCAAAACAGCCACCATACCTACCTATTATGGCATTTTCATAGCCATTCCGAGATATATTGCCATGCAACTTTCCACCATTCCGTTCTTATGACACACATTACTTTTGTCATATTGCTTTTTGGCATGAACATGTAGTTGACATTGTATTTGTGGCAAAGCCACCGTTCATGATTCTTTCATACATGTCACTCTTGATTCATTGCATATCCCGGTATACCGCCGGAGGCATTCATATAGAGTCATATTTTGCTCTAAGTATCGAGTTGTAATTATTGAGTTGTAAAAAAATAAAAGTGTGATGATCATCATTATTAGAGCATTGTCCCAGTGAGGAAAGGATGATGGAGACTATTATTCCCCCATAAGTCGGGATGAGACTCCGGACGAAATAAAAAAAGGGAGAAAAGGCCCAAATAAAAAAATGAGAGAAAAAGAGAGAAGGGACAATGCTACTATCCTTTTACCACACTTGTGCTTCAAAGTAGCACCATGATCTTCATGATAGAGAGTCTCATATGTTGTCACTTCCATTTACTAGTGGGAATTTTTCATTATAGAACTTGGCTTGTATATTCCAATGATGGGCTTCCTCAAAATGCCCTAGGTCTTCATGAGCAAGCAAGTTGGATGCACCCACTAGTTTTCTTTTGTTGAGCTTTCATATATTTATAGCTCTAGTGCATCCGTTGCATGGCAATCCCTACTCACTCACATTGATATCTATTAATGGGCGTCTCCATAGCCCGTTGATATGCCTAGTTGATGTGAGACTATCTTCTCCTTTTTGTCTTCTCCACAACCACCGTTCTATTCCACATATAGTGCTATGTCCATGGCTCACGCTCATGTATTGCGTGAAAGTTGAAAAAGTTTGAGATTATTAAAGTACGAAACAATTGCTTGGCTCGTCATCGGGGTTGTGCATGATTAAGTGTTGGGGAACGTTGCAGAAAATAAAAATTTTCCTACAGTTTCACCAAGATCCATCTATGAGTTCATCTAACCAACGAGTCATGGGAGAGAGATTGCACCTACATACCACTTGTAGATCGCGTGCGGAAGCGTTCAAGAGAACGGTGATGAAGTAGTCGTACTCGTCGTGATCCTATCACCGGAGATCCTAGCGCCGAACGGACGACACCTCCGCGTTCAACACACGTACGGTCAGCATGACGTCTCCTCCGTCTTGATCCAGCAAGGGGGAAGGAGAGGTTGATGATGATCCAGCAGCACGACGGCGTGGTGGTGGATGCAGCAGAACTCCGGCAAGGCTTCGCCAAGCTGCTGTGGGAGGAGGACGAGGTGTAGCAGGGGGAGGGAGGCGCCAAGACTTGGGTGTCACTGCCCTCCCCCCTGCCCTCCTTTATATAGGCCCCCAAGGGGGGACGCCGGCCCTGGGAGATGCAATCTCCCAAGGGGGCGGCGGCCAGGGGGGTGGAGTGCCCCCCAAGGCAAGTGGTGCGCCCCCCACCTAGGGTTTCCAACCCTAGGTGCAGGGGGGCCCAAAGGGGGGTGCACCAGCCCACTAGGGGCTGGTTCCCCTCCCACTTCAGCCCACGGGGCCCTCCGGGATAGGTGGCCCCACCCGGTGGACCCCCGGGACCCTTCCGGTGGTCCCGGTACAATACCGGGTGACCCCGAAACTTTCCCGATGGCCGAAACAGCACTTCCTATATAGTTTTCTTTACCTCCGGACCATTCCGGAACTCCTCGTGACGTCCGGGATCTCATCCGGGACTCTGAAAAACATTCGGTTTGCTGCATACTCATATTCATACAACCCTAGCGTCACTGAATCTTAAGTGTGTAGACCCTACGGGTTCGGGAGACATGCAGACATGACCGAGACAGCTCTCCGGTCAATAACCAACAGCGGGATCTGGATACCCATGTTGGCTCCCACATACTCCTCGATGATCTCATCGGATGAACCACGATGTCGAGGGTTCAAGCAACCCCGTATACTATTCCCTTTGTCAGACGGTATGTTACTTGCACGAGACTCAATCATCGGTATCCCAATACCTCGTTCAGTCTCGTTACCGGCAAGTCACTTTACTCGTACCGTAATGCATGATCCCGTGACCAGACACTTGGTCACTTTGAGCTCATTATGATGATGCACTACTGAGTGGGCCCAGTGATACCTCTCCGTAATACGGAGTGACAAATCCCAGTCTTGATCCGTGTCAACCCAACAGACACTTTCGGAGATACCTGCAGTGCACCTTTATAGTCACCCAGTTACGTTGTGACGTTTGGTACACCCAAAGCACTTCTACGGTATCCGGGAGTTACACGATCTCATGGTCTAAGGAAGAGATACTTGACATTGGAAAAGCTCTAGCAAAACGAACTACACGATCTTGTGCTATGCTTAGGATTGGGTCTTGTCCATCACATCATTCTCCTAGTGATGTGATCCCGTTGTCAACGACATCCAATGTCCATAGTCAGGAAACCATGACTATCTGTTGACCAACGAGCTAGTCAACTAGAGGCTTACTAGGGACGTATTGTGGTCTATGTATTCACACGTGTATTAGATTTCCGGATAATACAATTATAGCATGAATAAAAGACAATTATCATGAACAAGGAAATATAATAATAATCATTTTATTATTGCCTCTAGGGCATATTTCCAACAGTCTCCCACTTGCACTAGAGTCAATAATCTAGTTACATTGTGATGAATCGAACACCCATAGAGTTCTGGTGTTGATCATGTTTTGCTCGCGAGAGAGGTTTAGTCAACGGATCTGCAACATTCAGATCCGTATGTACTTTGCAAATATCTATGTCTCCATCTTGAACATTTTCACGGATGGAGTTGAAGCGACACTTGATGTGCCTGGTCTTCTTGTGAAACCTGGGCTCCTTGGCAAGGGCAATAGCTCCAGTGTTGTCACAGAAGAGTTTGATCGGCCCCGACGCATTGGGTATGACTCCTAGGTCGGTGATGAACTCCTTCATCCAAATTGCTTCATGCACTGCCTCCGAGGCTGCCATGTATTCCGCTTCACATGTAGATCCCGCCACGATGCTCTGCTTGCAGCTGCACCAGCTTACTGCCCCACCATTCAACATATACACGTATCCGGTTTGTGACTTAGAGTCATCCAGATCTGTGTCGAAGCTAGCGTCGACGTAACCCTTTACGACGAGCTCTTCGTCACCTCCATAAACGAGAAACATGTCCTTTGTCCTTTTCAGGTACTTCAGGATATTCTTGACCGCTGTCCAGTGTTCCTTGCCGGGATTACTTTGGTACCTTCCTACCAAACTTACGGCAAGGTTTACATCAGGTCTGGTACACAGCATGTCATAAATAATAGATCCTATGGCTGAGGCATAGGGGATGACGCTCATCTCTTCTTTATCTTTTGCCGTGGTCGGGCATTGAGCCGACCTCAATCTCACACCTTGCAGTACAGGCAAGAACCCTTTCTTGGACTGATCCATTTTGAACTTCTTCAAAATCTTATCAAGGTATGTGCTTTGTGAAAGACCTATAAGGCGTCTCGATCTATCCCTATAGATCTTGATGCCTAATATGTAAACAGCTTCTCCAAGGTCCTTCATTGAAAAACACTTATTCAAGTAGGCCTTGATGTTGTCCAAGAATTCTATATCATTTCCCATCAAAAGTATGTCATCTACATATAATATGAGAAATGCTACAGAGCTCCCACTCACTTTCTTGTAAACGCAGGCTTCTCCATAAGTCTGCATAAACCCAAACGCTTTGATCATCTCATCAAAGCGAATGTTCCAACTCCGAGATGCTTGCACCAGCCCATAAATGGATCGCTGGAGCTTGCATACTTTGTTAGCATTCTTAGGATCGACAAAACCCTCCGGCTGCATCATATACAGTTCTTCCTAAAGATGCCCGTTAAGGAATGCCGTTTTGACGTCCATCTGCCATATCTCATAATCATAGTATGCGGCAATTGCTAACATGATTCGTACGGACTTAAGCTTTGCTACGGGAGAGAAAGTCTCATCGTAGTCAATCCCTTGAACTTGCCGATAACCCTTAGCGACAAGTCGAGCTTTATAGATGGTGACATTACCATCCGCGTCTGTCTTCTTCTTAAAGATCCATTTGTTTTCTATCGCTCGCCGATCATCGGGCAAGTCAGTCAAAGTCCATACTTTGTTTTCATACATGGATTCTATCTCGGATTGCATGGCTTCTAGCCATTTGTTGGAATCTGGGTCCGCCATCGCTTCTTCATAGTTCGAAGGTTCACCATTGTCTAACAACATGATTTCCAGGACAGGGTTGCCATACCACTCTGGTGTGGAACGTGTCCTTGTGGACCTACGAAGTTCAGTAGCAACTTGATCCGAAGTACCTTGATTATCATCATTAATTTCCTCTCCAGTTGGTGTAGGCACCCCAGGAACATTTTCTTGAGCTGCACTACTTACCGGTTCAAGAGGTAGTACTTCATCGAGTTCTACTTTCCTCCCACTTACTCCTTTCGAGAGAAACTCTTTTTCCAGAAAGGATCCATTCTTGGCAACAAAGATCTTGCCCTCGGATCTTAAGTAGAAGGTATACCCAATGTTTTCCTTAGGGTATCCTATGAAGACACATTTTTCCAACTTGGGTTCGAGCTTTTCAGGTTGAAGTTTCTTGACATAAGCATCGCATCCCCAAACTTTTAGAAACGATAGCTTAGGTTTCTTCCCAAACCATAATTCATACGGTGTCGTCTCAACGGATTTGGACGGTGCCCTATTTAAAGTGAATGTAGCTGTCTCTAGAGCGTATCCCCAAAATGATAGCGGTAAATCGGTAAGAGACATCATAGATCGTACCATATCCAATAGAGTGCGATTACGATGTTCGGACACACCGTTACGCTGAGGTGTTCCAGGCGGCGTGAGTTGTGAAACGATTCCACATTTTCTTAAGTCTGTACTAAATTCGTGACTTAAATATTCTCCTCCACAATCCGATCGTAAGAATTTTATCTTTCGGTCACGTTGATTCTCTACTTCATTCTGAAATTCTTTGAACTTTTCAAAGGTCTCAGACTTGTGTTTCATCAAGTAGACATACCCATATCTACTCAAGTCATCAGTGAGAGTGAGAACATAACGATATCCTCCGCGAGCCTCAACGCTCATTGGACCACACACATCAGTATGTATGATTTCCAATAAGTTGGTTTCTCGCTCCATTGTTCCGGAGAACGGGGTCTTGGTCATTTTGCCCATGAGGCATGGTTCGCATGTGTCAAATGATTCATAATCTAGAGACTCTAAAAGTCCATCAGCATGGAGCTTCTTCATGCGCTTGACACCAATGTGACCAAGGCGGCAGTGCCACAAGTATGTGGGACTATCGTTATCAACTTTACATCTTTTGGTATTCACACTATGAATATGTGTAACATTATGTTCGAGATTCATTAAGAATAAACCATTGACCATCGGGGCATGACCATAAAACATATCTCTCATATAAATAGAACAACCATTATTCTCGGATTTAAATTAGTAGCCATCTCGTATCAAACGAGATCCAGATACAATGTTCATGCTCAAACTTGGCACTAAATAACAATTATTGAGGTTTAAAACTAATCCCGTAGGTAAATGTAGAGGTAGCGTGCCGACGGCGATCACATCGACCTTGGAACCATTCCCGATGCACATCATCACCTCGTCCTTCGCCAGTCTCCGCTTATTCTGCAGCTCCTGCTGTGAGTTACAAATGTGAGCAACGGCACCGGTATCAAATACCCAGGAGTTACTACGAGTACTGGTAAGGTACACATCAATTACATGTATATCAAATATACCTTTAGTGTTGCCGGCCTTCTTGTCCGCTAAGTATTTGGGGCAGTTCCGCTTCCAGTGACCCTTCCCCTTGTAATAAAAGCACTCAGTCTCAGGCTTGGGTCCATTCTTTGACTTCTTCCTGGCAACTGGCTTACCGGGCGCAGCAACATCTTTGCCGTCCTTCTTGAAGTTCTTCTTACCCTTGCCCTTCTTAAACTTAGTGGTCTTATTGACCATCAACACTTGATGTTCTTTCTTGATTTCAACCTCTGCTGACTTCAGCATTGAGAATACTTCAGGAATGGTCTTCACCATCCCCTGCATATTGTAGTTCAACACAAAGCTCTTGTAGCTCGGTGGGAGCGACTGAAGGATTCTGTCAATGACCGCCTCTTCCGGGAGGTTGATCTCCAACTGGGACAGGCGGTTGTGCAACCCAGACATTTTGAGTATGTGCTCACTGATAGAACTGTTTTCCTCCATCTTACAACTATAGAACTTGTCGGAGACTTCATATCTCTCGACCCGGGCATGAGCTTGGAAAACCATTTTCAGCTCCTCGAACATCTCATATGCTCCGTGCTTCTCAAAATGCTTTTGGAGCCCCAGTTCTAAGCTGTAAAGCATGCCGCACTGAACGAGGGAGTAATCATCAGTGCGTGATTGCCAAGTGTTCATAACGTCTTGGTTCTCTGGGATGGGTGCTTCACCTAGTGGTGCATCTAGGACATAGTCTTTCTTGGCTGCTATGAGGATGATCCTCAGGTTCCAGACCCAGTCCGAATAGTTGCTGCCATCATCTTTCAGCTTGGTTTTCTCTAGGAACGCGTTGAAGTTCATGCTGACATGAGCATTGGCCATTTGATCTACAAGACATATTTTGCAAAAGTTTTAGACTAAGTTCATGATAATTAAGTTCATCTAATCAAATTATTTAATGAACTCCCACTCAGATTAGACATCCCTCTAGTCATCTAAGTGCTACACGATCCGAGTCGACTAGGCCGTGTCCGATCATCACATGAGACGGACTAGTCATCATCGGTGAACATCTCCATGTTGATCATATCTTCCATACGACTCATGTTCGACCTTTCGGTCTCCGTGTTCCGAGGCCATGTCTGTACATGCTAGGCTCGTCAAGTTAACCCTAAGTGTTCTGCATGTGTAAATCTGTCTTACACCAGTTGTATGTGAACGTAAGGATCTATCACACCCGATCATCACGTGGTGCTTCGAAACGACGAACTTTAGCAACGGTGCACAGTTAGGGGGAACACTTTCTTGAAATTATTCTAAGGGATCATCTTATTTACTACTGCCGTTCTAAGTAAACAAGATGCATAAAACATAATAAACATCACATGCAATTATATAGTAGTGACATGATATGGCCAATATCATATAGCTCCTTCGATCTCCATCTTCGGGGCTCCATGATCATCTTCGTCACCGGCATGACACCATGATATCCATCATCATGATCTCCATCATTGTGTCTTCATGAAGTTGTCATGCCAATCGACTACTTCTATTTCTATGGCTAACGCGTTTAGCAACAAAGTAAAGTAATTTACATGGCGTTCTTCAATGACACGCAGGTCATACAAAAAATAAAGACAACTCCTATGGCTCCTGCCGGTTGTCATACTCATCGACATGCAAGTCGTAATTCCTATTACAAGAACATGATCTCATACATCACAATATATCATTCATCATTCATCACAACTTCTGGCCATATCACATCACATGACAATTGCTGCAAAAACAAGTTAGATGTCCTCTAATTGTTGTTGCATCTTTTACGTGGCTGCAATTGGGTTCTAGCAAGAACGTTTTCTTACCTACGAATAACCACAACGTGATTTTGTCAACTTCTATTTACCCTTCATAAGGACCCTTTTCATCTAATCTGCTCCAACTAAAGTAGGAGAGACAGACACCCGCTAGCCACCTTATGCAACTAGTGCATGTCAGTTGGTGGAACATGTCTCACGTAAGCGTACGTGTAAGGTCGGTCCGGGCCACTTCATCCCACAATACCGCTGAAGCAAGAAAAGACTAGTAGCGGCAAGCAAGTTCACAAGATCTACGCCCACAACAAAATTGTGTTCTACTCGTACAACAAAGAACTATGCATAGACCTAGCTCATGATGCCACTGTTGGGGAACGTTGCAGAAAATAAAAATTTTCCTACGGTTTCACCAAGATCCATCTATGAGTTCATCTAAGCAACGAGTCATGGGAGAGAGATTGCATCTACATACCACTTGTAGATCGCGTGCGGAAGCGTTCAAGAGAACGGTGATGAAGTAGTCGTACTCGTCGTGATCCTATCACCGGAGATCCTAGCGCCGAACGGACGGCACCTCCGCGTTCAACACATGTACGGTCAGCGTGACGTCTCCTCCATCTTAATCCAGCAAGGGGGAAGGAGAGGTTGATGATGATCCAGCAGCACGACGGCGTGGTGGTGGATGCAGCAGAACTCCGGCAGGGCTTCGCCAAGCTGCTGCGGGAGGAGGACGAGGTGTAGCAGGGGGAGGGAGGCGCCAAGACTTGGGTGTCGCTGCCCTCCCCCCTTCCCTTCTTTATATAGGCCCCCAGGGGGGCGCCGGCCCTGGGAGATGCAATCTCCCAAGGGGGCGGCAGCCAGGGGGGTGGAGTGCCCCCCCAAGGCAAGTGGTGCGCCCCCCCCCCCCCCACCTAGGGTTTCCAACCCTAGGCACAGGGGGGCCCAAGGGAGGGCGCACCAGCCCACTAGGGGATGGTTCCCCTCCCACTTCATTCCACGTGGCCCTCCGGGATAGGTGGCCCCACCCGGTGGACCCCCGGGACCTTCCGGTGGTCTCGGTACAATACCGGGTGACCCCGAAACTTTCCCGATGGCCGAAACAGCACTTCCTATATAGTTTTCTTTACCTCCGGACCATTCCGGAACTCCTCCTGACGTCCGGGATCTCATCCGGGACTCCGAACAACATTCGGTTTGCTGCATACTCATATTCATACAACCCTAGCATCACTGAACCTTAAGTGTGTAGACCCTATGGGTTCGGGAGACATGCAGACATGACCGACACAGCTCTCCGGTCAATAACCAACAGCGGGATCTGGATACCCATGTTGGCTCCCACATACTCCTCAATGATCTCATCGGATGAACCACAATGTCGAGGGTTCAAGCAACCCCGTATACTATTCCCTTTGTCAGACGGTATGTTACTTGCCCGAGACTCGATCGTCGGTATCCCAATACCTCGTTCAGTCTCGTCACCGGCAAGTCACTTTACTCGTACCATAATGCATGATCCCGTGACCAGACACTTGGTCACTTTGAGCTCATTATGATGATGCACTACCGAGTGGGCCCAGTGATACCTCTCCGTAATACGAAGTGACAAATCCTAGTCTCGATCCGTGTCAACCCAACAGACACTTTCGGAGATACCTGTAGTGCACCTTTATAGTCACCCAGTTACGTTGTGATGTTTGGTACACCCAAAGCACTTCTACGGTATCCGGGAGTTACACGATCTCATGGTCTAAGGAAGAGATACTTGACATTGGAAAAGCTCTAGCAAAACGAACTACACGATCTTGTGGTATGCTTAGGATTGGGTCTTGTCCATCACATCATTCTCCTAATGATGTGATCCCGTTGTCAACGACATCCAATGTCCATAGTCAGGAAACCATGACTATCTATTGACCAACGAGCTAGTCAACTAGAGGCTTACTAGGGACGTATTGTGGTCTATGTATTCACACGTGTATTATGATTTCCGGATAACACAATTATAGCATGAATAAAAGACAATTATCATGAACAAGGAAATATAATAATAATCCTTTTATTATTGCCTCTAGGGCATATTTCCAACATTAAGTACTTTCTGTGATGAAGATAGAGCTTAGCCAGACTATATGATTTTGTAGGGATAACTTTCTTTTGGCCATGCTATTTTGAGAAGACATGATTACTTGCTTAGTATGCTTGAAGTATTTCTATTTCTTATATCAATATGAACTTTTATTTTGTATTACTTGGATCTGAACATTCATGCCACAGTGAAAGAAATTTACATTACGAATTATGTTAGGTAGCATTCCACATCAAAAATTCTCTTTTTATCATTTACCTACTCGAGGATGCGCAGGAATTAAGCTTGGGGATGCTTGATACGTCTCCAATGTATCTATAATTTTTTATTGTTCCATGCTATTATATTACCTGTTTTGGATGCTTATGGGCTTTATTCTACATATTTATATCATTTTTGGGACTAACCTACTAACCGGAGGCCCAGCCCATATTGCTGTTTTTTTGCCTATTTCAGTATTTCGAAGAAAAGGAATATCAAACGGAGTCCCAACGGAATGAAAACTTCGTGAGCGTTATTTTTGGAACAAATCTGATCCGGAGAGCTCGGGGTGCAAGTCAAGAAAGCTCTGAGGGCCCCACGAGATAGGAGGGCGCGCCCCCCCTGTAGGGCGCGCCCCCCTGTCTCGTGGGCCCCTCGGGCGTCCATCGACGTACTTCTTCCTCCTATATATACCTACGGACCCCGAAAACATCCAGGGGCACCACGAAACACAATTTACACCACCGTAACCTTCTGTATCCGCGAGATCCCATCTTGGAGCCTTCGTCGACACTCTGCCGGAGGGGGAATTGACCACGGAGGGCCTCTACATCAACATCCTTGCCCCTCCTATGAGTTGTGAGTAGTTTACCTTAGACCTACGGGTCCATAGTTATTAGCTAGATGGCTTCTTCTCTCTTTTTGGATCTCAATACAATGATCTCCCACTGTCTTGTGGAGATCTATTCGATGTAATCTCTTTTTGCGGTGTGTTTTTCAAGATCCGATGAATTGTGAGTTTATGTTCAGATTTATCTATGGTTATTAATTGAATCTTCTCTGAATTCTTTTATGTATGATTGAGTTATCTTTGCAAGTCTCTTCGAATTATCGGTTTGGTTTGGCCTACTAGATTGATCTTTCTTGCCATGGGAGAAGTGCTTAGCTTTGGGTTCAATCTTGCGGTGTTCTTACCCAGTGACAGAAAGGGTTGCAAGACACGTATTGTATTGTTGCCATCGAGGATAACAAGATGGGGTTTATATCATATTGCATGAGTTTATCCCTCTACATCATATCATCTTGCTTAAAGCGTTACTCCGTTCTTATGAACTTAATACTCTAGATGCATGCTAGGCAGCGGTCGATGTGTGGAGTAATAGTAGTAGATGCAGGCAGGAGTCGGTCTACTTGTTTTGGATGTGATGCCTATATACATGATCATGCCTAGATAACGCCATAATTATTCGCTTTTCTATCAATTGCTTGACAGTAATTTGTTCACCCACCGTAATAATTATGCTCTCGAGAGAAGCCTCTAGTGAAACCTATGGCCCCCGGGTCTATCTCTTATCATATTTGCTTTCAATCTACTTTTATGTGCATCTTTACTTTTCTTGCATCTATATCATAAAATAGCAAATATATATTTATCTTATCATACTGTCTCTATTAGATCTCACTTTCTCAAGTGGCCGTGAAGGGATTGACAACCCCTTTATTGCGTTGGTTGCGAGTTCTCAGTTTGTTTGTGTAGGTGCGTGGGACTTTTGAGGAGCCTCCTACTCGATTGATACCTTGGTTCTCAAAAACTGAGGGAAATACTTACGCTACACTTGCTGCATCACCCTCTCCTCTTCGGGGAAAACCAACGCTAGCTCAAGACGTAGCAGGCGGCTACGGGGACCAGAGATGGTCTCCAACGCAAGGGTGTCACGTCCGAGGACACCGAGTCGAGCTCCTCCACTGAAGACCACGAGGAGGAGGAGGAAATCCGTCCCCCACCTACTGGGGGGAGGAAGAGGAAGGTCTCCACGCAGAGGGAGGCCGACACGTCCAAGAAGGGAAAGACCTCCCTTCCGGACTACTCCACCGCGGCTACCAACAGCAGCGAGGAGTGGGACCCCAGGGTCAAGCCCCTGGCCAAATCGTAAGTACCCGGACATACTAATATGCCTGATCTGTTTGTTTTATCGCGTCTTATCGTACCAATCATGCTCCTGCAGCCCGGCTAAGTCCAACATCGAGATATCCTCCTCTTCGGAAGGATCGTTGGACCCGACGGCGATGAATAGCGAGTCTCTTCCGATAGCTTCCTCCCCCAAGGGTGTGGACAGCACCGAGGTGTTGTCTGGAAGGATGCCGGGCCAACGGGAGACCGTTCTGCAGACGCCGGAGGGTGAGACCCCGATGACCGAATATTTGGGGAGCAAGGTCCCCACGGACTCCGAGTTTGGGGGCCGCAGCCTGTTTGGCCCCAAGCCGAATTCGGCTCCGGAAACCCAAAAGGCTCCGGACTTGGGAAAGAGGTGAAAGTGCAACCATCCCTAGGTGGATTTGGTAATTCATAACAACATATAGCTCATTGAGCTAATGCTATTCCAAGACAAATATTTCAGGAAAGCTCAATGAATGGCATGGCATGGATCATGAAAGTGGATCCCTCAAAATATCAAGGACAAAGGATTAGCTCAAGCTCAAAAGCTCAAGACTCTTCATTTTACTTTTTAGTGATCCAAGATCACATTGAATCTATAGGAAAAGCCAATACTATCAAGGAGGGATGAGGTGTTGCTTAATGAGCCTCTTGCTTCATGTGCTTAGTGATATGCTCCAAATACCCTCAACTACTTTCACACATCCTCATATGACCTAAACCTAAAGTCAAAATCGGTCACACTGATTCTTTCTATCCGGCGCCACCGAGTTCAAATGTCATAGCCACTGCCACAAACCCTAGGCAAATCGGTCTCACCGATAGGGATCTCGGTCTCACCGAGATGGGATTGTAATCTCTCTGTTTCCCTTCATAACGTTTCGGTCTAACCGAAGTGAGCGATCGGTCCCACCGAGATTGCAATGTAAACTCTCTGTTTCCTTTTCATAATATTTCGGTCTCACCGAAAAGAGCGAATCGGTCCCACCGAGTTTGCCTGACCAACTCTCTGGTTAGCTAATTACCAAAATTGGTCTCACAGAGTTTGTGTAATCGGTCTCACCGAGATTACGTTATGCCCTAACCCTAACCATATCGGTCCTACCGAGTTGCATGTCAGTCCCACCGAAAATCCTAATGGTCACTAGGTTTACTAAATCGGTCTGACCGAGTTTGTTGATTCGGTCCCACCGAGATTGGTAAATTGTGTGTAACGGTTAGATTTTGTGTGGAGGCTATATATACCCCTCCACCTCCTCTTCATTCGTGGAGAGAGCCATCAGAACAAACCTACACTTCCAACTTACCAGTTCTGAGAGAGAACCACCTACTCATGTGTTGAGGCCAAGATATTCCATTCCTACCATATGAATCTTGATCTCTAGCCTTCCCCAAGTTGCTTTCCACTCAAATCTTCTTTCCACCAGATCCAAATCCTATGAGAGAGAGTTGAGTGTTGGGGAGACTATCATTTGAAGCACAAGAGCAAGGAGTTCATCATCAATGCACCATTTGTTACTTCTTGGAGAGTGGTGTCTCCTAGATTAGCTAGGTGTCACTTGGGAGCCTCCGACAAGATTGTGGAGTTGAACCAAGGAGTTTGTAAGGGCAAGGAGATCGCCTACTTCGTGAAGATCTACCGCTAGTGAGGCAAGTCCTTCGTGGGCGATGGCCATGGTGGGATAGACAAGGTTGCTTCTTTGTGGACCCTTCGTGGGTGGAGCCCTCCGTGGACTCGCCCAACCGTTACCCTTCGTGGGTTGAAGTCTCCATCAATCTGGATGTACGATAGCACCACCTATCGGAACCACGACAAAAACATCCGTGTCTCCAACTGCGTTTGAATCCTCCAAACCCTTCCCTTTACTTTCTTGCAAGTTGCATGCTTTAATTTCCGCTGCCTATATACTCTTTGCATGCTTGCTTGAATTGTGTGATGATTGCTTGACTTGTCCAAAGATTGTTAAAATCTGCCAAACTCTAAAACTGGGAAAAGGTTAAGTTTTTAATTGGTCAAGTAGTCTAATCACCCCCCCTCCAGACATACTTAAAAGTCCTACAAGTGGTATCAAAGCTTTGGTCTCCATTTGCTTTGATTTCCATAGCTTTTGGTGGTCATAGCTTTGGTTTCACAACCTAGGAGAGTATGGCGTCTAGCGAGGGAAATTATCACCGTAGAGGTCCTTACTTTGATGGTACTAATTTTGCTAGTTGGAAGCATAAGATGAAAAATGCATATTCTCGGACGTAACCCCGCCGTTTGGGCTATTGTTTGTATTGGCTTGCAAGGTGAATTCTTTGATGGGAGAGAACCGAACCGTGAAGCTAGTGCCGATGAATTGAAGATGCTGCAATACAACGCTCAAGCTTGCGATATCCTCTTCAATGGTTTATGCTCCGAAGAATTCAACAAAATCAGTCGTCTTGAGAATGCAAAGGAAATTTGGGACACTTTGATTGATATGCATGAAGGTACCGACTCCGTCAAGGAATCCAAGTTGGATGTGCTCCAAAGTCAGCTTGACAAGTTCAAAATGAAGGATGGTGAAGGTGTTGCTGAAATGTACTCTAGGCTTGCTCTTATCACAAATGAGATTGCCATCTTAGGGAGTGAAGAGATGACCGACAGATTCATCATCAAGAAGATCCTAAGAGCATTGGATGGAAAATATGATACCGTGTGCACATTGATTCAAATGATGCCCAATTACAAGAATCTCAAGCCAACGGAAGTCATTGGTAGAATTGTTGCTCATGAGATGTCACTCAAGGATAAGGAGGAACTTCACAACAAGTCAAGTGGTGCTTACAAAGCCTCATATGAAGCCCCCACATCATCAAGTGAGAAACAAACCTTCAATGAAGAATTGAGCTTAATGGTGAAGAATTTCAACAAATTCTACAAGAGTAGAAGCAAAGAAAGAAGCTCTAAGTCAAGGTCCTACAATGACAAAAGATCTTCTAGTCGAGAGCGAAATTGCTACAATTGTGGGAGACCCGGACACTATTCCAATGAGTGTACGGCACCCTACAAAAGAAGAGAAGATTCTCCTAAAAGAAGAAGTAGAAGAGAAGAATCACAACCAAGAGAGAGGAGGAGTAGAGATGATTGTTATGAACGAAGAACATCCCGGGGAAGCAAGGATTCGGAAAGGAAGGACAAGTCATCAAAGAGCTACACAAAACGAAGACATCAAGCTCATGTTGGTGAATGGGTATCCGGTTCCGACTCTGAACATCACTCCGAGAGACCCTATCACTCTGACTCCAAACATACTCAAGATGAAGGTGTTGCCGGTCTAGCACTTGTGTTAACCAACTCCTACGACATATTTGAATCACCAAATGAAGGAATTGGAAGATGCTTCATGGCTAAAGGCCCTAAGGTAACTCATCCCGAGTATGTTGATTTCAATAGTGATGAAGATGACTTGCTAGGTGATGATGATTTACTTATTGACAACTCTAGTGATGAATACTATGATGAAACGTCAACTAATCATGCTAAACAAGATAAAACGAATGACAATGGTAAGGAGAAGATTGAGCTTCTAACTAAAGAACTAAACACTCTTAAGTTAGCTCATGAAACTATCTTCGAAAATCATCGAGAACTTTTAAGGGCTCATGAGAAGTTACGCTTTGAAAAGCTCAATCTTGAGCAAGAGCATGAGTTCTTAAAGGCAATCAATGATGATCTTCACAAGAAAAGTTCTTCTTATATTGCCAAGTGTTTACTCTTATCTACTTACATGCCTCAAGTCAAGTCTAGTAACAAGAACAAGAAATATTCTTCCTCTAGTAGTAACAATAACAATGCTAAATCCAACATTGTTGCTTCTAGTAGTTCTCTTGATTACACTAATTATTCTCTTAGCCAAGTTACACTTGAGGAAGAAAATAGCTTATTGAAGGGAATTATAGAGAAAGGTGTGTACAAGAGCCTTGCCGGGAGTAAGCAATTCGAGGAAATTGTACGCAAGCAAGGAAGGCACCGGAAGAATCAAGGTGTTGGTTTTGAACGAAAGTTCAATGCCAATGGAGTTGAGTGGGAAGAAGATCAATACCCCAAGAAGAAGTTTGTTCCTCAACAAGAGAAGTATGATCCCACTTCCTTCAAGGGAACACAAGCACAAGATGATCTTCCACCACAAGACCACAAGAACAAAGGCAAGGACAAGCTTCAAGAGGAGATTGATGCATTTGAAGAAGCACCTATGACCTTGGTCAAGTGGGTTCCCAAGACTACGTCAAGTTCTACTTCATCAAGCACACCTACTACACCAAGGATTCCCATCAAGATAATGTGGATCCCGAAGAAGAAGAACTAGAGAGTTCTTGAGGGTGACTCCGCCAACATTCTTCACTCATATCATTATGGCAAGGACAAGTGCAACCATCTTCCACATCTTGCACTAGTTCAAGGAGTCACAAACCCTCATGTTGGTAAGGCAAGGGACAAGGTAACCTAATGATTTCATGGACATCATTTTGTGTGTGCTTCACTCTATGTCTATGGATATTCTTGTTTGTTCCTTGTGGGAGTAACCCGTGTAGGTATTGAAAGTGCAACTCACTCCAAAGGATTGCTCCAAATGATCTATATCAACATTGAGCATCCACATCTTCAACACCTACATGAAGTCATCATCGAGAAAACCCAAGGTTAGTTTATCCCTCTAAGGGGGGATCTCACATCTAGGGGGAGCTTAACTCTAAGAATTGAGTCAAAGCAACTCTAATAGTGTGAACAAATCAATGCATTATGTAAAAGTGGTAACCCCACTTGAGCTTAAACGATGAGTATGACCTATGATCAAATGTTCCCATTTGACTCCTAAGTCAATTTACTCATATATAGATGACCTAGTCATTGCCAATTGTTTGATAGATGCTAGAATTGGTTGTGCATGCTTTGCCACATATTTCATTTCTCATTTTATTGTGTGAGCATGTTGGTTGCATATTTTACTCATTCGAGGACATCCACTTGTTGTTTTGATTGATTGGCTTCTTTTTCTTTGGCCAAGTGGATGGACAAGAATGCCTAAGAACCTTCTCTAGCTATCTATGCTTTTCTCGTCTCAAACTATATTCATGCTATATCACAAAAATTTATCAAGTCAGATTCGAACCACTCTATGTGAGGAGCACTCGGAGTCCCCGATTCGTCATAGACTTAAAACTTCCAAAACTTCTTTGTGATTCTCGGTCTGACCGATTCCTCCATTTCGGTCCTACCGAGATCACTAAGTCGATCTAGGTTTTCAATCTCGGTGCAACCGATTTGAACTTTTCGGTCACACTGTGTTGTTGTAACTGTTAACAGTTACGCATCTCGGTGCCACCGAGTTGTTCCACTCGGTCACACCGACAGTGTCGGGCTATATATACTCACGGGCAAATTTTGGAAAACTTTCTCTGAAACTCCTCGCCCGCGCATAGCTCGCTCTGCCTAGTAGGTCTACGGATCGTCAACTTCGTCGCCAGCCGCCTCCTGTCGCTGGTCTCCGCCGCCGTCAATGGAATTCTTCTTCGCCGTTGCCGCCATAGCGAGTTCACCGCCGAACTAGGGTATGAACTCGATCACAGTGCTATCCTCGTCTAATTCTCAACATGTTGTGTTCGTAATGCATCTTCCCACGATTGAAACACTCCTATCCAGTCAATACGATCCTTAGAATAGATGTGATTCGAAAATTTGGGGTTAGGTTTCCGTCGAAACCATCTCGGACCCACCGAGTTGAAAAACTCGGTCCCACCGATTTGGCTAACGCCATTGCACTAGTAAGTCTAGGTCTGACCGAGAATTACAATCGGTGTGACCGATTTTAGGACTTTTTGAAACCCTAGCAGTCACGGTGCCACCGAACTGTGACTCGGTCTGACCGAGTTCACTAGTTTAGGTTCCAAAACTGCTTCGGTATCACCGAGTTTGAAAATCGGTAGATCCGAAATGCTTTCTGTGGAAACTAAAACTAAGTTTTTTGAATCATTCTTTTGCAAAAATCTCTGCATTTTGTGATGCTCATCCACTCTACCTCATCTATAACTATTCACAGGGTCAGCAGTCAGTCTTTGCAGCATGTCAGACCAAAGTGATAGTCAGAACAAGTCAGCAGAGCAGATTCACATGAGTGAGGGCACTAGTCCCTCTAGCAGTTCAGATGAAGGCAGCAGAAGTACTCCTAGCAATTTGCCCAAAGCAGCCACAAGAGCAAGAAGGAAGAAAACCTCAGACTCAGAGGATGAGGACTATGTGGCAGCTGAAGATGAGGCTACTTCCAAGAAGGTAGTGCTCAAGAGGGAGTACAGCTCAACTGCAGTAAAGCCAGGCATGAAGATCAAAAGGCCTGTAGGAAGACAACCAATGTCCAAAGCCAGAGGATCAACTCAAGTACCTGAAAAGCCTGATCTCAAAGAGCCAGCTGCAGAAGGAAAGAAAAGGAAGGAAAGGGTCAAGAAGACCATGGCCAGAGTTGTTGGTCAACCTTCCATGATGGAAGAGGGAGAAGAGGTTGCTGAACCAGCACCCAAGGCACAAAAGCTTATGGGTGATGCTATAAAGTCAGGGGCTGCAACATCAAAGCCCAAAGAAGCACCCAAAGCTGCCCCCAAGCCCAATATTGCACCAAAGAGGAATACCAGGTGTCGGTGTCAAAACCGGCGGATCTCGGGTAGGGGGTCCCGAACTGTGCGTCTAGGCGGATGGTAACAGGAGACAAGGGACACGATGTTTTTACCCAGGTTCGGGCCCTCTCGATGGAGGTAAAACCCTACTCCTTCTTGATTAATATTGATGATATGGGTAGTACAAGAGTAGATCTACCACAAGATCGGAGTGGCTAAACCCTAGAAGCTAGCCTATGGTATGATTGTTGTTCGTCCTACGGACTAAAACTCTCCGATTTATATAGACACCCGAGAGGGCTAGGGTTACACAGAGTCGGTTACAATGGGAGGAGATCTTCATATCGTATTGCCAAGCTTGCCTTCCACGCCAAGGAAAGTCCCATCCAGACACGGGACGGAGTCTTCAATCTTGTATCTTCATAGTCCGGGAGTCCGGCCAAAGGTCTTAGTCCGGCCATCCAGACACCCCCTAATCCAGGACTCCCTCAGTAGCCCCTGAACCAGGCTTCAATGACGATGAGTCCGGCGCGCAAGTTGTCTTCGGCATTGCAAGGCGGGTTCCTCCTCCGAATATTTCGTAGAAGATGTTGAACACCAGGGTAGTGTCCGGCTCTGCAAAATAAGTTCCACATTCCACCGTAGGGAGAATAATATTTGCGTTAATCGGATCTGCTGACGTATTCCACGGCGTGACATCATGCCACGGCCAGGCTTTTATTCTTTTTATTGTTCCACCTCAGCGCGTTTAGCGAGGCGGTTTCCTTGGCACGTCTTGTCAAAGCAGAGATCGTGTCCCCTTATCCCGGGATTCTCATCAATACGGGTGTGGGTAACCCAACCGTGACTTAGGTATGACTCTCTAATTGAAAGCGAGTCTCAAACGGTTACAGGGAGGGCTCTTGGTATTCACCTCCTTTATAAAGGAACCAAGGCCCGGCTCCCTTGTTCTCAAACCAATCAAATCCGCCCCTCGCTTCGAGTTCCAACACCCAAAGCTCTAGTTTTAGGCGCTTCGGACCTACGAAGATGTCCGGCTCCGACCTTCAAGGCCGGTGGATGCCTTCCTCCATTACGGAAGAAGATGTGTGAAAGCTAAGAGATGCCAGGTATCTAACCGGCGAAATCTCGCACAGACTGCCTACCCAAGGGCAAGCTGTTCCCGCTCCCTAGCCCGGTGAAAGCGTGGTGTTCGCATCTCACTTCCTTCGGGGGCTAGGCTTCCCGATCGATCCCTTTGTGAGGGGGCTTATGTTTTACTACGAGCTGGAGTTCCACAACCTAGCTTCGGAGTCCATCCTCCAGATCTCATCATTCATTGCCGTGTGCGAGGCCTTCCTCCATATCACCCCCCACTTCGGATTGTGGCTAAAAACTTTCAAAGTGGAACCGATAATGATCGAGGGGCAGCACGCTGAGTGCGGAGGGGCTATAATAAGCAAGATGGATGACGCTCCATGGACCAAAGGCTCTTTTCAAGAGGAGCTCGGCCTATGGCAACGGGATTGGTTTTACATCACAGCCCCTAGGGGCACCACATGGGTGGCACCACCTACTTTTTGCTCGGGTCCCCCACCACGGCTGGCGTCATGGGTTAATGAAGGACTTATCTGGGGGCCGTCCAAAGACGTGCCCTCGCTGCAGGGCCGTATTCGAGATCTTCTAGAAAGAGATATCAATTTGACCGTAGTGGCGCAAGTCATGGTGATTCGCCGCACACTGCCCTGCAAACGTCGACCTCTCCGCCTGTGGGAGTTCAATCCGGAGGGACCACAAGTCCTACAACATTTCATGGGAATGACACCCATGGAGATGTACAAATTGTTCTTTGGATCACCAGCGAGGTGTCCGAATTTTTCCGAGGACGCAGGTCTGAGCTGCAATCGCCCGGACGCTAAAGTAAGTAGCCCCGTATTTGAATACACCATCCATATTTTTATCAAATCTACCCTTTAGTAGAGTTGTTCTCTGAACAGGAGTGGATGGCGAAGGCGAAGCTTATCAGGTGTCCAGCCCCACTGCCCGAGACTGTGCCAAATCCCATGTTAACCAGGATGTTGGAGGCCGCATTGTTGGCGGAAGGCGAAGGGGGGAACCAAGGAGCTACCGCCTCCACGAAGGAGGCCGTTAGGAAGGGAAGAATCGAAAATTCTCCCGACCAGGGAAAGAAAAGGACTGCCTCTGAAGACCCGGAGGTGATGACCTCAAAACGGGGGAAGAAATCTTCGTCAGAGGGTTCGGCACCGGAGAACGCCCCAGCCAAATCGCCCCCTAAAGGGGACCCGCTCTCCCCCAAGGTGTAAGTGAAGGGAGGGGTTCCATAATGAATCACACTCATGTTTTATTCCTGAGGAAAATAACCGAAACATTATCTTGCAGTTCGGATCTCAACCCTTCTGAGCAGAGCTCATCTTCAGGGGATCTTCGTCCAGAGATGATAGAGAGAGAAACGCCTCCCCTTGTTCCACTGTCTCACGAGGCTGGCGACCCCGAGGTACCGTCCCGGAGGGTTTTTTCAAGTCCGGACCCTGGAAAAGGTTGTCAGACTAGTCCGGCACCCTCTTGCGCGCCGGCGGAGGGGCTGAAGGATCTGCTTGGTAGGGCGTCCATCTCAGAAGAACACCGTATGTTGATGGATACGGTGATTGGAAGGATTTCATCCGCGGAAAGTGGATTGTACGAGGCTGTCAGGAGTTTACTAACAGGCTTTGAGGTATGTAAAAAGGTGTACCTTTTGGTAGAGCTGCATATTAAATGTGCCCTGTATGAATAGTAGCCCCTGAGACTCTGTGTGTCGTCACGAGTGACGGCGCACAGAGGATCATAACCCCATGTATAATATGTCGCCTATTCCATGAAGGTGGCGAGGCGTTCGGTGGCTAGCCGGACTGATGAACCTGCCGAACTAAAGCGGCAACTTGATGTAGAAGATGCCGACATCGCGCTTGTAAATAAGCGGCTAGACGAGGCTCAAGGTATGTTCAAAAGACACCCAGTAATAGGAGCTTGATGCTCGGGCCTTA
>NC_041385.1:723607539-723660862 GCF_002162155.2 Triticum dicoccoides
CGTGGAGAACCTTCGGGCGGAACTTGCCCGAGCCAAGGAGCAAGCAAGGAAAAGTGATGCGGCTGCCGTTAAAGCGGCTGAAGAGCTAAGAGCCGAACAGGCTGCCCACTGCCAGAGCATGAAGGAAATAGCCGAGATGGCCATAAAATTGAAGGATGCTACCGACCGCTATAAATTTCTTGAACAAGAAGATAGGGCGGCTCAGAAGGACCTTGAAAAGATCACTGCCGAAGCCAAGGATACTCGCTCTGCCATGAGAGTGATGAAGGAGGAGCTGCGTCAGGCCGGAGATATCACTGCTGGAAAGCCTTATATGCTGTGAATGAAGTTCGGAGACCCCAAGTATGTTCCATTAGACCGGCAGTGGAGTGCAGAAAACACTTATCTGGATTTGGCCGCAAGTGCGGCGGACGCGACCGAACACTTTTGCAGCCGAGGTGACCATGAATTGGAAGAGCTGTTTTGGTCGCAGTACCACAATCCAGAACGCCTACTATCAGTATCCAACCGTTTAGCCGCCTGGGCGGAGCTGAACAGATTATCCGGACTCGCCATGAAGTATGTTGCGAGTCGTCTGTGGCCGGAGAAGCCGGAGCCGAAGAGTTATTTTGGCTTGGTGTAGCAGTTCCTTGGTTCGGTGCCGCATGCTGATGCAATGAAGAGGTCGGCGTGCATAGAGGGTGCACAGATGGCTCTTGCCCGTGTCAAAACATACTGGGAAGATATGAAGGCCAGTATTGTTGCGTCCCAGGATTCGTACGAAAGCCGAGTACCTACCAAGCACTATTTTGAGGAAGTTCTTCCTGGCACTCATATAATAGAGTCGCAGTGCTCGAAGGATGTTGTGTTCGAATAGCTTATACTATTTGTAAAACGAATTTTGTTTTTATGAAAAAAGCTTTTTTATACTTGTGCTTGCAAGAATCATGATGCCTCCTGTGCGGCCGTTTAATGTATATATTTGTATATAACCTGAAAGATGGCAATCGTTGGCTTCAGCCCCCACGCATAGAATGCGGGGGTGTTCACAAAAAGGCGCCTTTTCACACTTAATCCAACGTCTTGGTCCTACAAAGGAGGTGGTGGCGCGGCGAACTAGGAAACGGACTATAATGCTTTATCACTTTCACTTAGCCATAGGAGTTTGATAGTGGGGCTACTGAATAGCCCCTAGGGGCACCGCGCTCACCTGAATTCGGGGCGCGAGTGTGCCTGACTAGGAAGCGGCCCTTCGTTAATGCGGGGGAATCCTAAAGATTCCGAAAGTCATCGAGTGGTTGACCAATCTCTCGCTATATCATGACAGTCAGTTTTCGGCTTTCTCTACTGAGGTGCTCACCCGGCCGAACAGGGGCACAATCGCAGTAGTTCTCCTGGTGCCGTGTTAGCCGATATAACGGAACGTAAGGCAGCAAAACACAGGAGCCGGGCAAACCCAACATTTGACCAAAGACATGATTCGGAGCTGATGCATATAGGGCCAAACTCGCGACGCCGAACACTCCCTAAGGTATTCAGTCTTTATGAAGACGGGACGGAATAGAGCCCTTAGTAAAAAAAAGCCCCTAGTGTCTAGGTATGTGCAAAAATTCTGGCGTGGCCACATGCCAAGACGCCAGCCTCCTCCTCGGCTACAGAGAAAACCGGGGGATGTTATCAACAAGAGACAGTAAAAAAGGTTTACGCAGGGTCTTAATCTGAAAAGAATCCTTGAAACGGGTCCCTGCTACACGTCTGCGCCTGTGTCTCCGTTGTGCCGTATCCTGGACGGGCATAGCACGATGTTCGTCTGCGAAAGAGAGGAACTTAGTAAAAAATAAGCGTGCGAGAAATCTATATTGAAATAAATAAAATATAGTTGGAGCAGGAGGTGGGCCGTATTGTCTCCGGGCGTGAGCACACGGAGCCCCTTGCACGGGGGTATGCAGCTATTAAGCATGTTGACACCGGACTCGTCTAGCCGTGTCCGGGATAGTAGGGCTGGATTTGTGGGCGGCTGTCTAGGCAGCCGCACCCTTGCCCGTACTTTGGGGGTCAATTTATGTTCCCCTGTAATGAAATGAAGCCCTTTGGGCCGGGCATTTTGAGTGTAAGGGATGCGTAATGCGGTATTGCGTTAAAGCGGGCGAAAGCTTCACGTCCCAGTAGCGCTTGATAGCGACTTACGAATGTGGCGATGTGGAATGTTAGCTTTTCACTTCGGAAGTTGTCGGGTGATCCGAACGTGACTTCTAACGTAAGGGAACCCATACTTGGGGCATCCGGGCCTGGTGTTACTCCTGGAAAGGAAGTGTTGCCGAGGTGGATTATAACTGGGTTTACCCCGAGTTTGCGGACTGTGTCCTGATATAACAGGTTCAAGTCGCTGCCGCCGTCCATAAGGGCGTTTGTAAATTGGAGTCCGTTAATAATTGGATTTATGACCAAGGCAGTCGAGCCTGCGTTCTGGTCTCCTCTGGAGTAATCCTAATGATCGAAGGTGATTGGTTGTAACAACCAGTGGGGTTGCTCCTCCGGGGCTGGCTGTACGGCGCGTGTCTTCGTAGGTGTCATTCTGCTCTTCCCTTTTGTCACCTGAAGTAGATTTACTGTCTTTACTTCTTGTGGGAACTTCTTTTGTTCTCCGGTGTTAGTGTGGGGTGCATCGTCATCTTCACTTGGTGTGTTGAGCCCCTTGTGTTCAGCGTTGAGCTTGCCGGACTGCTTAAAGACCCAACAATCTCTGTGGGTATGGTTTGCAGGTCTCCCCGGAGTGTTGTGGATTTGACATATTTTGTCCAAAATTTTGTTGAGGTTGGATAGCTCGTCCCTATCGCCTTTGGGGGCGGCTTTTTCTGATTTTGCCGAGAGCTGTTGAATCCGGCGTTTACTGCCGTGCTCATGGGGTTGTTGTCCTTTATCCGGCACGGTTCTTTGTTATGGCGCGGCTTCCCGTTCCCATCTCTGGGTTCGGACGTATTCGGGTCGCTTGTGCTGCTTCTTGCCAACCAGCTAACCTCTCCTGCACAAAAGCGGGTCATGAGGCTTGTTAACGCAGCCATTGTTCACGGCTTTTCTTGGCCGAGGTGTCTGGCGAGCCATTCGTCTCGGACGCTATGCTTGAAAGCTACTAGGGCCTCTGCGTCCGGACAGTCGACTATCTTATTCTTTTTAATAAGGAATATGTTCCAGAGTTTCCGGGCTGACTCTCCGGGCTGCTGAGTTATATGACTCAGATCATCTGCATCCGGAGGTCGGACATAGGTCCCTTGAAAATTTGCCCGGAAAGCATCCTCAAGCACTTCCCAACTTCCCATGGTGTTTTCGGGAAGGCTTTTAAGCCAATGCCGGGCTGGCCCTTTGAGCTTAAGGGGTAAGTATTTTATGGCATGGAGGTCGTCTCCTCTGGCCATGTGTATGTGGAGGATGTAATCCTCGATCCAGACTCCAGGGTCTGTTGTTCCGACTTATGCTTCTATGTTCACTGGCTTGAATCCCGCTGGGAATTCATGGTCCAGCACCTCATCGGTAAAACATAGGGGTGTGCGGCGCCCCTGTATTTAGGCGTGCCGCCGTGTTCGGGTATTTTTTGCATTGCATCACTCACTGGAGCTTGCTTTCTTGGCATATACATGGATCTAGTTGGGCCAGTTTTCTGATGCGAATTCTTGGACGGATCGCGCGCCGTATTGAGTGCGGCGTCCTTTGATGCATGAGATTGATCGTAGGGTCGTCTATCCGACCTTGTGGCTTCCTTATTTTTTGACTGTGGGGGCTTTATGGCCTCTTCATCAAATTCTGGTAGTAGTTTCCGCTTCGGATAGCTCTTTGTGTGGCGACTACTGTCGTACTTGTGTGCGGTATTGAGTACTTTTCCCCATATGATCTTGAGTGCATCTTCCGCTGTCTTGAGCCTCCGCTTCTGCTTTCTCAGGCTACGTGCAGTGGCAACGAGCTTTTGGTGGAGGTTCTGATGTTCCAGCAATTTGTCTGGCGTGAGGTCGTTCGGGCTATTATCTTCCCCGGGGATTGGTTGTTCAGATTGTCCGCCCTGTTTGGACGGATGCTCAACGGCATGTTCGTCGTCCATTGGTTCACCCTGCTCTATGGCTGGGCCTTTGTCGAGGTGGGGCTTGGCCTTGCGCTTACGCCGCCGCTTTGATTGTTTTTCGGGGGAGCGATCCCTGGCCGCATCCTTTTGGTCCTCGTTGCCGTTGCTGTTGTATGTGTCCACCATGCATACATCATATGATGAGGTGGCTTTCCAGCGCCCTATAGGTGTTGGTTCCTGATCGTCTCCTTTATCGGCATCCATACCGTCGATATCTTCGGAGTCAAAATCGAGCATGTCGGTTAGATCGTCGACAGTGGCTATCAAGTGGGTGGTGGGTGGGTTTCGAACTTCATCGTCCGCATCCCAACCACCCCCACCATAGTCCGGCCGGGGTTCTTTCGACAAAGAGAGAGACTTTAGCGAATTTAGGATATCGCCAAAGGGCGAGTGCTGAAAGGCGTCCGCGGCGGTGAACTCCATGATCGGAGCCCAATCGGGTTCGATCGAAAGAGGTGCGGAATATTCAGTGTCCGGAACGGAGTCCGGCACCTTGGAGTCACGGTCCTTGCAAAGGACTAGGCTGGTATTTGGCTCTATCGCCGCAGAGATTGCGGCTCCTGGGGTGGCGTCCAACCGCCCGTCCCTGGCTAGCGCAGTCGGCTCCGAGCTAATGGTCGGAGTGAACACCTGAGCGGCACTCTGGTCGCTGTCCGGCGGCAGAGCTAGATCATGCCCATCGAGATAGTGCGGCGCGCCCGGTCGTGGCTCGAATCCGTCGAAGATCAAGTCCCCGCGAATGTCGGCCGTGTAGTTTAAGCTTCCAAAACTGACCTGATGGCCAGGGGCGTAGCTTTCGATCTACTCCAGATAGCCAAACGAGTTGGCCCGCAGTGCGAAGCCGCTGAATACAAAGATCTGTCCGGGGAGAAAGGTCTCGTCCTGGACCGCATCGCGATTAACGAGCGAAGAAGCCATCGGGCCTAAAGGCGACGACACAGAGGAACTCTCAATGAAAGCACCAATGTCGGTGTCAAAACCGGCGGATCTCGGGTAGGGGGTCCCGAACTGTGCGTCTAGGCGGATGGTAACAGGAGACAAGGGACACGATGTTTTTACCCAGGTTCGGGCCCTCTCGATGGAGGTAAAACCCTACTCCTGCTTGATTAATATTGATGATATGGGTAGTACAATAGTAGATCTACCACGAGATCGTAGTGGCTAAACCCTAGAAGCTAGCCTATGGTATGATTGTTGTTCGTCCTACGGACTAAACCTCTCCGGTTTATATAGACACCGGAGAGGGCTAGGGTTACACAGAGTCGGTTACAATGGGAGGAGATCTTCATATCGTATCGCCAAGCTTGCCTTCCATGCCAAGGAAAGTCCCATCCGGACACGGGACGGAGTCTTCAATCTTGTATCTTCATAGTCCGGGAGTCCGGCCAAAGGTCTTAGTCCGGCCATCCGGACACCCCCTAATCCAGGACTCCCTCACCAGGAGTATACCAGCAGCTGAGAAGAACAAGGCCCCAATGCCTGAAGTTGCTGCTGAGGAAGATGAAGAAGGGCAGATCTTAAGGAAGCTCAAACCCAAGATTCCAGACCACACTGATGCTCATCTAGTGGCTGAAAATATGAAGCTAAGGAAGGATGCAGGGTTGAGGCTATGGAGATTGTCAGATCCATATGCCACTAGGAGAAGGACTGTTGTTGATTACAGGTTCCATACAAAGGAGCAGCAGGACTTCTATGAGACAATCTTGTTGGACAAGAAGCCCATAGTGTGTGATATGAGGTGGGTCGACTGGACCTACATGAAGGAAAATGAGGAACACTATCCTGGAGTGCAAGACAGTTTTGTTGCTTGTGGAGTTGCAGATTTTGTTGGGCAGAAGCTCACCAACTCGAATGATGAACTCATTATGCAATTCTACTCCACAACACATTTCTATCCAGATGGGAGGATAGTTTGGATGTCTGAAGGTACAAGGTACCAGTCAACCATAGAGGAATGGGAAAATCTGATCCATGCCCCAAAGGAGAGTGAAGATGACTTGGACATTTATGCCAAGAAGAAAATGGATCATAACTCAATGTCACATATGTACAAGGAGATCCCTGATGAAGCACTTGAGATTTTCAAGTTTGGATCAGTTCATTTTCTTCTGTCAGGGCTGCCTACGATCAACTGGATCCTAAGGCACACTCTTTTGCCCAAATCAGGTGACCACAACATGATTAGAGGGCATGCAATTAACTTTCTACATGTTTTTGATGTGCCCCAGAAATTCAAGGTCATGAGCCTCATAGTTGAGACTATCAAGAGGACTACAGCAAACCAGAAGAGGAGTTGTGGATATGCCCCACAGATTCAGGAGTTGATTAACTCAAAGATGGGCACAGGAAAATATTATTTGGATAAAGAACATTTTGCTCTCTATCCAGACTTTGAGGACAATCAAGTTGTCATGAATGAGAATGAACCATCATCAGTGCAATCTCAAGAGAAGAAGGAGAAAGCAAGGAAAGAGAAGGCTGCCAAGATGCCAACTCAAGAGGAGGCATCTGAGTACTTTTTGAAGAACAAGCAGGAGCATCTTGGTTACTTGATAGCATCAACTCTATGAATTGAGAAAGGATTGGCCACCCTAACTCAAAACCAGGAGAGCCTGGAAAGAATCATGGAACAAAAATTATATGATCTAGATGTCAAAGTAACTGAGATTCAGTCAGCTGTGGAACAGCTTCAGGATGACATGCAGGAGAGGAAGGGCAAGACAACCACTGATGGATTTGCCAGAGTGCCTAGAGCTCAGAGGACAGCTGCAGTGCTTGTGACAGACACAAGAGCCACATCATCTGCACCAGCTACAGCTCCTACAGCTCCAGTGCAACCAGCTCTAGCACAAACTCCTCTAGCTCCATCTACATCGACTGAAGCCTTCATTCTTGGAGTTATCCGTACAGCACCACCACCAGACGACCAAGCTTGAGAGTCGATATAGTCCTATGCATTTTCTATGAACTTTTTGGTAACTTGTTGCCAAAGGGGGAGAAAAATGTATAGATCATAGGCTTCGAAAGAGAGAGTGTTGCTTTTGTTCTCTCTTGTCTTCTTGGTTAAACTTTGTTTGCTTTTGATTGCTTGAGATACTATGCAATTACCTGTGAGACATTGATGATCATGTGTTTGATCATAAGCTACACTTATGCATGTTTGATGATATTATCTTACCTATCCTTATATGATCATTCACTTTGCTTGGTGATGAGTGCATGTATTCAATCTTTATTATTTTGAGCGCTCCACCAAGATGTATGTGACATGGAAGAGTAACCCATGAGCCTAATTCCTTGTGCATTTGCAGTCCAAAGCAAATCTTAAAATATGCACAAATTTAGGGGGAGCACTTGCTTATCACATACTTCTCAAAGCGACGATGTTTTCAATCTTATTATCATTTGTCGAAGCTTTCATCTATATGTTGTCATCAATTACCAAAAAGGGGGAGATTGAAAGTGCAACTATCCCTAGGTGGTTTTGGTAATTCATAACAACATATAGCTCATTAAGCTAATGCTATTCCAAGACAAATATTTCAGGAAAGCTCAATGAATGGCATGGCATGGATGATGAAAGTGGATCCCTCAAAATATCAAGGACAAAGGATTGGCTCAAGCTCAAAAGCTCAAGACTCTTCATTTTACATTTTAGTGATCCAAGATCACATTGAGTCTATAGGAAAAGCCAATACTATCAAGGAGGGATGAGGTGTTGCTTAATGAGCCTCTTGCTTCATGTGCTTAGTGATATGCTCCAAATACCCTCAACTACTTTCTCACATCCTCATATGACCTAAACCTAAAGTCAAAATCGGTCACACTGATTCTTTCTATCTGGCGCCACCGAGTTCAAATGTCATAGCCACTGCCATAAACCCTAGGCAAATCGGTCTCACCGATAGGGATCTCGGTCTCACCGAGATGGGATTGTAATCTCTCTGTTTCCCTTCATAACGTTTCGGTCTAACCGAAGTGAGCGATCGGTCCCACCGAGATTGCAATGTAAACTCTCTGTTTCCTTTTCGTAACATTTCGGTCTCACCGAAAAGAGCGAATCGGTCCCACCGAGTTTGCCTGACCAACTCTCTGGTTAGCTAATTACCAAAATCGGTCTCACCGAGATTATGTTATGCCCTAACCCTAACCATATCGGTCCTACCGAGTTGCATGTTAGTCCCACCGAAAATCCTAACGGTCACTAGGTTTACTAAATCGGTCTGACCGAGTTTGTTGATTCAGTCCCACCAAGATTGGTAAATTGTGTGTAATGGTTAGATTTTGTGTGGAGGCTATATATACCCCTCCACCTCCTCTTCATTCGTGGAGAGAGCCATCAGAACAAACCTACACTTCCAACTTACCGGTTCTGAGAGAGAACCACCTACTCATGTGTTGAGGCCAAGATATTCCATTCCTACCATATGAATCTTGATCTCTAGCCTTCCCCAAGTTGCTTTCCAGTCAAATCTTGTTTCCACCAGATCCAAATCCTATGAGAGAGAGTTGAGTGTTGGGGAGACTATCATTTGAAGCACAAGAGCAAGGAGTTCATCATCAACACACCATTTGTTACTTCTTGGAGAGTGGTGTCTCCTAGATTGGCTAGGTGTCACTTGGGAGCCTCCGACAAGATTGTGGAGTTGAACCAAGGAGTTTGTAAGGGCAAGGAGATCGCCTACTTCGTGAAGATCTACCGCTAGTGAGGCAAGTCCTTCGTGGGCGAAGGCCATGGTGGGATAGACAAGGTTGCTTCTTCGTGGACCCTTCGTGGGTGGAGCCCTCCGTGGACTCGCGCAACCATTACCCTTCATGGGTTGAAGTCTCCATCAACGTGGATGTACGATAGCACCACCTATCGGAACCACGACAAAAACATTTGTGTCTCCAACTGCATTTGAATCCTCTAAACCCTTCCCTTTACTTTCTTGCAAGTTGCATGCTTTAATTTCCGCTGCCTATATACTCTTTGCATGCTTGCTTGAATTGTGTGATGATTGCTTGACTTGTCCAAAGATTGTTAAAATCTGCCAAACTCTAAAAATGGGTAAAGGTTAAGTTTTTAATTGGTCAAGTAGTCTAATCACCCCCCTCTAGACATACTTCAAGGTCCTACAAGAGGGTCGCCCCTAGCAAGGGAAGTGAGCCGTCTGTACCGATGACCTTCGTCCATCCGGAGGCACTGGACAGGTTGCTGGAAGCGCTTCACGGCGCTGCCATTGATGAAGAACATCGTACTCTGATGAGTATGGTGATTAAGAAGGTTCAGTCCGTCAAAAGAGGACTAACAGAAGCTTGCGCTAGCCTTCTAACAGGCTTTGAGGTAAGCAATAAAATAGTGGAAAAATATCCCAGTATAGACAGTATCCCCTGATGCTCTATTAGGTGTTTAGAAAGAAAAGCCGAACAGAGGATCAAATAATAATCGCAGGAGTCTAACAAAAGGTGTCTTATGTGAATAAGCAGGCGTCGCTGCTAGCTACTGCCGCTCGTACTATGGAGGTCTTTGGACTAAAGCAGAGCCTGGAGCGGACCGAGGAAGAACTCGGCCTTGTGAAGAGGCAGCTGGAGGAGAGCCAAGGTATATAGTACTCTGCATGTATACTTATTGTTGATAATTGGTTCGCGCTGACGAAAGTGTTATAAACTGTTGTAGGGGCCACGACCGAGATGGTGACCCTAAAGAAGGCGTTAGCCGAGGCCGAAGACAAAGCGGCCAAGGAACGCGCCGCATGCGAGAAGCATGAGGCCCGGGTCGGCGAGGTGCAACAAGAGCTCCAGGATGCCGTCAAGAAGTGTGAATCCTTGGAGCGTGACTCAAAGACTAAAGAGTCCGAGCTTGCCAAGGCCCTCCAGAGTGCGCAAGACACCAGAGCCGAAGCCCAGAGAGCCCTCCAGGAAGTCCAGGAAGCCCAAAAGATTGCGGCGGGTAAGGCATTTGTTATGCAAAACAAGCATGTGAAGGAAACATTCTTTTTACTTACCCGAATTCGGAGTTCTCCAGGAGCATTTTCGGATTTGCCGCGCAGCATAGCAGACGCCGTGGAGTTCTACCGAGCCGAAGAAGGGAGCTCGACGGAGAAGTTGTTTTGGTCCCAGTACCTTGGGCCAGAGCATCCGCGGCCCTTGAGCGACCAGCTGAAGCAGTTAGTCGAACTGCACAAGGCAGCCGAACTGGCCATGAAGGACCTTATAGTACGGCTGTGGCCGGCCGAGCCCCTGCCTAACAGTTAATTCGGACTCGTTAAGCGGTTTGTAAGTGCCTGCCCGCGGCTTGACGTCATAAAGCGATCAGTGTGCACTGAGGGTGCGCAGATGGCGTTTGCCCATGCAAAGATGCATTGGGAAAAGATGAATGCCAAGGTGCTGATGACCGAGGGACCGCCAGAGGGCAAGGAGCGCCGTCGTCCTAAGATGTATTATGATGGAGTCCTGGAGGGAGCCCGCCTTGTGGCGGAACAATGCACGAAGGATATAATCTTTGAATGAATACATTCATTTTATCCTATCCTGTAATATAAAACAAGTTCGCTATGCAATATGTATTGCATGTTTATTTAAAATTGTCTCTCCTATGCAGCCGTTTATGAAATTTTGAGAGTTGGCCAGTCGTCGGCTTCTGCCCCCATGTAGCTAGTACGGGGGTGTTCAGAATGAATCTAAACACTCTTTATCCAAGTCTCTTGGTGATTTAAGGAGGTGTTTAGCGCGACGAACAAGGCAATCGGACTATACGGCTTTATCACTCTCACTTAGCCATAGGACCTCTATAACTTTAAATTTCGGTGAAGCCCCTAGTATTCAGAAGGCCGAACTTGGGGCGCTATACACACCTAAATCGGGCAATAACCGATTCCTCGCTTAAAGCGGAAAAATCTTTAAGGATTTTGAGACCTCTCGAACAGCGACCACCTCTCGCTACATCATGACAGTCAAATTTCGGCTTTCTCTATTGAGGTACTTGTCCGGAAGAACCGGGACACAATTGCAGTAGTTCTCCATGTGCCTCCTTAGCCGATATAGCGGAATGTAAGGTGGCAAAACATGGGAGCCGGGCAAACCCAATATTTGATCAAATACATGATTCGAAGCCAATGCATATAATGCTATAAGTTTGTGGTGCCGAGCTATACTATAAAGTGTTCGGACTTTCTTGCCATGTTATGGGTGCACTGAAGCCCCCTGGCGAACTAAACGTACCAGAATGTACGGGTGCAATTTTGTAATAAATACACAGTCGAGGAAAATGAATGAAATAATAAGCTGACGCTATAAATTGTTTTCCATTGTTATTTGAATGATATGTCAAGGTGTATGTATACAAGTGGTGCGATAAGCAAGTAGGGCTATTTGACATGCCTTTACCAAGAGCGAGCTGCATGTGGGTATGTAAAACAGGTATAACGATTGTTAGCAGAGACCACCTCGGGATTCCCTTGTATGTCCATGCTCCTTAAATCCTTGGTATATCCGTCCCGCTATGGGGCCGGTGATCAGGTTACCAGAAGAGCCTCACGAAGAGAAAAACCTGAAAGAGAGAAAAAGGTGAAGGTCTGCGGATCCTGGGGCGGTTGAGCCGCGTTCTAGCTGTGCCTCCGTCTACGCCCATGGTACCTTAAGTGCGTAGTTATGTACGCGCGGCACAAATTGTGCTGTTTGGCTGGGACTAGAGCGGAGGCCGAATTGCTAGATGAGCTCTGGGCGAGCCGGACGGTTCTGTTGCAGAGCAGTTTGGACTCGTTTAAGATTGTCTGGGGGCCTTATTGCCAAATTGAGGTTCTGCCTAAAAAGGCCGCTCTATGCTTCTGCTGCCAGTGCCGCGGTGTGCTCCTCAGTGCGGAGGGAGCGCTCTGTATTCCCGTTGATTGTTATGACATCGCGGGGTCCGGGCATCTTGAGCTTGAGATAGGCATAGTGTGGCACTGCATTGATGTAACACACCGGATGTAGCTTTCCATATTTGTAACTCCAACTCTTGCCATTTCCGGCTATGTGATTTATTATTTTCTCCATGGTTGGGTTTTTGTCTTTCGTTTTGCATTTTGGTCATGCCATGCATCTCATCTCATAGCATCATCCGCATTGCATCCGCATGTTTTCATAAAACTCGTGGACCGTTCGTAGTTGTTGTTTCTTCCTCGTCTCTGTTGACCTTTCTCAGACCAACCGTTCATTTCTTGTCCGACCATTTGAGCCTCTCTGCACAGCCCCCGACCCCCCCCCCCTCTTGCGCGCATCCGAAAGCTGCTCCAAACCCGACCCGGGCTATCATCACCGTTGGATTCAGATCATCCCCAAACATCCCTAAAATATCTTCGGCTTCTTCTTTGACTATCCTAGCCTATTTTTCTCGATCGTTCGATTTTGATCGAAGGGTCCGTTTTGCCCCTAAGCTAGTCCACCTAGCTATTTAAGCAGTCAAACCCTAGCTCCAGTCGTCCCATCCATTCTATCCGTCCCATCCGCTGCCACCTCCTCGTTTTCATCTCCTGCCCAATCCACCACCGACCAGCCTCCTCCTTCCTCGGGATCGAACCCGAGCCAACTAGCGCTGCTACTGATCCCCTCGATTCGGCCAGCCGAGCGCCTCCTCCTTCCTCTACCTGCTATCCCGTGCCTCCGCTTGTTCCTATCGAGGACCAGCAGAGCTCACGCGTCTCCTCAGCCTCGTCCCTGCCACCGGCAGCAGGAGCAGCTCCTGCATCCCCGACCCCCGAGCACCTCCACCGTCGTCATCTAAGATGAGCGCCGCCCTGGTTCCCTTTCTATCCTTCCTCCAACTCGCTCTTCTCATCTCTCTCTCTGTGCGTTGCAGCAGCATCCCCGCGCCATAGAGCTCCAAGTCCGCCGGCCCGCCTCTGCTTCAATTCGGCAGGGAATGGAACCCCGACGACCAGATTTGGTCACCCCGACCCCCGCACCTCGTCGCCATGGATCCGCGCCAAGCTCCGACCTCCATGCGTACCTGCCCAAGGGACCTCGGTCGGCCTCCTCCGGCCACCTCCCCGCCGCGTCGCCCACCGGATCCGCCCGTCCGCTCCATCCCGCCGCTCGTCGGAGCCCCTGAGTCCCCGTCCAAGCGCCCCTGCCTCCTGACGTCAAGCGTCACTGCCTTCGGACACCCCTGCAGCGTTGACCTACTACCCCAGTGCCCTACTCGCCTCCTCTGCTTCGTTCGAGGAGGGAAGACGACGCGCCTCTGCTCGCTGCGTTAACCGCGCCCCTGGCCAACTCCATCAGGGCCGCTGGCTTGCCCGGCCTCCTCTTCCTCAACCGGTCCTTGGCCCATGGTGAGAACCCCCCCAGCCCCTCCTGTGCACTGTTGGCCCAGCAAGTTTCGGCCCGTATAGGTTTTTTTAGGTTCTGCGAATTTGTCTATTTATCAAGTGTATTATAGTTTTGTAGAAAACCCCTCCTTGTTCATACATATAATAACTAACAAACCATGCATCATATTAAAAAAAAATTATATATGTAAAATGCGTAGATTTCCGTCTAGTTTCATCATATGCCACTTTCATCAATGTTTAAAATGTTAAACTTGTTGTTTGTTTAAGTTTGCATAAATAACATGCTAAAATGATTTATTTCATAACTAAATAACCGTAGCTCCGAATTAAATAAAATATATATGTAACTTGTCTAGAAAAATGCATAGATTAACATGGTGCACTTTATTTCCCTGTTTAACAACAATAAAATATGGTTTAGGTAGAACAATACCAAATTCGTAAATTGCATATGGGGATTTTCCAGAATTGTTGTTTGTTATTTCCGGCCTAATTTAAATTGCCTAGATAGGTAGTTTTGTTGTGCACCAACTCTTTCCATGTTAACCAACATTTAACCTTGTCATGCATCATACTTTGTTGTGCATCATGCCGTGTTTTTGTGTTATGTATTTATCATGTTGTTTGCTTCTTTCCGGTTGTGCTTCTTCTCGATAGTTCCTGTTTTGTTGCGACCGCGAGGATTCGTTCGACCATGCTTGGTTCGTCTTCATCCACTCGTCTTCTTCATGGACTCGTTCTTCTTCCTAGCGGGATTTCAGGTAAGATGACCGTCACCCTGGATCTCACTACTATCATTGCCATGCTAGTTGCTTCGTTCTATCGCTATGCTGCCTACCTATCACTTGTTATCAAGCCTCCCAAATTGCCATGTCAGCCTCTAACCTTTTCACCCTTCCTAGCAAACCGTTATTTGGCTATGTTACCGCTTTTCTCAGCCCCTCTTATAGCGTTGTTAGTTGCAGGTGAAGTTGAAGATTGCTCCATGTTGGAACCGGATTATTTTTGGGATATCACAATATCTCTTATTTTAAGTAATGCATCTATATACTTGGTAAGGGTGGAAGGCTCGGCCTTATGCCTGGTGTTTCGTTCCACTCTTGCCGCCCTAGTTTCTGTCATACCGGTGTTATGTTCCTTGATTTTGCGTTCCTCACGCGGTCGGGTTTATGCGAACCCCTTGACAGTTCGCTTTGAATAAAACTCCTCCAGCAAGGCCTAACATTGGTTTTACCATTTTCCTAATAACAACTAAAACTTAAATGGGGATTTTCACCGGCCCCCTAGTATTTTTTAATCAACCCCCCGGGCTAGTGCTCCTCTGAGTGTTGGTCCGAAACGGGCAGACTGTGGGGCCACCACGGGGCAACTCGAGGTCTGGTTTTACTCGTAGGCTGACCTATCCGTTGTGCCCTGAGAACGAGATACGTGAGGCTCCTATCGGGATTTGTCGGCACACCGGGAGGTCTTGCTGGTTTTGTTTTACCATTATCGAAATGTCTTGTAACCGGGATTCCGAGTCTGGTCGGGTCTTTCCGGGAGAAGGAATATCCTTCGCTGATCGTGAGAGCTTGTGATGGGCTAAGTTGGGACAACCCTGCAGGGTTTAAACTTTCGAAAGCCGTGCCCGAGGTTATGTGGCAGATGGGAATTTGTTAATATCCGGTTGTAGAGAACTTGACACCAGATTCAAATTAAAATGCATCAACCGTGTGTGTAGCCGTGATGGTCTCTTCTCGGTGGAGTCCGGGAAGTGAACACGGTTTGGGTTATGTTTGGACGTAAGTAGTTAAGGATCACTTCTTGATCATTACTAGTTTGCGACCGTTTATGTAGCTTCTTATCTTATTCTTGTACTCGTAAGTTAGCCACCATATCATGCTTAGTCGCTGCTGCAACCTCACCACTTATCCATTCAACACCCATTAAGCTTTGCTAGTCTTGATACCCATGGTTATGGGATTGCTGAGTCCTCGTGGCTCATAGATTGCTACAACAACAGTTGCAGGTTCAGGTAATGTGATGATCATGACGTGAGAGCGATGCTTGCTTGTTTTGGAGTTCTTCTTCTGCTTCTGCTTCGTTTAGGGGATAGGTTCCTAGTCGGCAACCTGGGCTAGCAGGGTGGATGTCGTTTGAGTTTTTGTTTGTGTTTCATCCATAGTCGGATGTTGCTCTTATGTATGATGTTGTTGTATTCATGGGGCATTGTATGCCTGTTATATGTATCCCCAACTATTGTGTAATGGTACGATGTAATGATATCCACCTTGCAAAAGTGTCTCCAATATGCGCTTCTATCCTTGGTGGGACCTTCGAGTTCCTTTAGGATAGGGTCGCATATGGGGTGTGACAATTGAATTGAGCGAATGCGGTTCATCCAAGCAGTGCATGATAACCGTTGTGAAAGGGGACGATGTCGAAGATTAACTCCTCGCTTCGGAAGTTATCCGGGGATCCGAAGACCACTTCAAGTGTGATTGAGCCTGTGCAACGGGCCTCTACTGGTATGACACCTTTGAAGGTGGTTTTGGTGGGTTTGATCCTTGAGGGATCGATACCCATCTTACGCATTGTATCCTGATAAAGCAGGTTCAAGCTGTTGCCACCGTCCATGAGGACTCTTGTGAGGTGGAATCCGTTGATGGTGGGGTCAAGGACCAGTGCGGCTGAACCGCCATGATGAATACTGGTTGGATGGTCTTTGCGATCAGAGGTGATCAGGAAGGAAGACCATGGATTGAATTTTGGGGCGACTGGCTCCATCGCGTAGACGTCCCTTAGTGCGTGCTTCCGTTCCCGCTTGGGGATATGGGTGGCGTATATCATATTCACCATTTTAACTTAGGGAGGAAATTTCTTCTATCCCCCTGTGTTTGGTGGCCGGGGCTCCTCGTCGTCATAGCTGTGCAGCCCCTTTTCCTTATTTTCGGCATTTAACTTGCCGGCATGTTTGAACACCCAACACTCTATATTGGTGTGGTTGGCGGGTTTATCGGGGGTGCCATGGATTTGACATGGACAATCGAGGATGTGGTCCAAACTGGACGGACCCGGATTGTGTCTTTTAAATGGCTTCTTCCGCTGATCGTACTTGGAGCCACTGAATCCGGCATTGACGGCCGTGTCTTCGGTGTTGTCGCCATTATTTCGATGCTTGAATCTGTTGCGTCGGGGTTTGCCGTTGCTGTCTCTGGCATTTGAAGCGCCTGGCTTTGCTGATGTGCTATTGCTACAGGCTAACCAGCTATCCTCGCCCGCATAAAAGCGGGTAATGAGTGTCGTGAGGGCTGCCACGGATTTCGGCTTTTCTTGGCCGAGGTGTCGGGCTAACCACTCGCCGTGGATGTTGTGCTTAAAGGCCGCTAGGGCTTCGGCATCCAGACAGTCAACAATTTGGTTCTTTTTAGTTAAGAACCGAGTCCAGAATTTCCTGGCTGACTATCCGGGCTATTGGGTGATATGACTTAAGTCATCAGCGTCCGGTGGTCATACATAAGTACCCTGAAAGTTGTCGAGAAATGCATCTTCCAGGTTCTCCCAACTGCCAATGGAGTTTTCTGGCAGACTGTTTAACCAGTGTTGAGCTGGCCCTTGAGTTTTAGTGGGAGGTACTTGATGGCGTGAAGATCATCACCGTGGGCCATGTGAATATGGAGAAGGAAATCTTCAATCCAGACCGCGGGATCGGTTGTTCCATCATATGGTTCAATGTTCACGGGTTCAAACCCTTCTAGGAATTCATGTCCCATTACTTCATCCGTTAAGCATAGGGTGTGTGCGGCGCCTCTGTGCTAAGCCACTTCGCGACGCAGTTCAGATGTAGCTGGTCTACTGTATTCGGCTCTAGTGGATTTATATGTAGTGTATCCGGCGTGACGGTCATCGTCGCGTGTTGAGGCACGCCCCCGTGGTCCGTAGATCGATCTTGGTTGTCATGCTTTGTCTTCCAGTTCGTCTCGCAGGTCATGTGTGTAGCCCCGGGCCTTGGCGTTTTTAGTTGTTCGACGACGTGGTGCGGGCTGGTGTTCAGGCTGATGCATCACTTTATCTTGGCCACAGGGTGGCCGGTTGGCCGTGTCCTGTGCTAGTGCCTCGTCCTCAAATTGAGGTAACAACTTCTGCCTCGGGTAGCTTTTGTTTGGGCATCTGAGTCTGTATTCCTCGGCTGCCAGGACTTCAGTCCATCTGTCAGTGAGCAGATCTTGGTCAGCTTGAAGTTGCTGCTATTTTTTCTTCAGGCTCTTCGCAGTGGCTATAAGCCGGTGCTTGAAGCGCTCCTGCTCGACAGGATCCTCAGGAACGATAAATTTGTCATTGCCAAGGCTGACCTCGTCTTTGGAGAGGGGCATGTAGTTGTCATCCTCCGAATTTTCGTCCATTGCCTGTTCGTTGGGGCTAGCTTGCCCGTTCTCCCGTCCGGCCTGCTCGAGGCTTGGCTCCGTGGGATTGTTTTCCTCTTCGGCATCATCCGGAATGCTGTTGCCTCTGGTGCTGGTATCGCTATTTTTGCTATGGCGGGGTTTAGAGCGGCGCCGCTGACATCGGTGCTTAGGTTGCCTTTTGGTAGGTTTGTCCTCACCTGTATCCTTTTTGTCCTCACCATTATCTTCTTTGGGGGTATCCGCCATGTAAATGTCATATGACGAGGTGGATGTCCAGTGCCCTGTGGGCGGTGGTTCCTCTTCTTCTCCCGCATTGTCGTCCATACTGTCGATGTCTTCAGAATCGAAGTCTAGCATGTCGGTCAAGTCGTTGACAGTGGCTATCAAGTGGGTGGTGGGTAGGCAGCAAAATTCTTCATCGTCTGCTTCCCACTCAAGCTGGACATAGTTCGGTGGAGAGTCCTCTAACAGGGAGAGGGACTTCAATGAATTTAGTATATCGCACAAGGGCAAATGCTGAAAGATATCCGTGGAGCTAAAATCCATGATCGGCGCCCAGTTAAGTATGATGGGCGCGGATGTACACGGTTCGCAACCCGTGGCCGGAGACGAGTCCGAGGGTCCGATGACATGGATCTCCTTGGAAGTGAGATCGGTGTTCAGCTCTATCGCTGCTGAGTGTGCGACCTCCATGGCAGGGTCCATCCACCCGTCCTCGGATGGCACGATCTGCTCCAGATTTAGAGCCGGGGCAACCGCGGGTGTGATCTCCTGATCGTCGTCTGATGGCAGATCTAAGTCAAGCTCATCGCGGTTGTAGGGCGCACCTGTCATGGGCTTGAATCCGTCGAAGATCAAGTCTCCGTGGATGTCGGCAGTGTAGTTCAGGCTTCCAAACCTAACCTGATGGCCAGGGGCGTAGCTATCGATCTGCTCTAGATGGCCAAGCAAGTTGGCCCGCAGTGTGAATCCGCTGAATACGAAGATTTGTCCGGGGAGGAAACCTCACCCTGGATCGCATCGTTGTAGACGATTGAAGGAGCCATCAAGCCTTATGGTGACGACACAGTGGAACTCTCAATGAAAGCACCAATGTCGGTGTCAAAACCGGCGGATCTCGGGTAGGGGTCTTGAATTGTGCGTCTAAGGCTAATTGTAACAGGAGGCAGGGAACACGATGTTTACCCAGGTTCGGGCCCTCTTTATGGAGGTAATACCCTACTTCCTGCTTGATTGATCTTGATGATATGAGTATTACAAGAGTTGATCTACCACGAGATTGATGAGGCTAACCCTAGAAGCTAGCCTATGGTTATGATTGTTGTTGTCCTACAGACTAAACCCTCCAGTTTATATAGACACTAGAGGGGGCTAGGGTTACAAAGAGTTGGATATAGAGAAGGGAATCTACATATCCGAATCGCCAAGCTTGCCTTCCACGCAAAGGAGAGTCCCATCCGAACATGGGACGAAGTCTTCTATCTTGTCTCTTCATAGTCCAACAGTCCAGCTAAAGTACATAGTCCGGCTGTCTGAGGACCCCTTAATCCAGGACCCCCTCAGTCGCGACCCTGCGTGGGAGCGCGTTCTCAAGATCCGTAGATGGACCTTGTTACACCAGTCCTTTTGTCCAGGTCTTCACGTAAGTCGTGTTTCTGGTTCCGGGTTGCTACCTCCCTTTATTTAAGGAGCGGGGGTGCAGATTTGTGCGCGGCGTTATTAGTTGCTCTCTCTCGACCATGAGGTGGTCGGTCCTGTTGATCGTCTGTATGGTTATTCAGTGGTATGGGCGCTATAGCCTCATCGTCGAATTCGGACAGCAGTTTACGTTTGGGATAGCTCTTTGTTTGGTGATTACCGCCGTGTTTTTCCTTAGTGTTGAGCACTTCGTTCCATTTGTCATCGAGCATATCCTGTGCGGCTTTAAGCCAGTGCTTCTGCTTATTCAAGCTCCTGGAAGTGGCGATAAGTCTCTGTTGGAGGCGTTCTCACTCCACTTGTGTATCACGGATGATGAATGTGTCGTCATCCAAACTGTCCACTTCTTCGGAGACAGGTCGATAAGTGGTGTCTTCGGCGTCGCTGTGATCGGACAGCGGCCCCGGACTGTGTTCATCGTCTCCCTGCTCGTCCTGCTTCATGGCTGGTTCTGCGGGGTCTTCATTGTTTTCAGCATTGTCCGGGGTATTATCTCATGTGCCGGTATTGCTATTTTTACCATGGCGTGGTTTAGAGCAGCGCTGCTGACGTTGGCGCTACGGCTGCTTCTCAGGAGGCTTATCCTCAAATGGGTCCTTTTTGTCCTCGCGGTTGTCTTCTTTGGGGGTATCCACCATGTAAATGTCATATGACAAGGTGGTTGTCCAGCGCCCTGTGGGCGGTGGTTCCTCTTCTTCTCCCGCATCGTCGTCCATACCGTCGATGTCGTCGGAGTCGAAGTCAAGCATGTCAGTCAAGTCATCGACAGTGGCTATCAAGTGGGTGGTGGGTGGGCAGCGAAGTTCTTCGTCGTCCGTTTCCCACTCAAGACGGACATAGTTCGGCCAAGAATCTCCTGACAAGGAGAGAGATCTTAATGAATTTAATACATCGCCCAAGGGCGAGTGTTGAAAGATGTCCGTGGAGGTAAACTCCAAGATCGGCACCCAATAAGATTCGACGGGCGCGGACACACGCGGTTCTGAACCTATATCCGGAGATGAGTCTGAGGATCCAATGGCACAGGCCTCGCTAGAGGTTGAATCTGTGTTCGGCTCAAATGCGGAAGAGTATGTGGCTTCCGTGGTGGGGTTCATCCGCCGTCCATGGACGATGCACTATTTCGGATCTAGGGTCAGGGCAGTCACAGGCGCGGTCTCCTGAGCGTAGTCCGATGACAGATTTGAGTCGTGTTCATCGTGGCTGCAAGGAGCGGCTGTCGTGGGTTCAAATCCATCAAAGATCAAGTCTCCGCGAATGTCGGCGATGTAATTCAAACTTCCAAACCTGACCTGATGGCCAGGGGCGTAGCTATCGATCTGCTCCAGATGGCCAAGCGAGTTGGCCCGCAGTACGAAGCCGCCGAATACGAAGATCTGTCCATGGAGAAAAGTCTCACCCTAGAATGCATCATTAGAGACGATGGAGGGGGCCATCAAGCCCTATGACAACGACACAACGGAACTCTCAATGAAGGCACCAATGTCAGTGTCAAAACCGGCGGATCTCGGGTAGGGGTCCCGAACCGTGCGTCTAAGGCTAATGGTAACAGGAGGCGGGGGACACGATGTTTACCCAGGTTCGGGCCCTCTCTATGGAGGTAATACCCTACTTCCTGCTTGATTGACCTTGATGATATGAGTATTACAAGAGTTGATCTACCACGAGATCGAGCAGGCTAACCCTAGAAGCTAGCCTATGATTATGATTGTCCTTGTCCTACAGACTAAACCCTCCGGTTTATATAGACACCGGAGGGAGTTAGGGTTACATCAGGTCGGTTACAGAGAAGGAAATCTACATATCTGAATCGCCAAGCTTGCTTTCCACACAAAGGAGAGTCCCACCCGGACACGGGATGAAATCTTCTATCTTGTATCTTCATAGTCCAATAGTCAGGCTAAAGTATATAGTCCGGCTGTCCGAGGACCCCTTAATCCAGGACTCCCTCAGTTGGACCGAAACATTACGAAAGGGAAACAGAGAGTTTGCATTGAGAACTCGATGGGACCGATCGCTCATCTTGGTTAAACCAAAATATTACGAAGGGAAACAGAGAGTTTGAAATCCCATCTCGGTGAGACCGAGATCCCTATCGATGAGACCAAAGTGACTAGGGTTTCTGGCAGTGGCTATGTCAAATGAACTCGGTGGCGCCGGATAGATCAAATCGGTGGGGACTAGTTTTACTTTTGGTTTGGGACATATGTGGATATGAGAAAGTGGTTGAGGGTTTTTGGAGCATATCACAAAGCACTTTGAGCAAGCAAGCCATTAAGCAACACCTCATCCCCTTTTAATAGTATTGGCTTTCCTATGGACTCAATGTGATCTTGGATCGCTGAAATAGAAAATGTAGAGTCTTGAGCTTTAGAGCTTGAGCCAATCCTTTGTCCTTAGCATTTTGAGGGGTCCGCATTCCTAATCCATGCCATGCCAATCATTGAGCTTTCCTGAAATATTCATCTTGAAATAGCATTAGTTCAATGAGCTATATGTTGTTATTAATTACCAAAACCACCCAGGGATAGTTACACTTTCAAGGTGCCGTACGTTTGGTACTTGATTGGTTGGATCAGGAAGAAGTTCGACTACATCAACTATGTTAATAAACCCGCTTCACGGTCTATGAGGGTACGTAGATATACTCTCCCCTCTCATTGCTATGCATCTCCATAGATAAATCTTGCATGTGCGCAGATTTTGTTTTGTTTTCCATGCCATGTTCCCCAACAATAGCAGCAGGTACCTCCCCACTTGCGCTCGCGATAGGGTTATAGGTCCACCGCCGCCGTTGTGCTGCCAGACAGCCCGCCCCACCCACTTGCCTGAAGCCGCTCCTCCACCCCACCTGCTCGCCTACAGGCCCACAGCCGCTGCTCCACGCGAAGCCCCCTTCACCGCACGTCGCCTCCGCCTGACTTAGCCGGACGTGGCCACGCCGGAGTTTGGTCAGGCCGTCGCCTCAGGTGAGCTCTCTCTCCTCTATGTCTTCTCTGTTCCTAGTTCGCACAGAAAATGATGGATGGATGGACTAGTGAATGGATGTGTTCGTCTCTATAGAATTTGTCAGGTCGTTCAATCTTTGTACATAGAAAAAACAATGGATCAAGAGATGGATGTATTTGTTTGTACAGAGAACAATCGATAGATAGATGGATCGTATATGAAACCCCCACTGCCATTTACCGGTGCCAACGCACTACCACCAGAAGATGATGGTACCATGGCCGCAACATGTGAGGCTATTGCTACCAGTCTTGTACCATGAAATTAGTCAACCTATTTGTAGTGGAACTTCTTTTGTGGCAAAGGAAACGTGGAAACCTTCTTTATTGTAATACTTATCAATCTAAGATATTCATAAATCATATTCATGCTCATATTCGACAATAAATTGTTTGAAACTTCTAAGTGTTAGTAAACTCACACATGAATAAACCCCATATTTTTATCCTTAATGGCAACAATACAAATATGTGTCATGTCCCCTTCTATCACTAGGATTGAGCATCACAAGATCAAACCCATCACAAAGAACCTCTCCCATTGCAAGAAAAATCAATCTAGTTGGCCAAACCAAATCAATAGATGGAAGAGAAATACAAAGCTATAATAATCATGCATAAATGAGTTTAGAGAAGACTTAAATAATATTCATAGATAATCTCATCATAAACTCACAATTCATCGGATCCCAACAAACACACCGCAAAAAGTGATTACATCGAATAGATATCCAAGAAAATCAAGGAGAACATTGTATTGAAGATCAAATACAGAGAAGAAGGCATCTAGCTACTAGCCATGGACCCGTAGGTCTACGGTAAACTACTCACACACATCGAAGGGACGGTAAGGTTGATGTAGAGCCCTCCATGGTTGAATCCCTCTCCGGCAGGGTGCCAGAAAAGGCCCCAGATGTGATCTCTCGAGAATAGGAACTTGCGCCAGTGGAAAAGGGCTTTGGCTAGCTCTTTATTGGTTTCCCAATTTTAGAGAATTTATAGAGGCGGAATTATGTCAAATAGCTGAACATGGGCCCCACAACACACCAGGGCATGCCCACCCCTTGGGTGCGTCATGGTGCCTTGTGGGATACTCCTTCATCTTCTGGTCTCCTCCTGAACCTTCTAATGTCTCTTTTGTCTAGAAAAAATATCAAAAAAGTTTCATGGCAATTGGACTTCGTTTGGTACTGATATTCTGGAAAACTAAAACAAGCAAAAAATAGCAACTGACAATGGGCGCTAGGTTAATAGGTTAGTCAAAAAATGATATATAATTGCATAATAAACATCCAAGATTGATACTATAATAGCATGGAACAATCAAAAACTATAAATATGTTGGAGGCGTATCAAATACAAAGCTATCATAATCATGCATAATAAAGTTCAGAAAAGACTCAATTACTTTCAATGAATAATTTGATCATAAACCCACAATTCATCGGATCCCAACAAACACACCGCAAAAGAAGAATACATGTGATATAACTCCATGGAGATCATGGAGAACATTGTATTGAAGATCAAAGAGAGAGAAGAAGCCATCTACCCGTAGTTATGTGGTGAAGTACTCGCACATCATTGGTAGGGCAACAAGGTTGATGTAGAAACCCTCCGTGACCGATCCTCCCTCCGACAGGGTATCAGAAAAGGCCTCCAGATGGGATCGCAAAAGAATAGAGACTTGCAGCAGCGGAGAAATTGCTTCGGGTGACTCTCTGAGGGTTTCCCAATATTTAAGAATTTATAGAAGTGGAACTAGGTGATACGTCTCCAACGTATCTATAATTTTTTATTGTTCTGTGCTATTACATTATCATTCTTGGATGTTTTACAATAATTTTATAGCAAATTTCTATCATTTTTGGGACTAACCTATTGACATTGTGCTTTTTTTGCTTTTTTTACGTCGTAGAATATCAGTACCAAACGGAGTCCAAATGCAACAAACTTTTCGGAGATTTTGTTGGACTAGAAGACACCTTGGGGGCCAAGAAAGCACCAGAGGGGTGGCCCCTGGGGAGCACAACCCACCAGGGGGCGCCCTAGGAGCCTAAGCGCGCCCAGGGGGGTTGTGGGCCCCATAGAGTCCTCCTGCACCGCCTCTTTGCCCTATAAATTCCCAAATATTCCCAAATATTCCAGAAACCCTAGGGGACCAGACGAAACACAATTCCAGTCGCCGCAAGTTCCAGAACCACGAGATCCAATCTACACCATCATGGAGGGGTTCGTCGTCCTCATTGGTGCCTTTCTTATGATGCGTGAGTAGTCCACCATAGACCTACGAGTCCGTAGGAAGTAGCTAGATGGCTTTCTCTCTCTTTTGATTCTCAATACAATGGTCTCTTGGAGATATATTTGATGTAATGACTTTTTGCGGTGTGTTTGTTGGGATCCGATGAAGTTTGAGTTTATGATCAAATCTATATCCATGAAAGATATTTGAGTTTTCTTTGATCTCTTATATGCATGATTACTTATAGCCTCGTATTTCTTCTTCGGATATTTGGTTTAGTTAGGCCGACTAGATTGATTTTTCTTGCCATGGGAAGAGGTGCTTTGTGATGGGTTCGATCTTGCGGTGTCCTCACCCAGTGACAAAAGGGGCAGCAAGGCACACATGTATCGTTGCTATTAAGGATAACAAGATGGGGTCTATTCTTAGATGAATAGATCTTGTCTACATCATGTCACCATTCTTATTGCATTACTCCGTTTCTCCATGAACTTAATACACTAGATGCATGCTAGATAGTGGTCGATGTGTGGAGTAATAGTAGTAGATGCAGAATCATTTCGGTCTACTAATCTTGGACATGATGCCTATATAATGATCATTGCCTGGATATCGCCATCATTATTTGATCTTTTGTCAATTGACCAATGGTAATTTGTTTACCCACCATATGCTATTTTCTCGAGAGAAGCCACTAGTGAAATCTACGGCTCTCGGGTCTATCTTTTATCATATTCTTTCTGATCTATTTTTATTCGCTTTTATTTTCAGATCTATTACTCCAAAAACCCAAAAATACCTTGCTGCACTTTTTCTTTATTTATTTTATTTTGTGTTATTGCGAGATCTATTTATCCAAAATCATACAAACCAATCTATCTTTTGCCCGAGGAGGGATTGGCAACCCCTTTTACGCGTCAGGTTGCAAGTATTTGTTCTTTGTGTGCAGGTACCATTTACATAGCTTGGCTTGGCCTCCTATTGGATTGATACCTTGGTTTCATAACTAAGGGAAATACCTACCATAGTTGTACTGCATCATCCCCTCCTCTTTGGGGAAATACCAACACAGTTTCAAGCCGCATCAAAAGAAATTCCTGGCGCCGTTGTCGGGGAGGATCAAGTCAACATCTATCAGGTTCCTAATCACAAATCTCATCTCCTTGCAAATACTTTATTTGCCATTTGCCTCTCGTTTTCATTTCCCCCACTTCTAAAATGTTTTTGCAAAAAGATAAAAATATTTTTCATTGATCTTTTGTTTGCTTGTGTTGACATGTGTCTTATATTTGCTTGTATCTTTGCTTACTAAAAATCTATTGATATGGATCTGCATCCACTTGCTAATAGTTTCAAAAGATCCAATTATGATGAATCCATTGCTAGTGAATTGAGTTCACTAGATTATCTTTATGAAGGTTTGCTTGAGATTCGTGAATCTGAAAATTGTGATGAAGTTTTAAAAGAAGAAATTTATAAAGTGATTCATGATAGCTCCTTAGATGAAAATCATGATTGCAATGATGTTATTATAAATTCTATTAATGTCAATTGTGCTAATAATATGCAAAACCTCAAGCTTGGGGATGCTAATATTGTTATGACCACTACTTATTGCAATGATCATGATTGGGGTGATAATGATTCTTATGATCTTCAAAATTTATTTAAACCTCATGATGAATATGCTTACGATAATATTAAAGGTGGGTTTGGAAGAGAGTCGAATTTAGGTAAAAATAATCCCACATATTTGGAGATTGTTCAATCTTATGAAATTGTTGATAAAAGTGGGCTTGGAGAGGTCATGACTTTAGTTGATGTTCATCCCACTATCTTGGAAGATTATAAAAGTTTTATGCATGTGGATCATGAAGAGAAAATTTTATATGATAGATGTATTATTGAATTTGATTATGATCCTAGATGTAATTACCATGAGAGAGGAAAATATGGTTGTAGAAATATTCATGTTACTAAATTACCTCTCTTCATGTTGAGATTGTTATTGTTTCTTTCTTCTACTTTGCATGTGTTAGATAATTCTTGTCTTGATAATTTGTTTGCTTATAAAATTTCTATGCACAGGAAGTATGTTAGACTTAAATATGTTTATCACAAGTTTTATGATGCTCTCTTTGTGCTTCAATTCTTGTCTTTCATGTGAGCATCGTTAAAATTCCAAGCCTATCTTAATGGCTATAAAAAAGAGCTTGTTGGGAGGCAACCAATGAATAAAATATTTTTTCTCTTTTTCTTTCTGTTCTAGAGTGTTTACACAATTATGCTACTGTTATGATTGTGTTTTTTTGTTTTAATTAGTATTTGTGCCAAGTAAAATCTTTGCGATCATGTTGGGTGATAGTTGATTTGATCTTGTTGAAAAACAGAAACTTTTGCATCCAGTAGCAGAATTTTAAAAAATAACAGAAGTGTGATAAAATTCTGAACTTTTTACACAAGATTGATATACAAATTGCCTATGTTGTCCTAATTTGTTAGAAGTTTTGGAGTTACATAAATATGTAAAAAGCTCAGATTACTACAGATTGCTCTGTTTTTGACAGGTTCTATTTTCATTGCATTGTGTGCTCATTTTGATGAATCTATGGACTATATGGGGGGGGGGGGTAAAAGCCATGGTAAAGTTGGAATACAATACAATAATAAAATATGAATGGTTTTGCAACAATACTTAAAGTAGTGATTTGCTTTATTATACTAACGGATCTCACGAAGGTTTTGTTAAGTCTTGTATGATTGAAGTTTTCAAGTTTTGGGTGAGATCACGATGGATGAAGGAATAAGGAGTGAAAAGAGCCTAAGCTTGGGGATGCCCATGGCACCCCAAGTTAATATTCAAGGAGAACCAAGCAATTAAGCCTGGGGATGCACCGGAAGGCATCCCCTCTTTCTTCTAACGACCATCGGTATTTTACTTGGAACTATACTTTGTTCGTCACATATCATGAGTTTTGCTTGAAGTGTATTGTATTATACAAGTCTTTGCTTGTTTTTCATTTTTTTTGTCACAAGTATCCTTGCTAGAGACACCTATTTGAGAGATCCAAAATTATGCTATGATTTTTTAGAATTGCCCTGTATGCTTCACTGAAATTTACGGAGCTATGGAATTGCTCTAGTGCTTCACTTATATCTTTTTGAGCATGGTGTGCTTTAATATTTTTGAAGAAATACTCTCATGCTTCACTTAGTTTTATTTGATTGGTAGTAAATTTTTGAAGAAATTCGCTCATGCTTCGTTTATATTATTTTGAGAGATGAAATTTTTATGCCCATGTTCTTCACTTAAATATATTTGAGCTTGTCAAAAGCAATTGCAATACATGAAATTAGTCCCAAAGTGATAGATATTCAAGACGGATATAATAAAAACTTTCATGAAGATCATTGGACAAAATAAACTTGATTCTTTGTAATAGTTTTGAGATATGATGATAGTAATATATGAGTCATGTTGGTGAGTAATTATGCTTAAGAAATAATATTGGGTGTTAAGGTTTGTGATTCCCTATGCAAGCACAAAAGTCAATAGTTATGCAATAAAATCACATCCTACTTGTGGTGCACTATTCGGTGTTAGTTATTCTTAATGCTTGCTTATGTGAATTTTCTTTTCTTGGTTGGTTGCTTCTCAATATTTTTGCTAGCCTCCACTTGTACGAGGTAGAAATACTACTTGTGCATCCAAAAAATTTAAACCCAGTTTTGCCATATGAGTCCACCATACCTACCTATATGCGGTATTTTTGTGCCGTTCTAAGCAAATTTGTATGTGCCAACTCTAATTTTCAAAATGAATTTCCTTTTTGTGTGCCCATACTGCTCATGAAGCGGCAGGGGGTGGCCAATATTTTCCATGCTAGATGTGTTATTCTCAAGATGAGTGTTTATTCACTTGTCATTGCACGAGAGTATGGCAGTAATAGGGATGCCCAGTCCTGAAATGAAAAAGAAATTTACTTTATGTTGTCAAATAATAAATTACTTGGAAAGTGCTGGTATGGACGGTACCCGTGGATATGGCTAGCCGTGGAGTGTGAAAGTATGGTGGAAAAAGGAGTAAACTTTATTTTATGTTTAGGAACCGCCTATGATATATCTAGCATGGAAATTGTTGGGAACTACTCGAACGTTTTCGTTGACAGGAAAAGCATGCCTCTCAAAATGTTTTTATCTCCCTTTTCTTGCTTTGAGCTCTAGCACCTCTACAAATCCCTACTTCCCTCTGCGAAGGGCCTATCTATTTACTTTACACAATTTTTATTTTTATTTGTGTCTCCATCTTCTCTTATAAAGCACCAACTAAGGGGCACTATGGTCGTACTTGAGCATTGGATGTAGCTAATATTCGAGTGTGCTTTGCGAATGGATGAATGATTGAGCATGATGGGCTAGGGATAGCTTTCTTTAGTGTTGATATTTTGAAAGACATTGTTGATTGTTGATATGCTTGAGTATTAAAGTCTTAATGTCAATTATAGAATATTTCTTTGAACTATCTAAAAGTCCAAATGTCCATGCTACAAAAGAAAAAGAATATGTGATGAACATGTTAGGCAGCATTCCACATCAAAAGTTTTGTTTTTATCATTTACCTACTAGGGGACGAGCAGGAATTAAGCTTGGGGATGCTGATACGTCTCCAATGTAGCTATAATTTTTTATTGTTCCATGCTGTTATATTATCATTCTTGGATGTTTTACAATCATTTTAAGGCAACTTTATATCATTTTTGGGGACTAACATATTGACATAGTGCCCAATGCCAGTTGTTGTTGTTTTTCTTGTTTTTTACTTCGCAGAATATCAGTACTAAACAGAGTCCGAACGCAGCGAAACTTTTAGGAGATCTTTTTTTTGGACCAGAAGACACCTTGGGGGCCAAGAAAGCACTAGAGGGGAGGCACGTGGGGAGCACAACCCACCAGTGCCTGCCCAGGAGCCCAGGTGCGCCCAGATGGGTTATGGGCCCCACAGAGTCCTCTTGCACCGCCTCTTCGCCCTATAAATTCCCAAATACTCCAGAAACCCTAGGGAGCAAACGAAACACAATTCCAGCCGCCGCAAGTTCCAGAACCACGAGATCTAATATACACGATCACTGAGGGGTTCATCATCCTCATTGGTGCCTCTCCGATGATGCGTGAGTAGTCCACCATAGACCTACGTGTCTGTAGGAAGTAGATAGATGGCTTTCTCTCTCTCTCTCTCTCTCTCTCTCTCTCTCTCTCTCTCTCTCTCTCTCTCTCTCTCTCTCGATTCTCAATGCAATGGTCTCTTGGAGATCTATTTGATGTAATGAATTTTTGCGGTGTGTTTGTTGGGATCCGATGAAGTTTGAGTTTATGATCAGATCTACATCCATGAAAGATATTTGAGTTTTCTTTGATCTCTATTCGTAGGATCGAAAGTATGTATAGAGGGCGGGGTGATTAGACTACTTGACGAAATAAAAACTTAACCTTTTCCCAATTTTAATTCTTGACAGTTTTTAGCAACTTAGCACAAGGCAAGCAATCATGATACAATTCAAGCAAGCATGCAATGAGTATATAAGCAGCGGAAAGTAAAGCATGCAACTTGCAACAAATTAAAGGGAGGGGATTGGAGTATGCAAACGCAATTGGAGACACGGATGTTTCTGTCGTGGTTCCGATAGGTGGTGCTATCGTACATCCACGTTGATGGAGACTTCAACCCACGAAGGGTAACGGCTGCACGAGTCCATGGAGGGCTCCACCCACGAAGGGTCCACGAAGAAGCAACCTTGTCTATCCCACCATGGCCATCGCCCATGAAGGACTTGCCTCACTAGGGTAGATCTTCACGAAGTAGGCGATCTCCTTGCCCTTACAAACTCCTTGGTTCAACTCCACAATCTTATCGGAGGTTCCCAAGTGGCACCTAACCAATCTAGGAGACACCACTCTCCAAAAGGTAATAGATGGTGTGTTGTTGATGAACTCCTTGCTCTTGTGCTTCAAATGATAGTCTCCCCAACACATGAGTAGGATTTGAGTGGAAAGAGGATTTGAGTGGAAAGCAACTTGGGGAAGGCTAGAGATCAAGATTCATATGGTAGGAATGGAATATCTTGGTCTCAACACATGAGTAGGTGGCTCTCTCTTAGAAAATGAGTAGTGGAAGTGTAGGCATGTTCTGATGGCTTCCTCACGAATGAGGAGAGGGTGGAGGGGTATATATAGCCTCCACACAAAATCTAACCGTTACACACAATACACCAAACTCGGTGGGACCGAATCATAAAACTCGGTCAGACCGATTCAGCACATTATGTGACCGTTAGGAATTTTGGTGGGACTGACATGTCAACTCGGTGTGACCGATATCATTAGGGTTAGGGCATAACGTAATCTCGGTTTAACCAATTACACAAACTCGGTGGGACCGACTTTGGTAATTAGCTAACCAGAGAGTTGGTCAGGCAAACTTGGTGGGACCGATTTGCTCATCTTAGTTGGACCGAAACGTTACGAAAGGGAAACAGAGAGTTTACATTGCAAACTCGGTGGGACCAATCGCTTATCTCGGTTGGACCGAAATGTTACGAAGGGAAACAGAGAGTTTACGATCCCATTTCGGTGAGACCGAGATCCCTACCAGTGAGACCAAAAAGACTAGGGTTTCTGGCAGTGGCTATGTCAAATGAACTCGGTGGCGCCGTATGAATCAAATCGGTGGGGCCGAGTTTGACTTTTGGTTTGGGACATATGTGGATATGAGAAAGTGGTTGAGGGCTTTGGAGCATATCATTAAGCATCATGAGAGAAAGCAAGCCATTAAGCAATACCTCATCCCCTTTTAATAGTATTGGATTTCCTATAGACTCAATGTTATCTTGGACCACTAAAAGTAAAATGAAGAGTCCTGAGCTTTAGAGCTTGAGCCAATCCTTTGTCCTTAGCATTTTGAGGGGTCCACAATCCTAATCCATGCCATGCCAATCGTTGAACTTTCCTGAAATATTTATCTTGAAATGGCATTGTTCAATGAGCTATATGTTGTTGATCATTACCAAGACCACCTAGGGATAGTTGCACTTTCAATCTCCCCCTTTTTGGTAATTTATGACAACATATAGATCAAAGCTCCAACAAATGATGATAAGATTAAAATACATTGTCGCTTTGAGAAGTATGTGAAAAGCAAGAGCTCCCCCTAAATTTGTGCATTATTGAAAATTTTCTTTGGACTGCAAATGCACAATGTGTTAGGATCATGGGTCACTCTTCCATGTCACATGCATTTTGGTGGAGCGCTCAAAATGATAACAATAAAAACATGCACTCATCACCAAGCAAAGTGATCGATCATAAATGGATATAAGGGATAATATCATTCAAGCACACATTAAGGTAGCATATGATCAACCACATGATCATCCAAGTATCTCACATAGAAACATGATGTAGCAAGCATGCATACAATAAAGTTTCAAACAAATAAAGTTCAAGAGAGACAAAAAAGCAACTCTCTCTCTCTCAAAGGCTATGATCTATACATATTTCTCTCCCTTTGGCAACAAGTTACCAAAAAGTTCAAATATGCATAGTGTTATGCGTCTCTCTCAGGCTTGGTCTCCATGAGGCGGTGTAGAGATGACTCCGAGGACGAAGGCTTCTATTGTTATAGCTGGAGCTGCTAGAGTGGGTGCTGGAGGTGGCACTGAAGCTGTGGCTGCTAGAGCAGATGTGGTGGCTCTAGTATCTGGAACAGGCTCTGCAGCAGACCTCTCACCTCTGGGCACTCTAGTGAAAGCATCTGTAGTAGCCTTGCCTTTCTTCTCCTCTACTTCCTCCTGGAGTTGCTCAACAACAGACTGAATCTCAGAAACTTTGACATCAAGATCATTAAATTTCTGCTCGATGATTCTCTCCAAACTCTCCTGATTTTGAGTCAGGGTGGCGAAGCCCTGCTCAATCCTCAAAGTGGATTGGATCAGATATCTAAGTTGATCATGTTTACTTTTTAGGAACACCTGAGATGCCTCTTCGACACTTGGCATCTTTGCAGCTTTCTCTGCCTTTGCCTTCTCTATCTTCTCATGTGCTTGCACAGATGAAGGATCATTCTCATCCATGATCACGGTGTTTTCTTCAAAATCTGGTCTGAGAGGTAAATGCTCCTTGTCCAACAGATAAGTGTCTGTGCCCATCTTGGAGTTGATGAGCACCTGAATATGTGGAGCATATATACCCACAAGACCTCTTCTGATCTGCAGCTGTCCTCTTGATTGTTTCCACAATCAGACTCATCACCTTGAACTTCTGAGGGACATCAAATATATGCAGCAAGTTGATTGAGTGTCCTCTTATCATTGTGTGATCTCCAGATTTTGGCAAAAGAGTGTGCCTCGGAATAGTGTTGATTGTTGGCAGTCCTGACAACAAGTGCTTCACTAAGCCAAACTTGTGAGTTTCTAGATCTCCATCTGGAATTTCCTTGTACATGTTGGCCATAGAGTTGTGGTCTTTCTTCTTCTTGGCATAGACATCCAAGTCATCCTCATGAGCTGCTGGGGCATTGATCAGTTTGGCCCATTCATCAATTGTAGACGGGTACCTTGTACCCTCTGACATCCATACAATTCTGCCATCTGGATAGAAGTGAGCAATGGAGTAGAATTGCATGATCAGCTCATCATTCCACTTGGCAAGCTTCTGGCCAACAAACCGGTCAACTTCACAAGCCTTGAAGCTATAAAGCACACCTGGGAAATGATCTTCATTTTCCTTGATATATGTCCAATCAATCCATCTCATGTCACATACTATAGGCTTCTTATCAAGAAAAATAGTTTCATAGAAATCCTATTGTTCCTTAGTGTGAAACATGTAATCCACAATAGTTCTTCTCCTTACAGCATATGGGTCAGACTATCTCCAAAGTCTCAATCCTACATCTTTCCTGAGTTTCATGTCCTCTGCCACAGGATGTGTGTCATTATGATTTGGAATCTTAGGCTTGAGCTTCCTTAGCACTTGGGCTTCAGCTTCTTCTTCTTCAACTTCAGGCACTGGGGCCTTGTTCTTTTCCTCAGCAGAGATATTCCTTGTACTCCTCTTGGGTGCAGTCTTGGTGGCTGGAGCAACAGCTTTGGGAGCGGATTTGGGCTTAGGAGCATCCCCTGACTTAATTGCATCTCCCATTAGCTTTTGTGCCTTAGGTGCTAGAGCAACATCCTCTTCCTCTTCTTCATCAGATCTCATCATTGAGGGCTTGCCTATAATCCTGGCAGTGGTCTTCTTGACCCTCTCTTTCCTCTTCTTCTCAGCCACAACTGTTTCTTTAGGTTCAAATCCCAAAGTTTGAGTGGATGCTCTAGGCTTTGACATTGGAACTCTTCTTGCAGGTGCCTTCCTATTCAACCCTGGCTTGGTTGAAGCAGTAGTGCCAAATTCCTTCTTTACCACTTTCTTCTTAGAAGTGGCCTCATCCTCAGCTGCAACATAGTCTTCATCCTCTGAATCAGAAGTTCTCTTCTTTCTCGCTCTAGTAGCTACCTTGGGAAAGTTACTAGGTGTGCTCCTGCTACCCTCATCATAGCTGCTTGAGGGACTAGTGCCCTCACTCAACTGCTCTTGCTCTTCACACCTGTTCTGGCTGTCACTCTGGTCAGACATCTTGCAGGCAAACTGTCAGCAGACCCTATGAATAGGTTATAGATGAGGTAGAGTAGATGAGCATCACAAACTACCGAGGTTTTGCAAAATAAATTAGTCAAAAATCTTAGTTTTAGTTCTCTAAGAAGTGATCTCGGAGCTACCGAATTGACAAACTCGATGATACCGAAGCAACACTTGGAACCTAAACTAGTGATCTCAGTCAGATCGAGTCACAGTTCGGTGGCACCGAGATTGCTAGGGTTTCACAGAATCCTGAACTCGGTCACACCGATGTGCAGTTTTTGGTCAGACCGAAAAGCGCATGTGCAATGGCCTAAGCTGAATTAGTGAGACCGATTTCTATGATTTGGTCGGTCCGAGATGAGTTCTGCGGAGAGCTAACCCTAAAATTTTCGAAACAAACTAGGTCTAAGGAGGATTTGGCTAGATAGATTAATCATTCGTGGCAAGAAACATGGCATTGTCCTTGTGCTAGGAATCCGAGTTAAAAAGACAACACAAGGGGTCGAACATGTACCCTAGAACGGCGAGTGTTCGCTACGACAGCGACGGTGGAGCAGAATCCATTGACGGCGGCAGAATCCAACGGTAGGAGGTCGTTGGTGGCAAGGAGACGATCCGGAGACCCGAGGCGGCAGAGCAGGACACGCGCGGGCTGAGAGGATTTGAAGTAATTTCCAAAATCTCACCCATGGGTATATATATATCCCGACCCTATCGGTGTGACCGAGTGGAACAACTTGGTGGCACCGAGATTGCAGAATCGCAAGCGGTTGCTACAACTCGGTGTGACCGAAGTGTTCAAATTGGTTGCACCGAGATGAAAACCTAGATCAACTTAGTGAACTCGGTTCGACCGAAGTGGATGACTCGGTCAGACCGAAATGCACAAAGTGGTTTTGGAAGTTTAAGTCTATGACGAATCAGGGACTCTGAGTGCTCCTCACACAGAGTGGTTCGAATCTGACTTGATCAAACTTTGTGATGTAGCATGAATAAAGTTTGAGATGAGAAAATCATAGATAGCTAGAGAAGGTTCTTAGGCATTCTTGTCCATCCACTTGGCAAAATATAAAAAGGTCAAACAAGAAAAACTACAAGTGGATGTCCTTGAATGAGTAAAATATGCAAACAACATGCTCACACAATAAAATGGCAAATGAAATATGTGACAAAGCATGCACAACCAATTCTAGCATCTATCAAGCAATTAGCGATGACTAGATCATCTATATATGAGTATACTGACTTAGGAGTCAAATGAGAACATTTGATCATAGGTCATACTCATCGTTTAAGCACAAGTGGGGTTGCCACTTTTACATAAAGCATTGTTGTGTTCACACCATTAGAGTTGCTTTAGCTCATTCTTTAGAGTAAAGCTCCCCCTAGATGTGAGATCCCCCCTAAGAGGGATGAACTAACCTTGGGTTTTGTCGATGACGACTTCATGTAGGTGTTGAAGCTTAATGTTGTTGTAGATCATTCGGAGCAATCCATTGGAGTGAGTTGCACTTTCAATACCTACACGGGTTAGTCCCACAAGGAACAAGCAAGGATATCCATAGACATAGAGTGAAGTACACACAAGATGATGTCCATGAAAGCATTAGGTTACCTTGTCCCTTGTCTTACCAACAAGAGGGTTTGTGACTCCTTGAACTAGTGCATGATATGAAGGTTGTTTGCACTTGTTCTTTGCCAAAATGATATGAGTGAAGTTTGTTGGCGGAGTCACCCTCAAGAACTCTCTAGTTCTTCTTCTTTGTGATCCACATCATCTTGATGGGACTCCTTGGAGTTGTAGTCGTACTTGATGAAGTAGAACTTAATGTAGTCTTGGAAACCCACTTGAACAAGGCCTTGGGAGCTTCCTCAAATGCATCAATTTCTTCTTGAAGCTTGTCCTTGCCTTTTAGCTTGTGGTCTTGTGGTGGAAGATCATCTTGAGCTTGTGTCCCTTGGAAGGAAGTAGCATCATACTTCTCTTGTTGAGTAACAAACTTCGTCTTGGGGTATTGATATTCTTCCCACTCAACTCCATTGGCATTGAACTTTCATTCAAAACCAACACCTTGATTCTTCCGGTGTCTTCCTTGCCTGTGTACAATTTCCTCGAACTGTTTACTTCTGGCAAGACTCTTGTAGACACATTTCTCTATAATTCCCTTCAATAAGCTATTTTCTTGCTCAAGTGTAACTTCGCTAAGAGAATCATTAGTGGAATCAAGAGAACTACTAGAAGCAACAATATTGGATTTAGCATGATTATTGTTACTACTAGAAGAAGAATCTTTCTTACTCTTGTTGATAGATTTTACTTGAGGCATGTAAGTAGATAAGAGTAAACACTTGGCAATGTAAGAAGAACTTTTCTTGCGGAGATCATCATTGATTGCATTTAAAAACTCATGCTCTTTCTCAAGATTGAGATTTTCAAAGCGTAACTTCTCATGAGTCTTTAAGTTCTCGATGATCTTCCAAGGTAGTTTCATGAGCTAACTTAAGAGTGTTTAGTTCTTTAGTTAGACACTCGATCTTCTCCTTATCATTGTCATTCGTTTTATCTAGATAAATTGATGTTTCATCATAGTTTTCATAACTAGAGTTGTCAACAAGTAAATCATCATCACCTAACAAGTCATCTTCATCACTATTGAAATCAACATACTCGAGGTGTGATACCTTTGGGCCTTTAGCCATGAAGCATCTTCCAATTCCTTCATTTGGTGAGTCAAATTTGTCGTAGGAGTTGGTTGACACAAGAGCTAGACCAGCAACACCTTCATCTTGACTATATTCGGAGTCGGAGTGATAGCTTCTCTCGGAGTGATGGTCGGAGTCGGAGCCGGATACCCATTCACCAACATGAGCTTGATGTCTTCGCTTTGTGTAGCTCTTTGATGATTTGTCCTTCCTTTCTGAATCCTTGCTTCTCCGGGAGGTTCTTCGTTCATAACGATCATCTCTAATCCTTCTCTCTTTTGATGGTGATTCTTCTCTTCGACTTCTTCTTTTAGGTGAGTCTTCTCTTCTTTTGTAGGGAGTCGTACACTCATTTGAGTAGTGTCCGGGTCTTCCACAATTGTAGCAATTTCGTTCACGACTCGAAGATCTTTTGTCATTCTAGGACCTTGACTTGGAACTTCTTTCCTTGCTTATACTCTTGTAGAACTTTTTGAAGTTTTTCACCAGTAGGCTCAATTCTTCATTGAAGGTTTGTTTCTCACTTGATGATGTAGGTGCTTCACATGAGCCTTTGTAAGCACCACTTGACTTGTTGTGAAGCTCTTCCTTATCCTTGAGTGACATCTCATGAGCAACAATTCTTCGAATGACTTCCGTTGGCTTGAGATCTTTGTAATTGGGCATCATTTGGATCAATGTGCACATGGTATAATATTTTCCATCCAAGGCTCTTATGATCTTCTTGATGATGAATTTACCGGTCATATCTTCACTTCCTAAGCCGGCAATCTCATTTGTGATGAGAGCAATCCTAGTGTACATTTCAGCGACACCTTCACCATCCTTCATTTTGAACTTGTCAAGTTGACTTTGAAGCACATCCAATTTGGATTCCTTGACAGAGTCGGTAACTTCGTGCATATCAATCAAAGTATCCCAAATTTCCTTTGCATTCTCAAGGCGGCTGATTTTGTTGAATTCTTCGGGGCACAATCCATTGAAGAGGATATCACAAGCTTGAGCATTGTATTGCAGCATCTTCAACTCTTCCGCGGTAGCTTCACGGTTCGGTTCTCTCCCATCAAATAATTCACCTTGCAAGCCAATACAAACAATAGTCCAAACGACGGGGTTATGTCCAAGAATATGCATTTTCATCTTATGCTTCCAACTAGCAAAATTAGTAACATCAAATTAAGGACCTCTATGGTGGTAATTTCCCTCGCTAGACGCCATACTCTCTGATACATCTCCAACGTATCTATAATTTATGAAGTATTCATGCTATTATATTATCCATCTATGATGTTTTATATGCATTTATATGCCATTTTATATAATTTTTGGGACTAACCTATTAACCTAGAGCCCAGTGCCAATTTCTGTTTTCTCCTTGTTTTTGAGTTTTACAGAAAAGGAATACCAAGCAGAGTCCAATTGACGTGCCAATTTTTGACGATTTTTTATGGACCAAAAGAAGACCAGGAGCATCGGAGTTGGGCCAGAAGAGTCCCGGGCTGCCCACGAGAGTGGGGGGCGCGCCCCCCTATCTCGTGGACAGCACGGAGACCCCCCTGACATGAAACCTACGCCAAAAATTCCTATAAATACAGAAACCTTAGGGAAATAACCCAGATCGGAAGTTCCACCGCCGCAAGCCTCTGTAGCCACGAGAAATCAATCTAGGCCCTCTCCGGCACCCTGTCGGAGGGGGCCATCATCACCGGAGGCCATGGAGGAGGATCTCGGAGGGGCCATCATCGCCATGAAGGCCAAGGACCAGAGGGGGAAAGCCATGGAGGAGGAAGCACAAGGGGGAGAACCTCTCCTCCTCTCTCTTGGTGGCACCGGAGTGCCATCGGGAGGGGAATCATTGCTGTGGTGATCATCTTCATCATCATCACCATCCTCATCTCTTTTACGCGGTCCACTCTCCCGCACCCCGTTGTAATCCCTACTTGAACATGGTGCTTTATGCCGCATATTATGATTCAATGATGTGTTGCCATCCTATGATGTTTTGAGTAGATATCTTTTGTCTTTGGGTTGATTGATGGTCTAGATTGGTACGAGTTGTATGTTTTATCTTGGTGCTGTCCTATGGTGCCCTCCGTGTCGCGCAAGCGTGAGGGATTCCCTCTGTAGGGTGTTGCAATACGTTCATGATTCGCTTATAGTCGGTTGGTGAGTGATTGAAACACAAACCCGAGTAAGGGGGTTGTTGCGTATGGGAATAAAGAGGACTTGATGCTTTAATGCTATGGTTGGGTTTTACCTTAATGATCTTTAGTAGTTGCAGACGCTTGCTACAGTTCCAATCATAAGTGCATATGATCCAAGTAGAGAAAGTATGTTAGCTTATGCCTCTCCCTCATATGAAATTGCAATGATGACTATCGGTCTTGTTAACAATTGCCTAGGACAATTCCGCACACCGATCCACCATTATTCCACACCCGCTATTTATATTATTTAGTAATATATTCTAACTTTATGATAACAGTACCTACTTTTATATTTTATCTCTCTGATATCATACAAAGTTATCCTCTTTATACCCACAACACTGTTTTATTTCTTGTTTCTAGTTGGAAGCAAACGTTCGGTGCACGTAGAGTCGTATCAGTGGCAGATAGAGCTTGAGAGAATATTGATCTTACCTTTGGATCCTTGTGGGTTCGACACTCCATACTTATCACTACCACCTTTGGGAATTGCTACGGTGATTCCCTGCACTTGGGGATTATCAAGCTCTTTTCTGGCGCCGTTGCCGGGGAGCAATAGCGTGGGGTTGACATTCTCGTGTGTGCTTGTTTGCTTTCTTCACTAAGTAGATTTTGTTTTTCCTTTTTGTTTCTGTTTAGTTGTGGGTGAAACATACAATTTTTTTTAAAATAATTAAAATACCAAAAAATATTTACTTGCCTCTCATGCCTAAAAAAGTTTCTCAAAAAGAGAAGTGATTGGAAAGTTATGCATTAAAGAAGTGAGGGTCGACCTTGAGCACTTGTGTTCATGCTCAGGGAAACAATGTAGAATTTTGCATGGAAGTTTCTCTGTAAATAATTATCCCCTTGTATATATCCATTGTATTATAAAAATAATGTGCCAAGCTTTGGTTTTAGTATGATAAGATTGCTTGCTTACTATGTGCAGAACAAAAACAGAAACTTTGGCTGTAGTGCATGAATTTACATTTTTTATTGGAAAGTCAAATGTGTCTGAAACTTTTTTCACATTACTTCTGTACAAATATTTCAAATTTTCAAATTTATTTCATAATTGTTGGAGTTACAGAAGTTTACTAAACTTCCAGATTACTACAGACTGTCCTGTTCTTGACAGATTCTGTTTTTCGTCTGTTGTTTGCTTATTTTGATGCATCTATGGCTAGTATGTAAGGGTATGAACCATAGAGAAGTTGGAATACAGTATGTTTAACACCAATATAGATAAATAATAAGTTAATTACAGTACCTTAAAGTGGTAGTTTGCTTTATTACACTAACAGATCTCACAAAGTTTTTGTTTAAGTTTTTTGTGAATGAAGTGTTTGAAGAACGAGGAGTTACCGATGTGAGAAGAATGAAGAGAGACAAGAGTTCAAGCTTGTGGATGCCCAAGGCACCCCGGGTAAATATTTTAAAGGATACTCAAGCATCTAAGCTTGGGGATGCCCCGGTTGGCATCCCATCTTTCTTCTTCAACAAATATCGGTATACCTTGGTTTTTGTTTTGTTCACATGATTTGTGTCCTTTGTGTTTTTATTTTTCTTTAAGAATCATGCTAGTATGAGATAGCTCTTAATTGATTTATAGAATACTTCATGTGCTTCACTTATATCTTTTAAGTATGATCTTATAGAATTGCTCTTTGTGCTTCACTTAAATCGTTTGAGTATGGTTTTATAGAATGATTCGTGCGCTTCACTTATATATTTTGAGCTTGGATATTGGCTAGTCTATATTAATTGTAGAATGCTCCAGGAACTTCACTTATATCTTTTGGAGTATGAATAATACTATACTTTAAAGTGGGTTTGGAAGAGTGTCAACTTTAGGAATTAGTGATCCCACTATTTTGGAGGGTGTTGAATCTTCGTACGACATTTATGAAAGTGGATTTGGAAGAGTGTCAACTTTAGTTAGTATTCCACTATTTCGGAAGAGGTTCCAATTGAGTATGAGAACAAAGTTGCTATCCATGATGCTACTGAAAATTATTATGAGGGAGGAATATGTGCTTGTAGGAGTTGCAATAATATCAAATTTCCTCCCTATGTGCTTAAAGTTTTGAAGTTATACTAGTTTTGCCTTCCTATGCTAGTTGACTTTTGTTCCTATAAATTGTGTGCTCACAAAATCCCTAGGCATAGGAAGTGAGTTAGATTTAAATGTGCTAGTCATATTCTTCATGATGCTCTCTTTGTGTTTCAACTCTTTTCTTTTATGCGAGCATCATTGAAATCATCATGCCTAGCTAAAAGGCATTAAAGAAAAGCGCTTGTTGGGAGAAAACCCAATATTTACCCTTACTGTTTTTGTGTGTCTACATGATTAACATACTGTATTAATCATGTTTTATAGATTTTGTTTCAATAAAGTGCCAAGTAAGACCTTTGGGAAGACTTGGGTGAAAGTTAATGTGATCTTGCTGAAAAAACAGAAACTTTGCGCTCAGGAGATTAGCTGTCATTTTTTACATAAGAGTGATTTTGAGTTGATTCTTTTTGAGGAAGATTAGTAAACAAATTACTCACGTCCACAAATTTATTTCATAATTTTTGGAGTAGCAGAAGTATGTTTATTGTTCAAATCATTACAGACTGTTCTGTTTCTCACAGATTCTGTTTTCATCGCATAGTTTGCTTGTTTTCTAGTTTCTATGGCTTATATTTTGCAATATAAATTGTAGAAATGATATGGTACAGTAGGCATTGTGTGAAAACAATTATGAACCTTGTCTTTTACAGCACCAGAGTGAATGTTTTACTCTTTATCATACTAACCTATCTCACGAAGTTCCATTAAGTTTTGTGTGCTTGAAGTTTTCAAGTTTTGGGTGAGATATCGATAGGAGGAGAATAAGGAGTGGGAATACCCTAATCCTGGGGATGCCCAAGGCACCCCAAGGTAATATTCAAGGAAGACTCAAGTGCCTAAGCTTGGGGATGCCCCGGAAGGCATCCCCTCTTTCATCTTCAAAACTATCGGTATACCTTTCTCGGAGCTATATTTTTATTCGTCACATGATATGTGTTTTGCTTGGAGTGTATTTTCAATTTTACTTGCTGTTTGAATAAAATATTTGGATCTTAAATATTGAATAAAAAAGGAACCCTCCCATGGCTAGTTAATTATTTGACTACTCAGTGTCCTTCACTCATATCTTTTAGAGTAGTTTGTCATTTACTCATGTGCTTCATGTATATCCTATGAGTAAATGGGGGAATGAATTGAATGTCATAAATCTGAATTTATATATGTTTCATATGCTTATAACATGGATAGTAATGAATTCACATATAAAGAGTATGAGGAATAAAAGTTGTTGAGAGTTGACAAACATAGTTTTGGTCATCGTTGCAATTAATAGGAAGTAATAAGGAAAGAGAGGTTCACATACAAATATATTATCTTGGACATATTTTATGATTGTGAAGCACTCATTAAGTATGACATGCTAAAAGAGTTGATGTTGTACAAGGAAGACAATGTAATGGTTTATGTTTTCTCACATCTCAGTTAAAGTATATTGTCATTGATCTTCCAAACATGTTAAGCTTGCCTTTCCCCCTCATGCTAGCCAAATTCCTTGCACCAAGTAGAGATACTACTTGTGCTTCCAAATATCCTTAAACCCAGTTTTGCCATGAGAGTCCACCATACCTACCTATGGATTGAGTAAGATCCTTCAAGTAAGTTGTCATGTTGGAGGCAATAAAAATTGCTATCTAAATATGTATGACTTATTAGTGCAGAGAAAATAAGCTTTGTACGATCTTGTTGTGGAAGCAATAAAAGCGACGGACTGCATAATAAAGGTCCACATACAAGGGGCAATATAAAGTGACGTTCTTTTGCATTAAGATTTTATGCATCCAACCCTAAACGCACATGACAACCTCTGCTTCCCTCTGCGAAGGGCCTATCTTTTACTTTATGTTTTTTACTTTATGCTTGAGTCAAGGTGATCCTCACCTTTCCCTTTTTCATTTTATCCTTTGGCAAGCTCCTCGTGTTTGAAAGATCATGATATATATATCCAATTGGATGTAAGTTAGCATGGGCTATTATTGTTGACATCACCTAAAGGTGAATGCATTGGGAGGCAACACAATAAGCCCCTATCTTTCTCGGTGTCCGGCTGAAACTCCATAACCACAAGTATTGCGTGAGTGTTAGCAATTGTAGAAGACTATATGATAGTTGAGTATGTGGACTTGCTGAAAAGATCTATTCTTGACTCTTTCTGATGTTATGATAAATTGCAATTGCTTCAAAGACTGAGATTATAGTTTGTTAGTTCTCAATGAAGTTTCTGAACCATACTTGACATTGTGAATAGATTGTTACTTGACCATGAAAAGTTTTGTGAGATAAGCTACTATTATGACACATATTGATGCTGGAAAAGGTGATTGAAATTATCATTGATCAAACTTGTGCACCTGCTAGCATTCACACTTCATAAATTATTTCTTTTATCATTTACCTACCCGAGGACGAGCAGGAATTAAGCTTGGGGATGCTGATACGTCTCCAACGTATCTATAATTTATGAAGTATTCATGCTATTATATTATCCATCTATGATGTTTTATATGCATTTATATGCCATTTTATATGATTTTTGGGACTAACCTATTAACCTAGAGCCCAGTGCCAGTTTCTGTTTTCTCCTTGTTTTTGAGTTTTACAGAAAAGGAATACCAAATAGGGTCCAATTGACGTGCCAATTTTTTACGATTTTTTATGGACCAAAAGAAGACCACGGAGCATCGGAGTTGGGCCAGAAGAGTCCCGGGCTGCCCACGAGAGTGGGGGGTGCGCCCACCCCCCTAGGGCGCGCCCCCCTATCTCGTGGACAGCCCGGAGACCCCCCTGACGTGAAACCTACGCCAAAAATTCCTATAAATACAGAAACCTTCAAGAAATAACCCAGATCGGAAGTTCCGCTGCCGCAAGCCTCTGTAGCCACGAGAAATCAATCTAGGCCCTCTCCGGCACCCTGCCGGAGGGGGCCATCATCACCGGAGGCCATGGAGGAGGATCTCGGAGGGGCCATCATCGCCATGAAGGCCAAGGACCAGAGGGGGAAAGCCATGGAGGAGGAAGCACAAGGGGGAGAACCTCTCCTCCTCTCTCTTGGTGGCACCGGAGTGCCATCGGGAGGGGAATCATTGTCGCGGTGATCATCTTCATCATCATCACCATCCTCATCTCTTTTACGCGGTCCACTCTCCCGCACCCCGTTATAATCCCTACTTGAACATGGTGCTTTATGCCGCATATTATGATTCAATGATGTGTTGCCATCCTATGATGTTTTGAGTAGATATCTTTTGTCTTTGGGTTGATTGATGGTCTAGATTGGTATGAGTTGTATGTTTTATCTTGGTGCTGTCCTATGGTGCCCTCCGTGTCGCGCAAGCGTGAGGGATTCCCGCTGTAGGGTGTTGCAATACGTTCATGATTCGCTTATAGTCGGTTGGTGAGTGACTGAAACACAAACCCGAGTAAGGGGGTTGTTGCGTATGGGAATAAAGAGGACTTGATGCTTTAATGCTATGGTTGGGTTTTACCTTAATGATCTTTAGTAGTTGCGGACGCTTGCTAGAGTTCCAATCATAAGTGCATATGATCCAAGTAGAGAAAGTATGTTAGCTTATGCCTCTCCCTCATATGAAATTGCAATGATGACTATCGGTCTTGTTAACAATTGCCTAGGACAATTCCGCACACCAATCCACCATTATTCCACACCCGCTATTTATATTATTTAGTAATATATTCTAACTTTATGATAACAGTACCTACTTTTATATTTTAGCTCTCTGATATCATACAAAGTTATCCTCTTTATACCCACAACACTATTTTATTTCTTGTTTCTAGTTGGAAGCAGACGTTCGGTGCACGTAGAGTCGTATGAGTGGCAGATAGGGCTTGAGAGAATATTGATCTAACCTTTGGCTCCTTGTGGGTTCGACACTCCATACTTATCACTACCACCTTTGGGAATTGCTACGATGATTCCCTGCACTTGGGGATTATCACTCTCCTAGATGGTGAAACCAAGGCTATGATCAACAAAAGCTATGGAAATCAAGGCAAATGGAGACCGTAGCTCTGATACCACTTGTAGGATCGAAAGTATGTCTAGATGGGGGTGATTAGACTACTTGACCAAATAAAAATCTAGCCTTTTCCCAATTTTAAGACTTGGTAGATTTTAGGAACTTTACACAAGTCAAGCAATCTTAACACAATTCAAGCAAGCAAGCAAAGAGTATATGAGTTGTAGAAAGTAAAGCATGCAACTTGCAAGAAAGTAAAGGGAGGGGATTGGAGTATGCAAATGCAATTGGAGACATGGATGTTTTTGTCGTGGTTCTGATAGGTGGTGCTATCGTACATCCACGTTGATGGAGACTTCAACCCACGAAGGGTAACGGCTGCGTGAGTCCACGGAGGGCTCCACGCACGAAGGGTCCACGAAGAAGCAACCTTGTCTATCCCACCATGGCCATCGCCCACGAAGGACTTGCCTCACTAGGGTAGATCTTCACGGAGTAGGCGATCTCCTTGCCCTTACAAACTCCTTGGTTCAACTCCACAATCTTGTCGGAGGCTCCCAAGTGACACTTAACCAATCTAGGAGACACCACTCTCCAAAAGGTAATAGATGGTGTGTTGTTGATGAACTCCTTGCTCTTGTGCTTCAAATGATAGTCTCCCCAACACTCAACTCTCTTTCATAGGATTGGATTTGGTGGAAAGAGGATTTGAGTGGAAAGCAACTTGGGGAAGGCTAGAGATCAAGATTCATATGGTAGGAATGGAATATCTTGGTCTCAACACATGAGTAGGTGGCTCTCTCTCAGAAAATGAGTAGTCAGAAGTGTAGGCATGTTCTGATGGCTTCCTCACGAATGAGGAGAGGGTGGAGGGGTATATATCCTCCACACAAAATCTAACTGTTACACACAATATAACAAACTCGGTGGGACCGAATCATAAAACTCGGTCGGACCGATTCAACACATTATGTGACCGTTAGGAATTTCGGTGGGACTGACATGTCAACTCGGTGTGACCGATATCTTTAGGGTTAGGGCATAATGTAATCTCGATTTGACCGATTACACAAACTCAGTGGGACCGAATTTGGTAATTAGCTAACTAGAGAGTTGGTCAGGCAAACTCGGTGGGACCGATTTGCTCATCTAGGTTGGACTGAAACGTTACGAAAGGGAAACAGAGAGTTTACATTACAAACTCGATGGGACCAATCGCTCATCTCGGTTGGACCGAAACGTTACGAAGAGAAACAGAGAGTTTACAATCCCATCTCGGTGAGACCGAGATCCCTATCGGTGAGACCGAAAAGACTAGGGTTTCTGGTAGTGGCTATGTCAAATGAACTTGATGGCGCCGGCTGAATCAAATCGGTGGGGCCGAGTTTGACTTTTGGTTTGGGACATATGTGGATATGAGAAAGTGGTTGAGGGCTTTGGAACATATCATTAAGCATCATGAGAGCAAGCAAGCCATTAAGCAACACCTCATCCCCTTTTAATAGTATTGGATTTCCTATAGACTCAATGTGACCTTGGACCACTAAAAGTAAAATGAAGAGTCTTGAGCTTTAGAGCTTGAGCCAATCCTTTGTCCTTAGCATTTTGAGGGGTCCACAATCCTAATCCATGCCATGCCAATCATTGAACTTTCCTGAAATATTTATCCTGAAATGGCATCCAGGGATATGTTGTTAATCATTACCAAAACCACCCAGGGATAGTTGCACTTTCACTATTGCTGCACTTTTTCTTTCTTTATTTTATTTTGTGTCATTGCGAGATCTATTTATCCAAAATCATACAAACCAATCTATCTATTGCCCGAGGAGGGATTGTCAACCCCTCTTACGCGTCAGGTTGCAAGTATTTGTTCTTTGTGTGCAGGTACCGTTTACTTAGCTTGGCCTGGCCTCCTACTGGATTGATACCTTGGTTTCATAACTGAGGGAAATACCTACCGTAGCTATACTACATCATCCCTTCCTCTTTGGGGAAATACCAACGCAGTTTCAAGCCGCATCACTAGGTCAGGTGAAGCCATGTGGGGAACACAAGGCATTAGGGTGCGTCTAAACCCCCACGGTGCGCCCACACCCCCACGGTGCGCCCTGTTACCTTGTCGTCTCCTCGTTTGCCGTCTGGTCTCCTCCCGATGCTTCTATGGTCTTTTTTATCCAGAAAAAATCATCAAAAAGTCTCGAAGCATTTGCACTCCGTTTTGTACAAATTTTCTAGAAAAGCCAAAAACAAGCAAAAGACAACAACTAACACTAGGCACCGGGTTAATAGGTTAATTCTCAAAATGATATAAAATTGCATATTAAACATATAAAGTATCCAAGATTGATAACATAATAGCATGAAACAATCCAAATTATAGATACATTGGAGATGTATCAGTGCACCAGCTAGCTGACATCGTTTAGGCCAAATGAGTGGGCGGCGACGGGTGGGAATGACCTGTAGCGGTGCGTAATCAATGTCAGATGCGGCGATCGAAGAGGGAGAAGATTCGAAGCAATCTGACAAATCGACTATGGCAACATCGATGATGTTTCACCTTGTTTCTGACGACGGAGACGGGCGATGAACAGCCTTCGATTCGGGCAGAAGGGTGGTGAGGGCCAAGGAAGGCAACGAGGACGAGGTAGCGTCGGTCCGGGTGGACGGTCGCTGGGAGGTGCGCCGACAGAGAGGTAGTGGCACGGGACAGGCACAAGAGAGGCAGAGTTTTTCCTCCAAGCGGCAGCGACCGAGCAAATATAGACACGGGATAAGTGACAGACCACTATTCGGTTACTCCTCTAACACTAGATAGGGGATCAGTTAGAGTTGACCTTAGAGCATCTCTAGCAGATCCCACAACTCGTCGTCTCTTAAAAATCATTTTGGTATCCCATAAACAAATTTTGCAAGATGTCGGATGCGCAGCCAGAACTGATCCTTCTACCGATACCTCATATTCAAATATGTAGTTCGCTCTTAAACATAGATCACCGGAGTTCAAACATAGCATATGTGAGTTCATCATACTACATACTGATATGTCTCCAACGTATCTATAATTTTTTATTGTTCCATGCTATTATATTATTCATCTTGGATGTTTTATATGCATTATTATGCTATTTTATATCATTTCTTGGGACTAACCTATTAACCTAGTGCCTAGTGCCAGTTGTTGTTTCCCCCTTGTTTTTGCCTTTACAGAAAATCAATACCAAACGGAGTCCAAATGGAACGAAACTTTTTGATGATTTTTCTTGGCCAACAATACACCCAGGAGCATGCTGAGATTGTCAATGTTTTATTCTTCTTCCTTGCATATGCTAGTTATTGCTTGTCTTGATAAAAAAATCCCTATAAAATGCCTATGCATAGGAAGTGTGTTAGACTTAAACATGTTTTTCACATGCTATTTGATGCTCTATTTGTGCTTCGATTCTTGTCTTCCATGCGAGCATCATTAAAGTTATCAATGCCTAGCTAAAAGCCTTTAAAGAAAAGCACTTGTTGGGAGACAACCCAATATTTTCCTTTCTATTTTTATGAGTTTACACAATTATGCTACTGCTATGATTGAGTTTTTATGTTTTAATTAGTGTTTGTGCCAAGTAAGACCTTCAGGATGATTTGGAAGATAGTTGATTTGATTCTGTGAAAAAGTTTACAGATGATTTGGAAGATAGTTGATTTGGTTATGTGAACAAAAATATAGACCCAAATGAGCCCAAGAAAAAAGAGGCCAAAGTGCACAACAAAAAGAAAAAAAAAGAAAAGAAAAAAAGGAAAAAAAGAAAATAAAAAAGAGATAAAAAGAGAGAAGGGACAATGTTACTATCCTTTTCCACACTCATGCTTCAAAGTAGCACCATGTTATTCATGATTGAGAGTCTCCTATTTTGTCACTTTCATATATCACTAATGGGAATTTTTCATTATAGAACTTGGCTTGTCTATTCCAATGATGGGCTTCCTCAAATGCCTGAGGACTTCATGAGCAAGCAAGTTGGATGCACACCCACTTAGTTTTATTTTGAGCTTTCATACACTTATAGCTCTAGTGCATCCATTGCATGGCAATCCCTACTCACTTGCATCGATATCAATTGATGGGTATCTCCATAGCCCATTAATTTGCCTAGTTGATGTGATACTTTCTCCTTTTTGTCTTCTCTTCACAACTTCCACCATATTCTATTCCACCTATAGTGCTATATCCATGGCTCACGCTCATGTTTTGCGTGAGAGTTGACAAAGCTGAAGTGCATTAAAAAGTATGAACCAATTTCTTGGCTTGTCATCGGGGTTGTGCATGATAAATACTTTGTATTAATAAGATGGAGCATGACAAGACTATATGATTTTGTAGGGATAAGTTTCTTTAGCCACGATATTTTGAAAAGATATGATTACTTTTTAGTATGCTTGAAGTATTATTGTTTTTATGTCAATATTACTTTTGTTTGAATCTTACAGATATGAATATTCGTGCCACATAAAGAAAGATTACATGATAAACATGTTAGGTAGCATTCCACATCAAAAAATTTGTTTTTATCATTTACCTACTCAGGGACGAGCAGGAATTAAGCTTGGGGATGATTGATACGTCTTCAACGTATATATAATTTTTGATTGTTCCATACTATTATATTATTCATATTGGATGTTTTATATGAATTATTATGCTATTTAATATCATTTTTAGGGCTAACCTATTAACCTAGTGCCCAGTGCCAGTTGTTGTTTTTTCCTTTTTTGCCTTTACAGAAAATCAATACCAAACGGAGTCCAGATGGAACAAAACTTTTGATGATTTTTCTTGACCATCAAGACACCCATGAAGCTTCATGGGGAGGCCAGAAGAGCTACAAGATGGCCACAATCTCGAAGGGCGCGCCCTAGGGGGGGCGCCCCAAGCCTGTGGGCCCCTCGTGGCACTTCCAACCCTAATTTTTCTTCTATAAATACCCAAATATTCTTCGAAGACCAGAGGGCACACCAAAAATACTTTTTTCGCCGCCGCAAGCTTCTGTTCTTGTGAGATCCCATCTTGGGGTCTTTTTCGGCACTCCACCGAAGGGGGATTCAATCACGGAGGGCTTCTACATCAACCTTGTTGCCCTTCCGATGATGTGTGAGTAGTTTACAAGGACCTATGGGTCCATAGCTAGTAGCTAGATGGCTTCTTCTCTCTCTTTGATCTTCAATACAATGTTCTACTCGATGTTCTTAGATATCTAATCAATGTAATCTTCTTTTGCGGTGTAGCTGTTGAGATTCGATGAATTGTGAGTTTATGTTCAGATTATCTATGAATATTGTTTGAGTCTTATATGAACTCTTTTATGCATGATTTATATAGCTTTGTATTTCTCTTTGATATATTGACTTGGTTTGGCCAACTAGATTGATTTTTCTTGCAATGAGAGAGGTGCTTTGTAATGGTTCAATCTTGCAGTACTCAATCCCAGTGGCAGAAGGGGAGATGACACATATTTGTATTGTTGCCATTAAGGATAAAAAGATGGCGTTTATTCATATTGATTGGATCTATCCCTCTGCATTATGCCATCTTGCTTAAGGCGTTACTCCGTTCTTGTTAACTTAATACACTAGATGCATGCTGGATAGCGGTCGATGTGTGGAGTAATAGTAGTAGATGTAGGCAGGAGTCGGTCTACTTGTCTCAAACATGATGCTTATATGCATGATCATTGCCTTGGATATCTTCATAATTATTCACTTTTCTATCAGTTGCTCAAGAATAATTTGTTTACCCACCATATGCTTTCTTTCAAGAGAGAAGCCCCTGGTGAAAACTATGGCCCCCGGGTCTATATTTTATCATATTATTTTCAGATCTACAAAAATCAAAAAATCCAAAAATACCTTGCTGCAATTTATTTATTTTTATCTTATTTTGCACTTATTTACCTTTTATATCTATCACTATCAGATCTCATCCTTGCAAGTAACCGTGAAGGGATTAACACCCCCTTTATCGCGTTGGGTGCAAGTATTTGTTTGTTTGTGTAGGTGCTATCATTGGAGACTTGTGTGTTCCTCCTACTATATTGATACCTTGGTTCTTAACTGAGGGAAATACTTATCTCTACTTTGCTGCATCACCATTTTCTCTTCAAAGGAAAAACCAGCGCAAACTCAAGATGTAGCACATACCATAATACGGAAATTAAACAGTTCTACTAAACAGAAATCATAGTAGCATACTACATCTACTTGTTGTTGTCGTCGCCGTTGCCTCACATGACGGGGGCTCGTTCTCGTGGAGGGAGCGGTACATGAGCGTGCTGGAGAGGGTCTGCGTGAGATGACACTCCTCGAACAGCGTCAGGACGCGCGCGACCGCAGCTTCATCTCCGGCGGCGGCAACCTCCTTGGTCTCTCACCACGCCTTCTCCGCCCCCCGACAATGCTTGAGCGCGGGGGAGAAGATGCAGTCGAGGCGGTTGAAGTTCGCCCACGCCCGAGTGCCGATGTTGCGGGAGCGGGCACCGCGGGTCCGCGCCTGCTCCCTCTGCCATTCATCCACTGGCGGGCAGAGGGAGGAGCTCCCGGCCTCCCCATCATTGCGTCGCTTGTGGGGCAGGTCGTCGTCGAGCCCGCCGCGGCCGCCGAACCCCCCACGGCCACCACGAAAGGCACGCCCTCACGCCATCTCTAGCAACTTTCGATGGTTAAACGTGGCGCAAATCGCAGCTGGAGTTCTCGCCAGAGTAGGGGAATCATGACGGAGGCGAATGAGGGGAAAGTGGGATGTGAACCCTAAATCGCCCTGGATCCGGCATACATACTGAAATCATGGGCGGTTTGCGGGCCTCCCGAAACAATTTACGGGCTGGACCCTTTTCAGCGGACCTGCTCGGGCCATCTTTTTGGGCCATCCCATAAAACAGCCGAAAAAATGCGCTTCAACAGAGTTATACGAGAGTGCATGCCAGTTTCAGCACCGCTTCTCTCTGCCATGAGCGAGGTGTTTCAGAAACTGACTCCTCTTCTCCTGATCTACGCCAGCGAGGCAGTTGGTCCCCTCTCTCCCCGCTTGCTGCTCCGGCGGTGGGAGGGATGGGGACCCATGTACTTCGCTTTGGCGCCCTAGTTTGTGTCAGCGTCAGTATGTCCAACAACAACGTTCTGGCGGTAGCGGCGTTGCCATATCGAATAAATCTTCCCCAACTCCGGCTACACCTCGGTGGCGTTCATGGCAGCGGCGATAAGGAATTCGTGGGCTTTGTCTTCCTTCGTTCCTATGGGGCGTCAGAGCTACTGTGTCTGGGTGCTACCGGCGAGGCGGCGACGACAGCTTCACCAGGGTATGTTTTCTTCCGCCTCCAATCCCGTTGCTATGGTGTCTCCTCCGCCGTCGTGGTGGAGTTCGTGAAGATCGTTTCACGAGCAGGGTCAGCGATTGATGTCCGCATTGGCTCGTGCGAGGTTTCGGCTATGTTGGAATTGGGCAAGTGGTTGCTCGAAGGCGGATTCGATGCCATTCTCCGACGAGTTCGGTTTGTTTCGGCGAATTTGGGTTTTCGCGAAGCATGGGGAAAATCCCCAGTCGATGCGCCACAAAGATGTGGGCTTTGGTGTTCATGCCGGCCCCATTCATCGACTCAAAAACCCCATGTGCGATGGTGCATTTCGAATCCAGTGGATCTCCAATTTACGCCTCGGCGTCACTGGTGTTTCGCTTGTTAGCAGTTTCATTGGTATATGCAAGGATCTCCATAGAGTGAGCACCTCTTTTCCTTTACTCGGAGTGTCTTTTGCAAAATTTTAGCACAGTTGTATTCTCTCGTGCTCTCTTGTTATATCCACGTGAATCAGTTGTAGCCTTGTTGCTGTATGAATATATATATATATATATATATATATATATATATATATATATATATATATATATATATATATATATATATA
>NC_041385.1:723661075-723743642 GCF_002162155.2 Triticum dicoccoides
AGGTTGGTATTCCTGAGAGTACGTACTCCCACCTACACCCATCATCGTTGCAACCATTCATCCGGCCAACTACTAAAGAAAAAAAAGCTAACTAACTCCGGATAAAGCCCTTGGATTTGAAAATTAGTTGAACGGGTTCCTTTTTTCCAGCTCTCGTAGGCGTGTCTTCCAGGGATTCCATTTGAAACTGCGTTCTCATCTCTTACCAGCACCCACGAACATAAAAAAAAAGCATCGGCTCGCCTCCTCCGCCGCCGACTGACCGCCAGACATGGCCGATGATGATCCCCGTGCTTCTTCCCTGGTGGGAGGCTTCAACCAGCACGTCCATTGATTCATCATCTCTAGTTTGCAAGCGTACGTGTAATTGATGTTCCCCGATTTTTCTGTTCGGCTCCCACAACCGTGTTCATGTTTCCGCTGATCTCTCAACCCATTCCTGTCCAGTATGTCATCGTCGGCGAAGAAAATAGGACAAGGATGATTGATCGGCCAAGTCTACTAGTACTAGGTAAGGTGTCGTTCCAGTCAAATTGATGCATTCATGTTTTGCTATTTTTGTTACAGGCTGCATTTATTAGTCAGATCGAGCACCCAAGGAGTCAAGATCTTGCTAACTACTAATAACTTCTATATACCTGCAGCGTAATGGCCTATGGTGCAGGGCAAAGACGACACTGACGACATGCGGTGGTGTCGGGCCTAAGAGCACATAAATCTCCATCTAGGCCCTGGCCACTAGCGACCGCTGATGCACTTAGCCACTTACCCAATGTATTCATATTGTACACATGTAATAAAGTGGCTAGTACGTCGACGTAGAAATAGTTAGGAGCTTGCTTTGCACTCACACAATCGAGTCATGATTGTTACTGATGATCAAAATTTCATGTATTTTTTTATGCCTGATGGGTTTACTACTTTTTCTTCGGGTGTATATATAAAGCTTCCAAAAAAATTAGTATATAGTCCTCCAGAATAAATCAGTATATAGTCCTAAAAAAATGAGTATATACACTTTGTAACGCAGCATATACCCCATCAAAAAATATAGTATAACATTGTAGAAATAAGACATAATCCTTTTCTAGTTGCATATGCCCAGTCACAAAAATACACTGAAATAATTAGTAATACATACTCCTTTTCTGTTTTGGAAAGGAACCTCCATTTCCCTCTTCAACAAGTGCTTTATTTTTCTACGGGTAGCCTTGTATTTTTACATACGATGACATTTCAAAATGTATTACACCCATTATTCATCTAGTTTTTGATATATTCTTTTATGCATACTTTGAATTTATCACTCATTTCGGCGACCAGCCCACTCTCTCATTGCAGCTACTCGACTCTCACATAAAGCCAGTATATACTCACGTAAAAGAAAAGGCAGTATAGACTCCCTCATTGAAAAAGAAGTATATACTCCCCTACCAAAAAAGTAGTATACGCTCCATTACCAAAAAGGCAGTACATACTCATATACAAAAGGTGGTATATACTGTCTTCCCAAAGAAGTAGTATATATCTACTGTGTTAAAAAAGTAGTATATATCGTTTTCCTTGCGTTAAAGTAGTAGTATAACTAGAACAGATAGTTCATACTTGTGTGCAGAAAAAAGTAGTACTAAATATCTATCGGTCCTTACAAAAAATCAACCACTATTATTGTTTAGTTGCACCGAACAAACCTTATCTGAATCTCTCAATCTGTTGATGCGCATGCATGCATGCATCGGCCGGTGGAGCAATTAGCGACTAGATCTAATAACTGCCAACCCATTTAGTCCATGGGAGTACATACTCCTGGGAGTATAAAAGAGGAGTCATATATATATATATATATATATATATATATATATATATATATATATATATATATATATGACACCTTTTCTGTACTCCAGGAGTATGTACTCCCACCTCTAGAAGGCCTCCCCGTTAGCATCGATTAGCGCCAAAAAGAAAGAAAGAAAAATGGCAGTGGCTATGAGCCGGTTGCATGCCCCTGCATGCAAGGGCGTTATCCCGCATGAGGTTAGGAAATTTGTTACGGAGGTATCTCCTCGGTTATGGCCCGATTAGGATATTTTGTTCGCAGATGGCTATGTACTGCAGTTTCTGCATATGCTAAGCAGTATGTATTTAGTTTTCTGTATTGAAGTATATACTTCCTTATTATGAGATTAGTATACTTCTGTAGAAGGGTGTATGTACTGCATTTTTTGATGTACGAGTTCGGAGTATATACTTCAGTCTTGTAGCAGTATGTGCTTTTTTTTTGTGAGGAGTATATACTTCGTTTTTGGATAGAGTATATACTTAGCAATCAAATGAGTATGACTACTCTCTACTTCTATCTGAAATCAGGACGATATCTACTTGGCAGCCAAAGGAGTATATACTATTTTATTATTAAAGGAGTATATTACTATCAGAAACAGGGTTGGTTATATATATAATTTGCAGCAAATTAAATACGTATATACAACCCCAAAACAGACATGAGAGGTATCTGTACCAGATAACAAATAAAAGTACACACTTGCTTTTATATATCCCAGTTCAAGCATATATTTACACCAAAAATGGATTACAGTAAAAAAGAGTATATCTTGCGGCCAATATGAATATGTTTCGCCAGATGTCAACACACACTTCTTTTCCAAAGCACAAATTTTCTGCAGTTTGCGGTAAGATCTGAAAGTAAAGAAGCATAGTTGTTAGGTCAAGAACTGGAGCATAAACAAACAAGAAGATCGGAAACTTGTTACACAACGAAGAGATGGCGATTCCTTCATAAATTCAGTACGTCAAAAGAGAAACAGTGGGAGTGTATTAGGACTAGAACTCCGTATAATTTACAAGATGATCTTTCTTTTGTAGTTTATAAACTAGGATAACAACAATATTTATTAAAGACGTGCCCTGCTCTTTCTCACTTTTCTTCTTATCAAATAAAGAAGCCTGAAAGAAATCTGGTATAATTAGTTTGCTGGACAAATATATATGAGTATGCCCAGAAATATGAGTATGTTCATCCAAAAAATAGTACTCACTCTATAAAGAAATATAAGAGCGCTACTTTAGTGATCTAAATGCTCTTATATTTTTTTATGGAGAGAGTATCTTCGAAGCTGTGAGTATGGTTAGTATATTTGTTACAAAGCAGCATTTTCCTAGAAAGGAGTATGTTGATCTAAAGATGAGTATATTCAGATCTATGAGTATGAATTTACAAGGAGAGTATATGCACAAAAAATACAAATATGTTCGTCTAAACAGTTAGTGAGAAGCAACTATTGTATGTAATCCATTCTGGTGTTTTCCCATCGAAGTGGTGACATTCTTCTTTTATGACCGAGGTGGGCAGCGTGCATACATAGCTGAAGCTGAGCACATACGTATGTCGCCGACAGGAAGGATTGAATCATCACAGTTGTCCGAGTGCAGGTGCAGTCGGCCACCAGGAGAGCCTCCATATAAGACACAAAAGAAATTATGTTCTTCTCCAGGAAACAACAGATCAGAAAAAATAATAACCGGAACTAAATCGTATGGAGACAAACCACATGCCGCTGGCCGCCTGGCCCTTGGAGTCGAGGCTTCAAGATCAATTGGAAAGAAGGTGGGTCCGTTGTACTGATGCATGTCTCTCAGTCCCATCCATATAAACTAGCGAACCGGAAGGCAACGACGAGGCCAGATGACGATCACCTGGAATCCAACAGCAGGGGGAGAGAGCTTCCCATGAATCTTGTTTTGCGGTCGGAGGTTGTCGCCGCGAGTCGCGCATCTCATCGTCCCCGTTAGATGTCGTCGTGCCACCGCCGCCGCCGCCGTCGCCCATTGTGATACGTCGGTGAGGTGGTGACATGCCATAGGAGGAGCCGCCGAGAGTGATTATCTTCTACGAAGGGATCATCTAAAAATTGTAATCAGGTGAGAACAGCTAAATAGAATCCCTAAAAACGTGGATCGGTCAACGAACTGTTGTTTTCTTAAATAAAAAGGCGTCGCAGGTTTAAAGAGCGACTCGGGCGCCCAAGAAAAAAAAAACACACGTGGCATGGGAGTATGTACTCCTAAGAGTACTAACCTATTTTCCTATATATATATATATATATATATATATATATATATATATATATATATATATATATACCTAATAATAAAGCATGATGGGTGTCGGTGTACTAGAGTAAGGGTACCCTAGTACCCCGAACTTGTGCACGGGCAGTTGCAGCGCCCCGCGGCAAGGCTTGCCGGGTGACCGTCAAGACCCTCCGTGGTTCCCTTGAAGACCATTCAAGAACACCATTCAAGAACAAAGTACTCAAACCAAGGCCCCGGCAAGACGAGCTTGCCGGGAAGGCCAACCAAGACCCCGGCAAGAGGAGCTTGCCGGAAAGGCCAACCCAGGCCCCGGCAAGAGGATCTTGCCGGGAAGAGACAAGACCTCGGCAAGAGGAGCTTGCCGGGAAGGCCACTCAAGGCACACCAAGAAAGCTTGCCGCGATGCGCCCTGCGTCCCGGCAAGGCCCGGTGAGCAACAAGCTCCCAAACACGACAAGACGACGACCGCGGCAAGGAGCTTGCTGCGGGAAACCCCCACTTCGTGCCCGCGCTCCAGCACACCTGCTAACGTGTCGCTCCAGGACTCTCCCAAGCACACGTGGCAGGAGGCCGTGCAGCTAGGGTTGCGCAGTGGCAAGCGGAGATGAAGAGAAGGCCATCGTGGCAAACGGTGGTGCTCCTAACGGTCACTTTTTGCACTGTTTAGGCAACTCAGACAGGCATTCAATGACCTTGTCCCCTGCCATCAGAGTTAGGTAGGGTGCACTGTGTCCACAGTAGCGGTAGCTGCACCTACCGCATCCTTTTCCATTTTTACCCTTCTAGTCTACGTTGCCACCTGTCGGTGACCCCTTGAAAGTATAAAAGGAGGCCCAAGCGCAACGTAAAAGGGGTTCGGCTCATTCGGAACACCGGAAACACTCCCACGCTCAGTCTGATAGCGTCCATCGCTCCTGAGCAAGGATTCAATACAATCCAACAAGCAGCAGTAGGGTTTTACGCATCCGTGCGGCCCGAAGCTGGGTAAAACTGCTCGCGTGTACCGCCTCGATCCGTTCTTTGTGTGACCTCCGCCCTCACCGAATCGAAAGGGGCTCGGTCCGCCGGTCCCCATAGGTGTTCGTGGATCAGTTTCCCCGACATCTTTGGCGCGCCAGGTAGGGGGCGTCGAGATTGTGCGAACCCGATCCGGCGTGCACGCGAGCTAAATCTTCATCGTCTTCATCGACATGCCACCGAAGAAGAAGGATTCGGAGGCAGCTGTTCCGTCTGCGTCGCTTTCACCGCCTCCGGAGCAAACGGGTGGTGGAGTGGACGCCGGCGGAAGAATGGGCGTCGACGAGGGAGCCCTCAGTGCGGCCAAGTCCAAGGACAAGGCGGCACAGACCTCGGCGTCCATGCGCGCACCGCGCCCCTCTCAGCAGGCGCGGGACCAGCAGCGTCATGGCGTTCGCAGCGCCATACGTCCGCTGGGCCAAGATCAAGCTGGTGGTTCTCGTGGCGCTCAAGACCAACATGCACGTCAACATGCTGGCTCGAGCAAAGTACGGTCGCTGGACGGGGCACTGCTCCTTCTAACGTGGTTAGGAGTCCGAGCACGCCCCACTCCTCGCACCGTTCACCTCCGTCGCCCACCACTCCAGCAGTAGCCTTGGCGCGATCTCAACTGCTCCTAGACTATCCTCCGACGGCGGACAAGACCGACGAATTGAGGGCCACTATCCAGAGCCTCATCGGCTTTGCCAACGGCGACACTGCGCGGCAACCAACCACCTCGCTGCCGCGGCAGGACAGCCGGACGCGAGCCGATGGCAACAAGACCGGGGGAGGTGCGACTTACATGCACTCTCCACTACGAAGGCCAAAATCGCCGACTCGCCGGGTCCACCCCGACAGCGGCTCCACCGCGTCGTCGGACCCACGAGCTCGTCGCGACCAGCGCCAAGTTCTCCATGAACGACAACAAGAGGACGCTCGAACTCGCATCGAGCGCCGAAGAGTAGCGCGACGTTAGTCCGACAAGCGCGCTGGGCCCTCTGTTGACATGCATGCACTAGGGGAACCAGGCGATCTGCCGTACGCGGTAGGTTGCCCTGCGTTCACTCGTGAGCTGCGGCAAGTCCAGTGGCCCAGTACAAAGAATTTCAAGCCAGACGTACCGGAGAAGTACGACGGCAAGACGCATCCGTCGGAGTTCCTCAGCATCTACACCATTGCGGTGCAGGCTGCCGGGGGACGAGATGACAAGATCCTTGCCAACTACTTCCCGCTGGTGCTCAAGCCCAATGTCAGATCCTGGCTCATGCACTTGCCGGACAATTCCATCTCCTCTTGGGCAGATTTATGCCATCAGTTTGTCAGCGCCTTTACAGGCGGCCACAAGCCACATGGCCAAGAGAGAGATCTTCATCTGCTCGCCCAGAAGGAAGGAGAGCCACTGCGCAAGTACATTCAGAGATTCAGCCGTGTACAGCACAACATCCCAGACGTCCACCCCGCCGCGATCATCAGCGCGTTCCATCAGAACGTGTGAAACCGAAGGATGAGGGAGGAGATGGCGATGTGTAAGATCAGAGACATCAGCGAGCTTTACGCCCTGGCCGACAAGTGTGCACGCGCTGAAGAGGGGACGAGGCTCCCCGGAGAGAGTACAGGAGCAGGAGGATCTGACAGTGAGGATACCGCCCCGGCAAGGAAAGGCCGGCGGCGGAACAACAGAAGGAAAAAGGGAAAGGAAGTGCTAGCTGTCGAGCAGACCGGCAACGGAGGTGGCGCCAAGGAAACTAAGGATGGTGGCTCCGGCAAGGAGGCCCAGCCTGTGGCGGCCGCCGACAAGCAGGACGGCTCCGGCAAGCAGTATTGCAAGATCCACCGCACCAAGGGCCACGATCTCCAGAGTTGCAAGAAGGTTGAGCAGCTCGTTGAGCTGCAGAAAGCTGAATACGAGCGACGCGACAAGGAGAAGGCCCAGGAAGGTGCTGGAGGAGCTGGCAAGAAACGCCCCGGCCGGGGAGGACGCCGCGGCAAGGCCAAGCAGCGGCAAGGAGATAGGCCTCCCCGTGGCCGCGACAAGGATGAAGACGACGACGATGATGAAGACATGGATGATGACGAGGCCGACGAGCAGGAATTTCAGAAAGCCACAGAGGTCCTGTGCGTTGACGGTGGTGCTTCTCTGCATACTTCGCACCGCCAACTCAAGCAGTGGATGCGGGAAGTGAATGCAGCGGAGCCATCCATAGAGTCACGCAAGCCCCTGAAATGGTCCAGCACGCCTATCATCTTCGACATTGAGGATCACCCTGATCGCGTAACTGCGGTCGGGTGCTTGCCGATGTTGGTTTCACCAACTATCCGCAACCTCAACGTCACGAAGATGCTAGTTGACGGTGGGGCCGGCTTGAATCTGATCTCTTCCGCGGTCCTTCAAAAACTCCAGATCCCTGACAGCGAGCTCGAAGAGACCGGCACATTCCAAGGAATCAACCCGGGAAGGAGCAAGCCGAAGGGGAAGATCACGCTGCCGGTCACATTTGGCAGCGAGCTGAATTTCAGAACTGAGAGGGTCACATTTGACGTTACCGATTTTCCATTGCCTTACAATGGGATCCTTGGCCGTCCAGCGCTCGCCAAGTTTATGGCAGCCTCTCACTATGCATACAACATGCTCAAGATGCCAGGCCCGATAAGTGTCATCTCTGTCCCCGGCGACAAGAAGGATGCCCTTATCTGCGCCGACAAGATCTACCGGGAAGCAGCAGCCGCAGCTGATTACAACACACTTGCCGCTGAAGCTCCCGGGGGGAAGAAGAAGACAAAGTCCGGCAAGAGCTCTGATGCCCACTCCGGCAAGCGCACCTCTTCGGAGTGCTGCGCTACCGTCGAGGACGCACCATCGAGCTCCACCGGCAAATGTAAGAAGGCAATGGCAGCTCCACCTGAGACTAAGAAGGTGTCCACCAAGGGGATGGCACTGGTGGTACCTTCACCATCAGTGCCACGCTTGACCCCAAATAGGAAAGCACGCTCATTGCTTTCCTGCGGGCGAATGTCGACGTGTTTGCATGGCAACCGTCTGATATCCCCGGTGTTCCCAGGAAAGTAATCGAGCACCACCTTGCCGTCTGTCCTCATGCGCGGCCCGTCAAGCAGAGAGTCAGGAAGCAGGCAGTGGAGCGCCAAGAGTTCATAGCAGAAGAAATCAAGAAGTTGGAAGCAGCAGGCCTTGTCAGAGGAGTGCTCCATCCCACGTGGTTGGCCAATCCTGTAGTCGTGCGCAAGGCGAACGGGAAATGGAGGCTTTGTATAGACTTCTCTGATGTCAATAAAGCTTGTCCCAAAGATCCATTTCCCTTGCCGCGCATTGACCAGATTGTTGACTCCACAGCTGGGTGTGATTTGCTTTCATTTCTTGATGCATACTCAGGATACCATCAGATCTTCATGGCAGAAGAGGATGAAGAAAAAACCGCATTTATCACCCCTTGCGGCACATACTGTTTTGTACGGATGCCCTTTGGGTTGAAGAACGCTGGTTCAACATTTGCAAGGGTAGTCCATGTCGCTTTTGAGCCACAGATACACAGAAATGTGGAAGCCTACATGGATGATATAGTGGTCAAGAGTAAGGACAAGGCTACCCTAATCCAAGATTTAGAAGAAACTTTTGCAAATCTGCACAAGATCAACCTCAAGCTCAACCCCGAGAAGTGCGTGTTTGGAGTCCCTTCCGGCAAGCTTCTCGGGTTCTTTGTGTCTCAGCGGGGAGTTGAAGCCAACCCCGACAAGATCAAGGCCATCGAGCAGATTGAAGCACCGAAGCGCGTCAAGGATGTGCGAAGGCTTGCCGGTTGCGTGGCTGCTCTCAGCAGGTTTATCTCTAAGTCTGCTGAGCGCGCCCTGCCGTTTTTCAAAATATTGAAAAAGGCAGGTCCAATGAAATGGACTCCGGAAGCGGAGGATGCGCTACAGGACTTGAAGAGGTACCTGTCCTCCACTCCAATACTTGTCGCACCTAAGCCACAAGAGAAGTTGCTGCTGTACCTAGCGACAACCAATCAAGTGGTTAGTGCTGCGTTAGTAGCGGAGAGGGAGGCGGATGATGAGCCAGCAACCACGGCAACTAAATCCAGCGACAAGCAGGGGGCTTCTCCGACAAGCTCTGGTCCCGACAAAGATGAATCTGCGCAGACGTGCAAGGAGGTGCAGAAGAAGATGGTGCAGCGCCCAGTTTACTTTGTCAGCTCCCTTCTCCAGGGGGCTAGGTCGAGGTACTCTGGTGTGCAAAAATTGCTTTTCGGCCTTCTCATGGCCTCGAGAAAGCTGCGCCATTACTTCCAGGCACACAAGATCACAGTTGTCACTCGCTTTCCGCTGAAGAGGATACTGCAGAATCCAGAAGCAACAGGCAGGATTGTCGAGTGGGCACTAGAACTGTCAAGCTTTGGCCTCAAGTTTGAGAGAACTTCAACTATCCAAAGCAGAGCATTGGCAGAGTTCATAGCAGAGTGGACGCCAACCCCAGACGAAGAATTCCAGAGACGAGCATCCCCGTCAAAGAGGTAAGCAAAGAGTGGCTGATGTACTTTGATGGTGCCTTCTCGCTGCAAGGCGCCGGTGCTGGCGTGCTGCTTATCGCACCCACCGGAGAGCACCTCAAGTACGTAATCCAGATGCACTTTTCCAAGGAGCAAGCAACCAACAATACTGCAGAGTATGAAGGATTGCTTACCGATCTCAGAATCGCAGCAGACCTTGGGATCAAGAAGTTCATTGTCAGGGGTGACTCACAGCTTGTCGTCCGCCAAGTGAACAAGAATTACCAGAGCCCGTTGATGGAAGCATATGTTGATGAAGTGAGGAAGCTAGAAGAGCACTTTGACGGCCTACAAATGGAGAATATCCCAAGAGCTCAGAATGACATTGCTGATGGCCTGTCAAAGTGCGCTGCACTAAAGTTGCCTGTGGAACCAGGGATCTTTGTGCTCAAGCTGACTCAACCATTCGTAACACCATCAACTGGACATAATAAGAAGAGGAAGTTGGTTTCTGGTGACTACTTTCCGGCAGAGCTCCCCGAAGCCGCCGCCAAGAAAGTCCCCAAGATCAACACCAAGGATGCTGAGGGGCAGTCTGCTCCGGCAAACCTTATGGTTTGTTCCGTCGAAGCAAACGCTCCCGACAAGTTTTGCTCCGGCAAGCTTGCCGGGGAACATCAAGCTCCGGCAGGGCCGCAAGTCCTTGCCGTAGAAGCGGATGTTCCCACAGCAACAGATACGCCTTTAGTCCTTGTTGTCGAGCCGCAAGCTCCAGCATGGGCGCAGCAGATTGTCCGTTTCCTTCAGACAGGAGAAATTCCCGAAGAGCAAGAAGAAGCTGAAAGAGTAGCCCGGCAGTCAAGTATGTACAAGTTTGTCGACAACACACTGTACAGAATAAGACTCAACGGTGTGAAATTGAAGTGCATTCGCCGGGAAGATGGACAATAGCTGTTGGCAGAGATACATGGAGGCATATGTGGTCACCACATTGGCGCAAGAGCACTTGCCGGCAAAGCATTCTGGCAAGGCTTCTTCTGGCCGACAGCCCTCCAGGATACAACTGCACAAGTAACCAAGTGTGAAGCGTGCCAGTTCCATTCCAAACAGATACACCAGCCAGCTCAAGCTCTCCAGACGATCCCTTTATCCTGGCCATTTTTGGTCTAGGGGCTCGACATCCTCGGCCCCTTTCCCCGAGCTGTCGGGGGCTTTGAGTTCTTGTACGTCGCCATCGACAAGTTCACAAAGTGGCCGGAAGTGGAACCAGTGAGGAAGGTGACAGCACAGTCAGCAGTCAAGTTCTTCAGGTCGATTGTTTGCCGTTTCGGGATCCCTAACAGGATCATCACCGACAACGGCACGCAATTCACGAGCCGCACCTTCATGCAGTACGTCCAAGACCTTGGCGCCAAGGTCTGCTTCGCTTCTGTTGCTCACCCGAGAAGCAACGGTCAAGTGGAGAGGGCAAATGCTGAACTGTTGCGAGGCCTCAAGACCAGAACTTTCGACAAGCTGCACAAGTGTGGAAGAAACTGGATCGAGGAGCTGCCGGTGGTTCTTTGGTCAATCAGAACGACACCAAATCGAGCCACTGGCCAGACACCTTTCGCTCTAGTCTATGGAGCAGAGGCAGTTGTCCCCACGGAACTCGTATACGGGTCACCTCGAGTGCTCGCTTATGATGAGCTTGAGTAAGAGCAGCTGCGACAAGATGACGCGATGCTCCTTGAGGAAGACCGTCTCCAGGCTGCTATGCGAGCCGCTCGCTACCAGCAAGCTTTGCGTCGCTATCATAGCCGCAAAGTTAAAGCCAGGAGCTTCGAGGAAGGCGACCTTGTTCTTCGGCGTGTTCAGTCCGCCAAGAATTCCAACAAGTTGACGCCGAAGTGGGAAGGCCCTTATCGGGTGAAACAAGTCACTAGGCCCGGCGCTGTCCGCCTTGAGACCGAAGATGGCATTCCGGTGAGCAACTCCTGGAACATTGAACATCTTCGTAAGTTTTACCCGTAGGGCGCGATTGCCGGAAGCTTTTCCGGCAACCACCTTTTGTACAAGTCTTGCCGCTGTTGCATGTAATCCTTTGTACAAAGCCGGGCGCAGACCCCGTGCACCAGTAAAGCTCATGTGCCCCACACATCTTGTCAGTTTTTTTATGCTATAATCATTTTTCGCATATGTTATCTGACACTTTGTGCAGCACCAGATCCCGGTAAGCAATAGTGAGCCCAAGGCTCCATATCATTACTTTATTTCTCTGTTTCTTTCTCAAAAGAAGGAAGGTTCCCTCGCCCACAAGGTTTACCAGGGGGAAGGAGAAGATAATGGTGTGGACCAGGCCGTTCAAGAAAGTTTCTCCTTGCCGGAAAGCATGCGACAGAAAAGTTAAGTTGCTAAAGCTTGAGCAATCAGTTTTTTAAGTTTTTGAGTTATTTTCCTTGAACGACCGTGCTTTGTATGGAAAACCTGTGCGCGGAGGAACCAACTCGTAGCTAGTTGCGCCTTTACTTTGTTTCGAGTCCGCTCAACAACTTAAGTGAGCTGCTAGCGCCCTTACTTTGCTTCGAGTCCGCTCAGCAACTTAAGTGAGCCGCTAGCGCCCTTACTTTGTTTCGAGTCCGCTCAACAACTTAAGTGAGCTGCTAGCGCCCTTACTTTGCTTCGAGTCCGCTCAGCAACTTAAGTGAGCCGCTAGCGCCCTTACTTTGTTTCGAGTCTGCTCAACAACTTAAGTGAGCTGCAACTAGTTGCGACAAGGTTGCTTGTCGGCAGCGACCCCGCCAGCAGGCTGCTGAAGTTCCGCACTCGGCGCTCGCGGCAAGGGTGCCTGCGCCGGCAAGTTTCCCTAGAAAGCGTAGGGCAGAACCATACAAAGCCAAGAGTCGAGTAAAGGAAGTAACACAGCAATTTTTTGCCTAAGATAGAGTTATATTACAAAAATAACTTGTCGCGCCTCTAATAAAGTGTTCCCATGACATGACTGGCAGCGACAAGGAAAGAAGAAACAGACGGCCTAATCTACGCGACCGCCGTCAACCCTTTTGACCTCGTTCACCCTGTCCACAATGGGTGCGACGAGGGCCTTAAGTGCGTCAAGATCAGCGTCCGCCGGCAGCTTCTTGAGGACGTTGGTGAGGTTGAGGCCCGGATTGCGGAAGGCCACCTTCACCAGCACCTTCTCCAGAACTCCGGCACAAATCGAGCGTGACTCGTCGGCCGACTGCTTTGGGATCCGTTCCCGGAGTTGCTGGAGCGCCGCCGCCACGCCCTTGAAGAACAGAGTGAGCTTGGCGCTGGGTTGGAGATTCTCGTCGGAGGAATACCCGAAGCCTTCCACCCCCAATTGCACCAGCTCCTCTTCGATGACTGCGGCAATGTTCACGAGGCCCTCCGTCCAGAGCTCCACAGTATCTCTAAGAAGATTCTGGGTTTCGGCGGCCCTCGCCAGCAGCGCATCGTTGGCCTTGATGTCCTTCTTCAAATCTCCTCCCGTTTCCTGGCGTTGTCCAACGTCTCCGTCAGGGTGGCCAGCTTCAGCTCCAGATCAGCATTGGAATTCTTGGCGGCGCACAGCTCTTTGCCCTTCTCGGAGAGTTGGCCCTGCAGCTCACCGTGGGCAAGGGCGTCCTTCTCGCGCTCCAGCTTGAGCGCGGCAAGCTCTTCGCCACCCACCTTCAGATCAGCCTCCAGCTGCGCCACCTTTACTTCCAATTCCTTCTTGGCGGTCTCGGCAGCCGCAGCCGCATCCTTTGCCTCTTGGAGTGACCCGCCAAGTGCCCGTTCGCGCACGGCAAGCTCCTCCTCGTGGCTGTCGAGGTTCACTTTCCGCTGAGTCAGCTCGCCTTCTCGCGCGTACAGCTTCTCGCCGGTGAGCCGCTGCTGCTCTTCAGCCTCGGCCTTCTCAAGGAGGAAGGCCTTCCGCTCCTCAGCAAGCTGCTCCCGCTCCTCCGCCAAGGCCCGGAGAGTTTCTTGGCGAAGACCCCGGAGCTCCTCCGCACGCTTCTCTATGTCCACGCTCGCCCTCGCGACAAGCGCTTCCCGAGACTCCAACTTGACTTGGCGGGCGCGGTAGAGCGCCAGCAGCCTCCGTAGCAGCCGCTCCTCCTCAGGCTCGCCGCTGCTGCTTCCCGGCACGTCGACGATCGACAACCCGGCGGAGGCAAGCACCTCCCCATCCAGAGCTTCTCCTTCCACCGGCGCCCTGGAGCTCGACGCCCAGGGGAGCTTGATGAAGATGCCCTCGTCAGCCTTCAGATAGGCGCCGGGCTGGGGCTCCTTGGAGCCTGGCGCTGCGGCAGCGGCGGAGGGATCGGCGGTCGGTGCAGCGCCTGACGCTCCTGCGGCCTCAGGGCCGTCAGTGCGATCGCCAGATCCCCCGCCAGCTTCCTCGGCGGCAGCCTTGGCGGCCTCTTCGCCGGCGAGCACGTCAGCGCCGGCTCCTTCTTCGGTGGCCGCGGCATGATCAGTATTGCCGCGCGCGTCCTCCTCGCCACCCGCCTCGGTCTCCATCGGATCCGCGGAGGGTGGGTCTGACGACCGGAGAAGAAGGAGAAATCAAACAAGTATCCAAGAAGAGAAATCAGCAGAAGACTACAAGGAAAGTTTCGGGCAAGAAGGACTACCTGTGCTAGGATCTGCTATCATGACCTCCACCACCGGGGGATCGTTGGCGCTGTCCCTTGCCAGAGACTCCCCCCTTTCCGGAGACTCCTCCCTTGCCGGAGAACGCTCCCTTGCCGGGGAGTCCGCCCTTGGCGGCGAAGTCGAAGCAGACGACGAGTCAGAGGAGATCACCATGCCCTCCTGATGAAGTTGTTCTGCTCCTGCACAAACAAACCAGTGATCAGATGTCAACAAAGGAAAAGAGCAACCACGCGCACCCAGAAGCAGAAAGTACACCATATGCTTACGCTGGGGGCTGCGCTGGGGGCTGCTCTGCGAAGTGATGGCCGGATCCGGCAAGGTGGTCTCGGGCGCGCCTCCTGTCGTCGCAGTGGGCTCGTCCTCGATGACCACCACCTGAGCCTTGGCCCTCTTCACCGCCCTCTGGGCCAGAGTCCTGAAAAAGAAGAGCCCAGGGTGGATCAGATCCGATGCAAGACAAGATCAGCAAGTTGAAGAACTACAAGAACAAGCAAGGGAATCTTACCCTTCTTCTTCTTCCTCCTCGTCGGAGCTGAGCGCGGAGAGGTCGAAGTTCGGCCCACCCCCGGCGCGACGAGGTGGAGGGGTGGGATCCCTTGGCCCCTTGGCGGGGACTGCGGCGCCAGCCCGAGTCAGTCCCGCTTCAGTTGTCGCTGCGGCGGGAGGCGCTCCCGCGGCAACCGTACTTGCCGCGGTAGAGTGCGTCGCGCGACGCTGCGGCTGTTGGCCCACTTGCCGCCCTGCTACATCGCCGGCCCTGCGGAGGCGCCTTCTTGGCTGCGCTGGGGGCTGCGCTGCGGGCCCTGCTCGCGGCAAGCTCCTCGGAGATGGCGGGCCGCTCGCACCCTCGGCGGGCTCGTTCGACTCGGCGTCAGGCGCGGCGAGCTCTTCTTCCTCTTCGGGCTGCTCCCGTTCGGCAAGACTCATCACCAACGCCGCGTCTGCTTCCTCCACGGTGAACCCGAATTCACCCGCGGCTGCCGCCGCCTCTTCCGCCCTGGTGGCAATGCGCTCCATCTCTTGATCAGTGGTGTCGCGGGTGAGGAGCTTCTTCTCGTCAGCATTGACCGCCACCTCCACTAGGCTGTCGAAGAACTGCTGCACGACGTCGCCGGCGGGCTCTTGCCAAGTTGGAGCGATCCCGTGCGAATCACACAACGGCATCATTGCGCAGATGCGGTCGCGCAAGGAGTTGTTACACAGAGGCACGACGCCTGCCGGCAACCTGAACCACTCGGGATGCTGCGGGTCGTGCTTGAATATCTCCTTGAGTATCCCGTCCAACTCTATGACGGTGAAATTGAAGTTGAGGCCTGGGCGTAACCTCATGATATCTGCCGGGCCTCCAAATTCCCAGGCGGGTCTCCCCCTCGCCTGTAGAGGGGCGATGCGCCGGCGAAGGAAATCTGCGCCGACAGCTCCTACAGTCGGCCCGGCAAGCCTGAGGCGCAAGCTCCGGGTGGTGGTGATCTTCAACTTGTCATCGTTCGCGGACAGAGCGCTCCAATCATTGCCACGCACCGCTGGGGCCTGGCGCAGGGCGGTGAACGGCTGCGGGTTCTCCTCTACAACCCAGCACCAGTTTGCTCTCCACTCATCCCACTTGCTGCGGAGCTCCCCCTCCAGATAGGTCTCCTTCTTGCCGGCTCACGAGATCCAGGCGATTCCCCCGGCAAGGGTTTCCCCTCTCTCGACACGGGGCATGAAGAAATGGCGGAAGAGAGCTACGTTGGGGTGGACTCCGACAAAGTTTTCGCATAGATGGGCGAAAACTGCCATGGTCAAGACGGTGTTGGGGGTAAAATCAAGGAGGTGGAGCCCGTAGGTGTTCATGATATCACAGAAGAAATCAAAGAATGGCGGGCAGAGCCCGCAGTAGAAGAACACGGCAAAGAAAGGGTACCCGCCAACTGGAGCTTCTTGCGAGGTGATGGCGGAGAGTACCTTTGTGCGCGGATGCGCCCGTGTCTCCGTCGTCCAGAAGAGATAGTACCACTCCCTCAGATCCTTTGCGAAGAGCTCGGGGAGGAAGGTGGCCCGCTCTTTCCGCAGCGCCTCAAGCCGCTGCGCTTCGGTCGACTTCACAGCTTTCGCGGCCTTCCCCTTTCCGGGCTTCGGAGCCATGGCGGAGGCGGTGGGGGAGATCGACGGCGCTGGTAGTGGCGGCAGCGACGGGAGCGGAGCGCTGCTCTCTTTCGACTTTGGAAGCGGAGGAGGGCGGCGGAGGTTTCTAAGATTGCAGCAGCAAATGGCGAAGATAGGGGAAATACCCCTGTTTCCCCTGCTTATAAGGAGGAGGGGCGGACATTGCGCTCTTTCCGAATAAAGAACCACCCACGATCTCCCCCATGACGCCGTGATTGACGCGTGCCGTTGCGGGGGATGCGGTGGATACGGAGTTAGATTCGGCATACCCCAGGCCCGCGCGTGCCCGTGCACTGTTTTGGGCCTGGCCCAACAGCGCTCGGCACCGTGTATGGCCCAGGCCCGGGGGCTCCTGTCGGTGTACTAGAGTAGGGGTACCCTAGTACCCCGAACTTGTGCACGGGCAGTTGCAGCGCCCCGCGGCAAGGCTTGCGGGTGACCGCCAAGACCCTCCGTGGTTCCCTTGAAGACCATTCAAGAACAAAGTACTCAAACCAAGGCCCCGGCAAGAGGAGCTTGCCGGGAAGGCCAACCAAGGCCCCAACAAGAGGAGCTTGCCGGAAAGGCCAACCCAGGCCCCGGCAAGAGGATCTTGCCGGGAAGAGACAAGACCCCGGCAAGAGGAGCTTGCCGGGAAGGCCACTCAAGGCACACCAAGAAAGCTTGCCGCGACGCGCCCTGCGTCCCGGCAAGGCCCGGTGAGCAACAAGCTCCCAAACACGACAAGACGACGACCGCGGCAAGGAGCTTGCCGCGGGAAACCCCCACTTCGTGCCCGCGCTCCAGCACACCTGCTAATGTGTCGCTCCAGGACTCTTCCAAGCACACGTGGCAGGAGGCCGTGCAGCTAGGGGTGCGCGGTGGCAAGCGAGATGAAGAGAAGGCCATCGTGGCAAACGGTGGCGCTCCTAACGGTCACTTTTTGCACTGTTTAGGCAACTCAGACAGGCATTCAATGACCTTGTCCCCTGCTGTCAGAGTTAGGTAGGGTGCACTGTGTCCACAGTAGCGGTAGCTGCACCTACCGCATCCTTTTCCATTTTTACCCTTCTAGTCTACGTTGCCACCTGTCGGTGACCCCTTAAAAGTATAAAAGGAGGCCCAAGCGCAACGTAGAAGGGGTTCAGCTCATTCGAAACACCAGAAACACTCCCACGCTCAGTCTGATAGCGTCCATCGCTCCTGAGCAAGGATTCAATACAATCCAACAAGCAGCAGTAGGGTTTTACGCATCCGTGCGGCCCGAAGCTGGGTAAAACTGCTCGCGTGTACCGCCTCGATCCGCTCTTTGTGCGACCTCCGCCCTCACCGAATCGAAAGGGGCTCGGTCCGCCGGTCCCCATAGGTGTTCGTGGATCAGTTTCCCCGACAGTGGGTTTCTGTCGTCCGTCACCTTTATTTGTAAAAAAGTTCCTGCAGTTTGTTGAAATCAACCCGCAGTCCATCTTTAAGTCATACCGAACCTTTTTTTAGTTTTCTCAGAAACACCCCTGAGATTTTAGGTAATCAACCTGCTGTACATATTTAAGTCATACGAATCGTTTTTCTGTGTTTTAACAGAAAACCCTCTGACCTTTCGGTTAATCAATCCACAGTTTATCTAAAACAAAATTATCCATATCTTTTAAATCGTAACTCCGATTTTAACATATTATATATGAAATTTAATTAGAAAAATGTGTAGAATCCAAATATGTTGTTACTTTTAGCTATTAAATATTTCTAAACTATTAATTTGGATGCAAACATAATCTATAGTGCACGGTCTGGGTTTTTTTTCTGCACTGGCGGCGATCCAAATTGCAAATAAACACACATTAAAACCAGATTGAGAGGAAAAAAACATTTATAACCACGCATGCACAACTCTGAAAAACCTCACGGGAAAAAACAACATTTTTCTCATCTTATTCTCAATGATTGTGTGTGTGCGAGCGAGCGCGCGCGCACGTGTATGTGTGTGTGTGTGTGTGTGTGTGTGTGTGTGTGTGTGTGTGTCTGTGTGTGTGTGTTTGTGTGTATGTGTGTGAGAGAGAGAGACGCCTTAGGATTGACGACATTCAAATGTGTTTTCGTTGTGTGAGCATTGAGACCACCGCCGGGAACACAAATGTGATGCAATTTTAAAATAAAGAACGTCTACGTATCAAGGTCTCAAGTCGTGGTTATTGGGTTAAGAGCGTGTGTGTTTTTCTGTCCCGTTGCAACGCACGAGCTCTTTTGCTAGTATATATATATATATATATATATATATATATATATATATATATATATATATATATATATATATATATAATCTAACCTACTAATAAAGCACGGAGTGCTTCTGGTCGTACGCCGTCACCTTTTTTTTACCGTAGTTTCTTTCGCACGTAGCTTATCGTAGGTTGACCCTCGCTTTCCGCTCGATCCGTTCCTGGTACGTCCCCTCCTCCTTCCTAGGCCTCTGGCTGGGCCTTTCTGGCGCCCCAGGTGGGCTTACGCGCGTACACAAATTGGCCCAATTAATCCAGCTCACCTATGCAATTTGAGGCAAAAATACTTGCTGCTGACAAGACTCAAACTGTGAACCTAACGGCCAGCAAAAAACAGCACGGCCAACCAAGCTAGCATGGGTTATTTGTAAAAATACAAACTGATTCAAATAATAAATAGTCCCACATCGCTTTTTTTTACATCCAAACTACTCAATTTATATACGTTTTTTAGTTTCCTAGGTGTCAGGAAGCCGTCACGGAAATCATTACAGAAAAACAATGAAGGAAAGAGAGGCTAATTAACTGGAAAGCGAGGCAACGAAATAAGGAAGGAATCCTGAGAGATATAATCTAATCTAGAGTAATATAAGAAGGGACAAAGAACAACAATGTTGGATTTACACAATATATACCCACGGGAAGCATTATCTAGACGGCCTGCAAAGTAGATTTTACACACGCAAGCAAAATAAAAAACAACATTCTTTTCGCAAGAAAGAACAAGCCATGCAGACGCACCATAAACAATTGTTCCGCATATTTTCTTTTACCATCAGAATGATGACGTGAAATGCATTCTTGTGTTCTTACACAAACACATTTAGGCAATAAATCCCGACGACACTACCATGCCAACACAAAATTAATCGTTACTTTGATGCAGTTGCCATATCAAGTGACCAAATGAGAAGTCCACTTGCCTTATCTCATTCGCTTCTTGATTCCTGAAGATATCCACATCAGATTGCTATTTCTAAAAGGTGTTTAATCCTGAGAAAGAAGTAGAATATATTAGTCGGTGGTACAAGGTATACAACTGTTCAAAGATAATTTATGGTATATATACAACCGAGGGTTCGAGATGATGATAAAAGTATCAGGTACAAAAGTAAAAAAAAAACGGTCACATGACACAATGATGATTAGGAGCTACCTATAGATATAATTTTCAATATCTAGAGAACCATAGGATTCTGAATTTTGGCATCAGTGGATAGAATTCCGCGCAAACTATAACATTGTGTGTTCTTAATAGCGGTATCAATCTGACCGTCAAACTGAACCGGATTAGTCAATGATCCACCGAGCAGGAGTTTACCCAATTTCAAATAACATAAAATTTCTATGCTCCAGTTTTGATGTGAAAAGGGTACACATGTTAGCACACTTCATTCATCCAAATACATTCAACATCTACCGAATTGTCATTGCATGAGAAATTCAGGTTTTAATCTGATGCATAGAACCTCATGTAGCCTGAATGGTACACTTCGGATGCATTCAACATCAAATGAAGTGTACTAAATGGATCTGGATGTACCCTTCAGTTTTAATTCGGTTGTTGTTATTCATATTCAAACTGATGCATACAAGCTCATGTAGCCTGAAATTGTCAGCACGTAAGATTTCAAATAAAGTGCACCCTTTAGTTTTAGTACAAATAAACATCCAGATCCTGAACTCTTAATAAAAATGCATGGAAGCTAATGTAGGAATCGTCAACACGTAATTCCCCAATCCCTTCATCCAGAACCATTCAACATCAACCGAATTCAAGAACACATATTATATACATTCTGAAGGAACACCACAAAAATCAAAGAAATTACAAACCACACAGTAATCAATCGAGAACCCACCATATCATGGAAGCTCACCGGTGGTAGACTGCTTTGTATCCTTACTTGCAACACCTCGTGCGTCATATGGAAGGAGGTGGCCTGCGGTAGGATACGGGTGAGAAGACCGGGGAGATGAGACGACGAGCAGGAGAGTCATCAGCGGCACAGCGCAGCGTGGGCGCCGGGAGCAGCAAGCAACAAAGGCAAGCAGCAGTGGCAAGCAAAGCAACCACCAGCAGCAAGCGGCAAAGCAAGCAGCCAGCAGCGGAAACAACAGCAAGCAGCAAAGCAAGCCAGCAACGAACAACAGCAGCAAGCAGACAGAAGCGGGTAGAGGCGACTCCTCACCTTGCCGTTCGTTGCGGCCGAGTCGGACAGATCATGGAGGCGAGAGGACCGACAACAGCGTGTTTCGGACAGCGTCAATGGTAGTGTGCGGTCGAGGAAGCTGTAGGAGGGACCCGTGGCTTCGAGTCTGTGGCCCAAACTTGGACCCCTTCATGGTCACTTTAGCTGCTCAGGGAGGACGATGGCCGCCGCGGGGTCGCAACGGCGGCCGACAAAACCAAGAAAGGTGGCCTTGGTTCAAGAGGTTCCTGCATGCCGGCGCCCGGAATCACCATTAAAGGAACAACAGGAGCAACAATTAATCTAGGGAAATACACAGGGGCATGAACGCACCGGAGAAACGAGGTGATTCATGGCGGCGTCTAGCGGACATGCATGTCGGAGCCGGAGGCGTGGAAGTCGATCCGGACCGACGGCTGGCGGATCCTGCCGGCCCCTGCAGCTGGCGTTGCAACGGCGAGCGGCGGCATCCCTGGCGAGCTTGACCAGAAAGGGGATCCAGGGAGGGAGAAAAGGAGTGAGGAGTGAGGTAATGGAGTGGAGGAGGAAAAAGATGAAGGGACAACCGGGCAGGAGGCGGCGCGTGTCCCTTCGAGATGTCATTGCTGGACTGACCTAGGAGACCCACTGGTCAGTGGCAAAGGAGAGGTTGAAAGAAAATAAAAATAAACAAAATTACCTGGAATATCTCTTCCTCCTCTACTCCTTCATAGGCTTCTCAGGATTAGCATAATCTAAATATCTCGGTGCTAAAAAATACAAAATATATTGGAAAATTTGATAGATGTTACTACTTATATAATCTAAATCTAAAAGTTTTCGGAGAGTATTTGACTGCCCTTTTTCAAATTCGAATTCAAATCTGCCCCAACTTTGGGTTTGAACTATAAGTAGGTGATATAAGATTCCAATGCTCATGGAATGTCTACAGATCTTGTAAATAACATATGACCTCCATTTATAAATTTCATGAACTTTGAACAAGGGAATCATCACCAAACAAATATATTGCAGTTCTGGCCTTTTCTTGATTTTGAACAAAAGCACTTGATTCAAATATCGTAACAAATATATTGTAGTTTAATTCTATGCATGGATGGCTCGATCTCACTGTCGTCCAAAGATCATCTTATTGGACACTTGAGAATGGGGAACCATAAGCAAGATGAGTTCGCTCGTCCTTATTTTATTAAAAGTTAAGTCAAGTGCTTTGTCTGGGCCAAGCCTAGATAGTTAAAAAAGAATAAACTCTTCCCAATTAAACAACCATCTTTAAAAATTGCCTAACAAAACAGCTATAAAAAATATGTGTAAAAAATTTCAACACACCAAAAAAAAACTTCAAAATGTTCACAAAACAAAGTCCATCTAGAAATGTACAGCCAAAAACAAAACATTCTTTTCATCAAAAACACCTGTTCAAAAAATGTTCCTTTTTGGTAAAATTTGTTCTTTTCTAGAGAAATGTTCCAATTCTCATAAAAACGTTAACTACTCTTAAAAAGTGTTCATATTTTTATGAAATGTATTTAAAATAAGGAATTTTGACGTTTAACCTTATTATGGATGTTTATTAAATTTTGATATAAAAACTGATGCACAATTGCACATGAAGATGGTTGTGCCTTTTTTTGCTCGGTGCAACGCACGGGCATTTGTACTAGTATATATATATATACTAGTAGAGTACCCGTGCGTTACCACGGGCACTTGAAATAGTTTGCAAGAGTTACATGTTAAACGTACAAACAATATAACACATACACAACTATTGAATAATTGAATTCCATTTTGCATTGTAAATTGGTAACAAAAAGAAAAATTAACGACATGCCCATGTAACAAATTGAGCGATGTTCGACCTTAACATATATTACATAACTATCAATATCTAGATAATGCGTTTAAGAAATTCTTTCACAATATCGGGAAAGTTGCCTTTAGCTTCATTCCCACGATGTTTTAGCAAGTATAATAAAAATTGCTTTCTCAACTAATACCCATCCTGCGAAAACAATATACATAGTTAGTATGAAAATTTCACGTCGAAGGTCTTAAAACATGTAACGGACAATACTCACCATGCAAACCGGCTTGACCCATTCTTTACCGTTCCACCAAAGCATAAAATGAAAAACAAAATAGCCAGACATATTCGTGCAATTTTTAAATTAACAATATAAAGAATATAGTGATAATAAAAATAATTTTTTTTATTATGAATTCATTACCCGTCTATACTCGTTGGAATACGAAGTGGAAATAAATGTTGCCATTTAGATATACCGGATTCCAACCAGGCAGCTTTATTTCGAGTGCTTCTTTGAAATCCCTTGCAAAACCTTTTAATTTCAGTGCATGCCTTAAATTTTTATCCTGTGACCATTGTGATGTTTGAATAGGGTTCATAATATATAGACGACGTGCCTCTTTGTCGATGACATACAAGATGTATCGGTCGATGGATGCATAGGGAAGATAGATCTACAACTGGAGCTATCAGAAACAACAATAAACCACGATAACAATAGACAAAATATTTTATTTACCATGTTGCACGATGAGATGTTCTTGTCCATCCCAGGCCAGCTATCAAATAATGTTGCCAACGTCTGGATAGTTTCCTTCTCGCAAAACTTCTGACCTCGTGTTGACTCTAGCATCATGGACTAAGTAAAATAAATAAATATTGTTTCAACATGTTCATACTAATGCCACATAGATGAAGAGTTACGATAACTTATACAAAATCTTAGATCCATGTAGTGTATAGGAGGGTCTGTGAACAATACTCCCTCGTCACATGTCAGTATACACACGGCGGTGTTGAAGTAATCATTGTCCATAGGCTGCTCCATGTTAAATTTGCACTAAAGTTTCATAAGACTTAAGCCCATTGGATCGGTGTCGAGCTTCGGACCCATTCCTTCCTAACAATTGGACGGTAAGAATAATAATAATGTACATGCGCACATTAAATATTGATACATGATACTTACTCCAAACACCCAACATCATCGACCGGCATGATGCAGTTGCAAAGGCCGGCAAGTAATTCACGTTGGTCCGTGGGCATGATAGTGATTGGGGCAGGACTACGTCAGATGGATTTTCTAGGATCTCGAGATCAGAATTAGGTAAAGTTTCTTTATCGTTAGGTTGATGGTATATGTGACCTCCTTTTAGCTTATTCAGCTTCGAATCGAGCAAAATGACAGCTAATTTTTATCGAAAGTGTTTCATATCCTCCTAGAAAAAAATATATAATTTGATATAATATTTTGAGATAAAATAATGAGATAATGTATGCAAATGCAATACCTGGGTGAACTGGTCTGATAGTGCATTTGATGTTCAATATTCCATATAATTTAGCATAAAGAGTCCACATGATACGCTATAATATTATAAAATAATGCTTTAGGATATTACCCAGAAGAATCCAATAAACAAACCATTGTAACAAGTACTTACCCAATCGGTTTGTATTGCCTTATAAAACTGCTCTATGACCGTCCATTTTGTAACATTGAGATCGGGCCACCTGTGATCTTTGTTAAACTCCGGACTCCGCTCTGCAAGTTTCAGACGCTTCCCGAGTCCTAATAACTATTCTATGATCCCCAGTAGAATGCACGTGCGTTGCTACGAGACTTTTTTTTACCGATGGCACATATATACTTACTCGGGTGAATTTATGGCCGAGTCCAACAACATTTCCTTGGGACCCTTGTCGAGAAATTCCTTTTCAACGCTGACATAATCCATATCCATCTTTCTCATAATATGCAAAAGCAAACATGTATAAAAATACACCTGTCGTATTATCATGTACAATATCTCTACAAAGAAGAACTATTATTAGTATGATCTCTTCTAATTCTGTAAATTCAAGTTTTAGTCAGGTATAGTTACGTGAGTGACTTTGTCAATCGACATTTTCCAAAGCATCACCGGAAGCCATCGATTTTTATCTCTGATCTAAAAAGTTGAACATATAAACATATATTAAAATAATAAATAAATAAAAATAAGCTTAATATATATTCATTGGTTAGCTCCTTGCTGCAAGCAGGATCGTGGCATCGTGTTTCTTAATAGTGAGTGACATCCCAATTTTAATATCTTATAGGCTCACATATAAATCACTTGTTGCTAATTATTCATCAGAAATGACTTGTTAGGATTTGTGATATTTTCACTATATAGAAAAGTATGTGACATTTATCTCGTAGCAAACAATTGCTTTCCCTAAGAAGGCAAACGACCACTCCTTTTCTTTTGTTCTTACAAAAATCTATTTATCACTCTCATCGCACAACACAATGCTCACACCCACAACTCATTCCGCGGCTGCTCTGCCCACCACGGCTTCTCATTGTTGCCTCCCTTCGATGCCACATCATTTAGCACGCACCTTGCTCTCACACCTCCGTGTTCCCTCCTCTCCACGGCGTCATCGGCCACTCCTCTCCCTTCCACGGCGTCACCGGCCGCTCCTCCAAGGAGTACACTTCATCGTAGCCGAGGGCGACCACCACCACGACACAACATTTTGTTCATCGCAACACCGCACCTTCTCCGAGCACATACCGAGCTTATGTGTACATCCTTTTATGTAGTGGATATAAATATTTCAATGGTTCTACATGTCTCATGTCCTTGCAGATATATCCACCTCACTACTACTACCACAGCGGGTCCGTTGCTGCAAAATGAATTGAGAAATATTAACATTGACAACCATAAATCGACTGGCATTGCATCTACGCATGGATGTTATTGAGCTTTAGAAGTAACAATAAACTGCAGAGACAATAGTGTACCTCTAAATGTAAAACTGTCCAAGCAACAAGTCTTTTGTTGATAGTACAAATGCAATTGATGTTGCCGAAATAATTCATCTTCTTGGTCCATAAAAAAATAGAAACTTAACACCAAAGCATCTTATCATAAGTGATCAAAGTTGTTATCTTGCAATAGTGGAAATACTTGGAATATCCTTTATCACTGTCAACTCTGAACCTACAACAGATTGATGCCTACTGCCCACCTCATGTTTTCATGAAAAAATATACGTGACAAGATATGCATACAAACCTTCCATGTAGAGATGCAACCTTCGTCAAGCAAGGAAATATGCCTTCTTAGAGAAAAGAGCATGTGCAAGAACATCTCTCATACAATGAAGGAACGATAATAATCAGGCATCAGGTTCACATCTCGGCGTGTGTGAGGCCAAAGTCAAGGCATTCCAAGGATTTTTCGAACAAACAACATACGACGCCTTGCAGTTTTCTAGTGTCTATCCCATATATATTTGATTCTACTCTGTCTCATATATACCTTCTAACAGGTATGAAATAGTATAACTGATTACTATCCAGGAAAGAAAGTCACAAAATACCAATTGGTTGCTCTAAGAAAATACCAATAAATTAGCACGATGTGCTTTTTTGTATTTTACATCTTAAGAAAAGCTTTTCCGAAAAGGTACAACTGGTACACCCTCTGTTCCTAAATATATGCCTTCTTAGAGATTCCACTATGGACTACATACGAAGTAAAATGAGTGAATCTACACTCTAAAATATGTCTATATACATCCGTATGTAGTTTGTAGTGGAATCTCTAAAAAGACTTATACTCCCTCCGTCCCAAAATTCTTGTCTTAGATTAGTCTAGATACGGATGTATCTAATACTAAAACATGACTTGATACATACGTATTTAGACAAATCTAAGCCAAAATTTTTGGGACGGAGGGAGTATTTAGGAACAGAGGGAGTACTTATCATGGCAGTACTTCACTCCAAGTCTGCAATAGTATGCTACAAATAAGCATATATTAAACATTAGAAAATCCTTATATTGCTCTGTACACTTACTGATTATGATCAACGTCGGCAATAAAGCTCATTGTAAAATGCACTCTTGTTAAATCTGGAGCTAAGTTCTGTGCATGCATTTAAGAGCATGATCTTAAGGGCCTGGCTGATCCATAACATACATATAGCATCCGCAGCCAACTCTTGTTGATAATACCTAATATATGAACCTATCTGACATTGAGTAAGCCCATTGAATTAGCCCACTCTGAAAGAAGCTGGCATTAAAAGCATGGTGATTGTAAAACCACCTTGAAGCATTAAAAGCATGTTTTTTCACCGACGCTGTTGGGTCTTCCAACCTCATCCCCATGCACAACCTGGCGGATTCGACTCCGGCTAAAGTCTAGAGAATAAATTAGATAATCAAATAAAATCACATAATGAGCACATTAGAACACTCTGAAGCGTTTATTGTGTCTCTCCCTTCTTCGAAGGGTAACATCAACAGTTAGCAAAGAAGTACCGAGCCTTGCTCTCTCTCCCATCTCCAATCTGAGCAAAATTCGAAAAAGAAATGAAAGCTAGATGCCAAGAGATGTGTGACAGCATAAACGTGTTTCCAGGTGATGTTGATACAAAGTGTGTACGAATCTAAATGGCGTAAGGGATGTGTGAGTACAGGAGCATTTATCTAACTGGCCATTTACGTGAAGTTTGTTGCCATTGCTTGTTGGTCCTATCTAAGCACGACCTAAATCGTCGGGAGCATCATTCTTTCTGAATTAAATCCCGGGAGAATTTTAATAAAGAGCAAACATGAATAACATGATTTTTGACCATTAAAAACTAAAAAATGAATAATAGATTGTATATACTGCAAGCATATGTGTAGACACCCATCCAAGACAGAAACAGGATCCTTCAAGGAGAAGTAATTGTTGCACTTAAGCACCCAAAGTAAAGCTTTCAATATCTTATAGAACAACTGCTCTCATGTACAGCTACAGTTTCATTACCTACCTATCTCGACAACAAATTCACAAATAAATTTCCCAGCTATGTTCCTTTCACCTTTAATAAATGATGAATTGTCTATAGCACATGTAAGAACTACTTTAAGGAATTTGTTCACTTTTATAAATTACAAAAATAACATTTTATGAAAGATGCACTAAGGTCCAGATTTATAGGTAAGCACTGGGTAGGTAACTAACATGAATTGGATCTTGTAGGCCCCTGTATATATGTCTCAAATCTTAACAGCAATCCATCTCTTAGACAAAAATAAAAACAATGTTAAATTAAGTGCCTTAAAAAAACAGATGAATGGAATTCTGTATCGACCTGAACAACTGTCAAGGCACATACCAAAAATGCATATTACAGGATAGGAATTTTGTTGCTTCCTTCCAACCCCAATTGCAATCAAATTCTGACATAAGAATGAATTACCGAAATGATCAATTTGCTTACAGGACTTGAAATCTGCACTTGTTGTTCACCACTGGTGACTTTCAGTTTCCTATCCCTGCTGACCCATACAAAAGAAACACAGTTATTTACATTGCAAAATTTAATATTTTTTATATTGATAAATCATGAGAACTTAGTCAGAAATCTTTGCATGAGCTTACAAGAGTGTGAAGGTGGACTGTACAGGAAATAATGAAGTGGCAGTGCGGACGAAACATCAATCCAACCAAATGCTATACCTGGTGGTTATCCTCGATCTTTTCTTCCAATACAATTCTAACAGACTAAAAGATAATCATGCTAATCAGAAACAAAAGAAGATGAGAAGACCATGTATCAGACAGAAGACCCGGAGGTACATATGATTGATTTGATTTTCCATTTTATATGAAGATCACTACATACGTCAGCCAATGCAATCTGAACCGTGTCATGTCAGTACATACAAGTTTCCAATATCAGTTTCTATTCTGAATCAAATTCGACTAACACACCAGACTCCATCTAAAGCTTGTGAAATTTTTCCTCTGCTGCGTGCGTACCTAAGCTAATCATGTAAAAGGATACAACTTTGTTTCTACTATATGTCCAAACAGAACCTACATCGACAATCCTTTCTCTATAACTGAAGAACACCATCTATTGTGACCTAGCCCAATTCATATCCTCTACAAAATCTAATCCTTGATATATGAATATGTCTTACTTTAATTTTTCTTCTTGTCTGAAGATCAATGCACGTGTCAGCCTCTGCAAGCTGAACTGTGTCTTAGCAGTACATACAAGTCTCTCCAATGCCAATTTCTATATTGAACCCTGTTTGATTAACACACCAAACTCCATCCAAGTCCTTTGCAAAATCTAACCAGGAAGATTTGAACCAAGTTTATATTTTTTTTGCAATTCAGTAGTAGTAATGAATACATTCAGTTTTTATGCTGTGTGAGAAAAAAGAAAGAATAGAGAAACAATAAAGCTATTATTTGATCTGAAAATATACAACCCCCATTTCTTCAGTGTTTACCATGGAGGCAACATACCTGTGATTAAATTTTATTCTCATCTAATCTATGTCACGCATACAATAAAATCGTGAGAACTGTCGTACTCATGAGATTTTTTTTGCTCCGAACATATTTCATAATAGTAGAGAAAAGTGTGCAAATTTGCATTCAACTTACCCAAGTGATGGAAGCACTGTATCTATATATTAAGCCTTTAGGTGAGCATTCACTTTAGAATCAAGTTTGTCAAAAACCTATCATCCCTTATTTTTATCTAGAAAACCTGTAAGCAAAGCATATGTAGTTCAACCAACATTGGAAGATATCAGCACATAATTCTTTAATCTATCGTCATGTATACATGCAGTTTGACATCGACAATATTCAAGTATCTTACTGAACCTTTAACAAGGAATTTAAACTTAACGGCAAATATTCTTCATAGTGACAGCCTCATTTTCAACCTTCAGCATACTGAAAAGGATCGAGGTACTTAACGTCGGAACTGAAGAAAGTCAAAGCTAATACATAGGAATTAACAAAAAAAACTGTACAAAAGCGTATGCTTACAGGAATAGTTTCTAAGAATAGCTCATTATGTAAAAGCTAGCAGAACAATTGATGCACTTGTATATATTAGTGCAGTCCATTGCTTATACTTTATTCTGTCAAGTCATTTGTTTTAGGATCAGATAAGAAAAAACTTGCTTACTTGGATCAGCCCTGCAGCTTCCTTGGAGGCAAACAGTCATCCTCTCAACAACCAACAGTCATCCTCTCAAAAAACAACAACCAATAGTCATACTCTTGAATCCAGGTAAGCTAGGTGATTAAGAAACACAACGTACAAAAGGAAAAGGCTATCAATTCTTGCTGTCAGTAAACTAAGAAGAAACAACCTGATAATAATGCATCCAAACGAATAATTGTCGATGTCCAAATGAATAATGGAGTGAGCCGGTCGCTTTTCAACTGCATCTTCTTCACCATGTGTGAGGTTCTTGCAATGCCACCCCTGCCAAGGCCTGCTGCCGCTTACTACCTAATCCCAAATCTGCAAACCATAGTCACCAGAGAAGAAGAGGAAAGACACAAGAATCTCACCCTGGAAACGAACACATCCCGCTGCAGGCGGAGGATATCTTCTACAAGAGACGTTGTGCTTCGCTGGAGCAGGAGATACTGTCAGCGTCGCAAGGTGCATCATCGTCTACCCGCCACGCCGGCGTCTGGCACTCTGGCTGCCCCTCGGTATCATACTATCATCTGCGCGGCAACCATTGATAGGAGGTGCCCGAGTCGACCTTGCGGTAAGGCATGCCAGTGGCGATGGGCCGACCTGTATCCAGAGTCATGGTGGCGGTGGCCTCCTCACCGGATCGGGCGGGAGCGGCGTCCAAGACCCACACGGTACCCGCCCCCTCGATCTACCTCTCCCGGCGCCATCCATCTGGACGAGATGTGGCCGTGGCGGATCTGGACGCCGCCCCGCTGACTTGCGCGACTCGATCCGGGGCATCCCCGCTCGAGGGCGGGGAAGAGGGCGGCGCCGGCGAGGAAGGAAGCGGGTATGGGTGGGGGAAACGGGAGAGGGCGGCTGTGCGCGGGCGTTCGAGGGGATCGAGGTGCGTACGACGACGGCGGCGTCTCCTCGAGGGATGGAGGGGATCGATAGGAGAGGTCTTTCTACGGGGTGGTTTTTTTGGGAGGGGGGAGCGTGCGTGGATGGGATGGGGGACGAAAAAAACCGGTTGAAAAAAACGGACGAAAAAAATCAGTCGAAAGTGGTGGGACTATTCAACCAACTCGTCCATTACAAATAGATATATATATATATATGGTTAAAATAGAGTTATACGGGATGCGGTAGAGACGCTCTTACCTCGCAACCGCTAAGCCATCTCGGCAGTTGAACCGAGCAGCGGCCGTGATCTGACGGCAGAGAAAACTGTAGGGAACCGTCTACCGGCTACCGGCTCGCGGCAGGAACAACACCGACCCGTCGTCCCCTTCTATCCCTCCCCCACCGCCGGCCGCCGCCCGCTCGTCACCGGAGGCACGCGGCCGCTGCGCAGTTCGCCGGTGAAAAGGTACGCCCTCTCCCCTTCCCTCCTCCTCGCCCGTTCGAACTCCGTGTTTACTCGAACCTTCCAACAGTTTGACCGGTGGGAATCGTGTAGTTGCGCCCTAGCTACGAGCTCCAGGCGCTCAAGACGCGCAGGCATCCAACAGAGGCGGTTTTGGGCTCTAATATCTGATTATTGCGTTCGGTATCGTCATCATATAATTAGGTGTAGTGACGAGCCTAACAGCCCTGTTGATTTTCTCTGCATCGTCGTGAAATTTGGGTGTTAGGGTTTATGTTTTGGCAAGCTGCGGGACAGATTAATAGTAACTTAGACCTGGTGATATCGGCCGCAGGTGCGGTTTCTGTTCATAGGTTTCAATGTGCACGGGCAGAAAGTAAATCAAAGATGTAAAGAAATTATGCAGTGAAGCAAGCTTGAATAGGCCTGACAGTGTCCAAGACATGAACTGAACACCCTCTAATTGCATATTCCTACACATGAGTTTGATTTCAAGACCAAATGGCAATAACAGTGAAGCTAATTGCGTGCTGATGTTGCTACACTGATTGCATTGTGTCGCAGATCTGTTTAGCGAACTTAAGCTGGTGGAGATTTCGTGAGTCACACATCAAATTTACCTGCTGCATACCGATGGACAACTCTCAGAGTCAGCCATTACCTCCTGGTGTTGGAGCATGGCAGCCGCCACCTTCAAATCATCCTCCACAATTTCAGCATCCTCCACAATTTCAGCATCCCTCACAATTTCAACCTACCCCACGCCCACATGCTTATCCAACACCATATGACACCAGACCCAATGGTGGTAGCAATCAAAATGGAGCAACCATGTACTATGCAACACAACCTTTTCATCCTAGTCCACATCCACATGCTTATCCAACACCATACGACACCAGGCCCAATAATGGCAACAATCAAAATACAGCAGGAACATTCTATGCTACACAACCTAGCATGCTTTTTGCTCCCGCTCAAAGTACTCCTAGTGTCACCACAGAAGCTGGGAATGGACAACCAGATCTCAAGGCCCATCAGACTGCTCACGAGGTTGCCAACCATAACGCAAATGCAGCAAACATCGAATCTGCTGTCCAAGAGGCTGTTCTTCACGAACAGGTAGTCATATCCTCCAGAAGAACCAGACAATACTTGCATTTATGTTTCTGTTTTTAATTGGCTCTCTATATGATAACTAGGACATTGAGACGCAGCAAGTAATACAAAATCAAAGGTTTGTTTCTCCACTGTTTCCTTCTGTGCCGCGTGTCCGCTGCTGCTTGATGAAGCTGTTTTCTGTGCACATTTTCTTTTAGGCAAGCAAAATCAACAAATGACCCTGCAGAATATGGGGAAGACATACTTTCGAGCCGGCGCGACCCTAATGCACTGAAGGTGAGTAATTTATAATCTTTTTTGTGTGTCATTTTCTCCTGAATTTGTTTTTTATTGAAATTTAAACTTCTTTAGTTAGTTCAGCTTTGTTATCTTGATTTTTTAGGAACACTTGCTGAAGATGACGGTTGACCATCGTGCAGAGATGGCAAATAAAAGGGGAAAGTCACTTCATCCAGATAATGGTCATTATTTTTCATATTAATACTCTGTTTGTCTATTTTTATTCTCCTCATCTTTTCAGTTTCACACTTTTAAAGTGTGTAAGTACCCGTTTAATCCGGTGATTAGGATTTTTAATTATATAGAGAATTAGTCTCAGGGTGTTTTTTTTGTTAACATTTTGGCTGTCATTTTCTTATGTTACGTACCTGTTGTGTTATACACGTTGTTGGTTACATTGTCAAAGTGAGGCAGCTCTTTGCTAAAGCTGATGATTAAGCATGCTCACAGGCAATGTTGAAATTGGCAATGGCTATGGTGTACCAGGAGGCGGTGCTTATCATGCTGGAAATTTGTCAAGTGCTCAAATGAGTATGACACTCTTTCTATGTTACTCACTGCTTAGTGGTATTACATGCCTCTTTTATCTATGTTACCTGCTGCTTTCAATTATGCTAACTGATGTTTTTTTTTTCCTTTAGATAAACCAAAAGATGATGCTGAGAAAGCGAAAGGTGATGACGGTCTCCCCGAGTTTCTGAAGCAGAGGTTAAAAGCAAGGGGAATTCTTAAAGACAAGGCAGCAAATGATAGCAGCATGGCTAAACAAAATGTAACTTACAGTTCTTAACTTGTTCTTAATGTCACATTTACTTTCCATCTCATTCTGGTAAAAAGGATGCATGGATGTTACAAACTGAATGTTGGTAGATGGAAAAACCTCGAACTAGTACTGGCACCATCTTAGTATTATTCAATTATATAGACAGAAAACAATTGATGTCGTGTGGGGTCTGTGTGTACGAGTGACTTAGCTGGATAGAAGATGTTAGGACATAGAAATATCAAAGCTGTATGGCAAATAAAAAATATTCTGAGTACACTGATACCTACAATAGAATCCAAAAAAATTATTGGAAAAATGCTATTTTATACCAACCGTGATATTTTTCTCTGATTGGTGTATTGAAACACATAAAAAATTGCCTTTTGTCTTTGGTATTAAGTATATTCTCTTCTGAGATCCTAAATGCACAGTTGATCCTTATCTCACGCATTCATTTTGTGCTCGTGCCACTGGATTCCAGGCAGATTCTCAAGAAGGCCACAACAAATCAGCCCAAGAGTTACCTCCTGGTTGGGTAAGTATATGCTAATATTTTTTTGTACATACCTGTCCTGTGAGGTGGTTAATAATTTTCTAGCTGATGCGCATAGCCTTCCTGATTTTCTTGGTCAATTTACAGTGCATTTATTATTTAACAAACTTGAATCTGGAGACATCAGTTTATTACTCCCTCGTTCCTAAATATAAGTCTTTGTAGAGATTCCACTATGAACCACATACGGATGTATATAGATGCATTTTAGAGTGTAGATTCACTCATTTTGCTTCGTATGTGGTCCATAGTGGAAACTCTACAAAGACTTATATTTAGGAACGGAGGCCTCCGTTCCTAAATATAAGTCTTTTTAGAGATTCCATTACAAAATACATATGGATGTATATAGACGTATTTTAGAGTGTAGATTCACTCATTTTGCTCCGTATGTAGTCCATAGTGCAATCTCTAAAAAGAATTATATTTAGGAACGGAGGAAGTACTTCTCATTTGCTAAACTTGACATGGAAGTGTATGTGGTATCTTTCAACAGCTATTATGTGCTGTATATTTGCTATATCTATGGTCAGTTGATAGTAGCAACAGTTCTTTACTTCTCATTTGCTAACCTTGACATGGAAGTGTATGTGGTATCTTTCAACAGCTCTTATGTGCTGTATATTTGCTATATCTATGGTGAGTTGATAGTAGCAACAGTTCTTTCCCCTGCATTAACTTATTTTATTTTAGGCTGAGACGAAGGATCCAACGACTGGTGCTTCTTATTTCTACAACCAAAGCACCGGAGTGACCCAATGGGATCGTCCTGGTGGTACCGTGAATACTGTGCAGCATCAACCTGCTCCATCATTGCCAGAAAATTGGGAGGAGGCACTTGACAAATCAACAGGTTTGTTAGAATGAAATATGTCATGTTTTGTCTCTGAACTCTTGGAATATTCCAAAACAATCTTCTGCTATTCCAAGGATGAAAACAAGTTGGACACAAAGCTTATAAATTTCAAGCTGACTTGTTACGTATAATATGCAGCTTAAGTAAAATTCAACCACCATCCGGTCAGAGAAACACCTGTGGCTTAAATCATGCTCGTCAAGGATATATGATGCTATTTAAATAACTTTCCCTTTTCATATGAATACATAGTATGATATTATAACTTATAAGTTGTCATGTCATGAAAATAATTTTTTGACAGATCTATTAATGCCATTTTGACAAATGTGTTAGTAGTCAAAGTTAGAGAAGTTTGTCTATATGCTTTCTAAAACCCCACATATTTCTCAACGTAAGGAGTACTTCCTTGGTGACACATTGATATGGTTTGTTCGTTATTTTAGGCCAGAAATACTACTATAACACAAAGACACAGGCAACACAGTGGGAGCCACCTACTTCTGTGAACCCAGTTATTGTGCCACAAGCATCCACCCTTGTTGCAGTTCAGCCTACCACTCAAAATACTGATCTTTGGAACCCTCACATACAAAGATGTTCAGGCTGTGGTGGCTGGGGAGTCGGTCTTGTCCAGCCGTGGGGATATTGCAATCACTGCACAAGGTACTCTGTTGATAATCTAACCTTGTAAGGTAGAATTTTTTTGTGAAGTTCTTGTGAGAGTTATCTCTATCGTGTGGATGGCGTGATCTTATCTGAAAGCACACATACTTGGATTCATATGCATCTTCAAACTACTCCCTCCTTTTCTAAATATAGGCCTTTCTAGATATTTCAATACGAATTACATACGGATGTATATGGACGTATTTTAGAGTGTAGATTCACTCATTTTGCTCCGTATGTAGTCCATATTGAAATCTCTAAAAGGGCTTATATTTAGGAACGGAGGGAGTAATGTTTATATCCTCGCAGATGCACTTGTAATCAAACACCAGATCTGACTTATGTTTGTTTTCTGTATATATTTTGACGATGACTATGGCGGCAAAAGCCAGCCTGAACCAATTTTCATTTTCAAAAGATAGAAGGCGATACAACACAACGGCTACATAATTTCCATTTTCTGTGTATATATATAAACAACTAATACACATATGTACCAAATGTAACAAATAAACAATTTAAGGAATCTAGCTAATGTTGGCTTGTTATTCGCATCTGCAGGGTTCAAAATCTGCCTTTTCAACAGTATCCGTCTTACTCGAACAATATCGTGCCCTCAAGTGTCGCCAATGCTCCCAAAAGTCAAGGAAACATTGCAGCTAAGGACAGGTAAATGAGATTTACATTTGGCACATCAATTGGTAGCCAAATTCGGTTATGCTTCTACTCCCTACGTTCCTAAATATAAGTCTTTCTAGAGATTCCAATAGAAACTACATATGGATGTATATAGACATATTTTGGAGTGTAGATTCACTCATTTTGCTCTGTAGTCCCTATTCGAATCTCTAGAAAGACTTATATTTAGGAACGGAGGAATAGTTTATACTGCTAACCTATTTCCACCCATCATATACTTGAGCACACAAGCATCATATTATTTACCGAGTTTGTCATATGCGTGCAGATCAAGTTCAAAACCCCCTTCAGGAAAAATAAACAAAAAAGATAACCGAAAAAGAGGCCGCGCTGAGGAGGATGAGCTTGACCCAATGGATCCAAGCTCTTACTCAGATGCTCCACGGGGTGGCTGGTACATGATCTCTCTCTTCCTGGAAGCTTATTATTTCAGTTAATTTATAATCTTCCTGGCATTTGTGTTTTTTTGTTTGTTTGAGAATGGCATTTGTGGTTACTAGTTGCGATGTGCTTCAGTCTGGCTTGGCCAATCAAGGAAGAATGCATGTATATTAAGTTAACTGTCCCTGGACTGACAAGTTAATCCTCTTTCTTTGTCAGGGTTGTTGGCCTGAAGGGTGTACAGCCACGAGCAGCGGATACAACTGCATCTGTACGTCATCTGATTTGCAACTTACCTTTATCTAATCTTGACTATACTTGCCTACCCTCTGATTTTCATTTAAATGTTAAGTATCTTATCTCGGTACCCAAACACCCGCTGTAGCATAACATACTGTTTTGTTGGGAGCAAACCTTACTGCCTGGCCTACCTTCATCGTGCCAAATGGTGTGGGACTGATCTAGGACGTCTTATGTGAGATGTTGAATCAGGCTTCCACATAGCATGGTTGTTTGAGCCTTGTAAACTGGGTAGCGCTTGTTAATTACTACTCCCTCCGTTCCAAAATAGATGACCCAACTTTGTACTAAATTTAGTATAAAGTTGAGTCATCTATTTTGGAACGGAGGGAGTATCAGTTTGTACTTCAGTGCACACTTCCCGTGTCTCTTGATCTGTTATGGGGAAGTGGGAATTATATGGAAGCCATCACACATGGGATCTCCCTAAAGAACCACAATACATGTGATTCCAAATACAGATCAAACCCTAATAATATAGTACTGAGAACAACGTGTCTTCTTTCTATGCTTTGATTAACAGGGCCCTCTGTTCCAACAAAGACCGTATCCCTCACCTGGCGCCGTGTTGAGGAAAAATGCGGAGGCGGCATCCGGCGGCGGCAAGAAACGCGGTGGTATGGCTGCGATCAGCAAAAGAGGGGATGGGAGTGATGGGCTTGGGGAAGCGGATTAAGTTTCTTAGTAAGCTTTCTCTGCAACCAGTAGATCCCGGTGGCTTTCTCTCTTTTTGGAAGTTGTTTGAAACATTGGCCGACCGATAGCTAGCTAAAAAAGAAGCAAGTTATCAGCTGTAAATTATTACCAGGAGCAAGTCCAGTGCCGGAGAGGAGAAGCTAGTGCAGTGTGAGCTCACCTGAGGTTTTGTGCCCCATCGGCCGATAAAGCTAATATCATGGGGGAGTTTTCACTCCTGGACAGGCTACTGCAGTGTGAGTTCAGTAGGGCACTATGGTTGTTGCCTACAAAAAAGTGTGGCCATGGTATGAAATGCTTGAGTTCTGTGAATTTTGTACTGTAAACTGTAAGGTGGAATTTTTTGGTCATGCAGTATGAGATTGATTTTCTAGATTGACACGGCGAACGAGGGTCGGACGGGGTGCTTGATGTATGATAATTCATGTGTGCACGCTATTATCTACTGAAACTATTATCCTTTTGAAATTAGGTATTCATTCGTGATAATGCAGTGACTAGAGCTGATTGCGTGCCACTTGGCCACTTTCTCCCCTTTCTCTTCAATCACAAGTAATTTTCTGGCTTGCGTGGCGTCCTCTCGGCAACCCTATATCTTCTGCTTTTTATTTTTTATATACTTTATTGTGGAATATGATTGATTATACACTTTTGGTACCTGTAAATCGATGACGAAAAAATAGTTCTCTCTGTTGGTACACGCCCCCCCTCCCCCTCTCCGTCACCGACCATGTCCCCTTCACGCGCGCGCACCCTCTCTCTCTGTGATGTGGCGGCTGTCGCCACCCTTGTCCCCTTTCCTCACACATGCCTCCTCCCCGGTGCTTCACCCTTCCGCGACAACACACACATAAGTGCGAAATGCCACCAGTGCTTCACCCTTCCGTGGCAACACACATAAGTGCGAAATGCCGCCGGTGCTTCACCCTTCCGCAACAACACACACGTAAGTGCGCTTGTCACATTAAAAGCCGCCTTCTCCTTACACACACATATGTGCAAATTTAAACACAGTTCTACTACTAGATTGCAAATTTCTCCAACCAAAAAGATTTATCTTTGCAAAACGATGCACAATAGAACAAGGCCTCCCTTGGGAAAGCAAAAACTAACCCAAGGAAACAGCCAAAAAAGAAAGAGAAGAAAGAAAACTAGGCCGATCCCCACTCTACCCCGAGGAAACCCACCTTCCCCCTACCCGGCCGATCCAGATCTCCACTCCCTCACACCTCCCCCGTCCTCCTCGCCGGACGCCCGTCGCCGGCGGCGACCCCCCATCCTCCGCCCCCCTCCGCGTCTCCCGGCGGGCGGACGCACGCACGCACGCAATGGAGCAGCTCCGGACGATCGGGCGGGAGCTGGCGATGGGGTCGCAGGGCGGGTGGGGGCAGTCGAAGGAGTTCCTGGACCTGGTCAAGTCCATCGGCGAGGCGCGCTCCAAGGCGGAGGAGGACCGCATCATCTCCCGCGAGCTGGAGCACCTCAAGCGCCGCCTCGCCGACCCCGACGTGCCGCGCCGCAAGATGAAGGAGCTCCTCCTCCGCCTCGTCTACGCCGAGATGCTCGGCCACGACGCCTCCTTCGGCCACATCCACGCCGTCAAGATGACCCACGACGAGTCCCTCCCGCTCAAGCGCACCGGCTACCTCGCCGTCGCGCTCTTCATCGACGAGCGCCACGACCTCGTCATCCTCGTCGTCAACACCATCCAGAAGGACCTCAGGTCCGACAACTACCTCGTCGTCTGCGCCGCGCTCACCGCCGCCAGCCGCCTCATCGGGGAGGAGGCCATCCCCGCCGTGCTGCCCCAGGTCGTCGATCTCCTCGCGCACCCCAAGGAGGCCGTCAGGAAGAAGGCCGTCATGGCGCTCCACCGATTCTACCAGCGATCCCCTTCATCCGTTTCCCACCTCGTCTCCAACTTCCGCAAGGTCAGGTCCCCCCAAACATTTTACCTCATGTTCAAATTCCAATTTCTTTCCCCAACTACAATACAAGTACAGTAGAATAATTTGCCCCTCTCATGCCGAAGCTTCTTACTCCTATCTCAGAGGCGCGTGCGCTACTGTTAATTTATCTCGCTCAAAGGCACATGCGCTACTGTTAATCGTGCTAAAGCTTCATGTTTTGTACGTGTTCAATGTATATTTTGAGTTGCAGCAACTAGCTATTGCCTCTAATTGCATTTATTGAGCTTGAGCTGGATGTTAGATGTGTGTTTTGCACACCTGAGGTGTTTACTTGTCTTTCATGTCTCATGTTGCAATTCTGGTGCAAAGATGTGGGTTCACTAAGCCTGAAGACGCACATTTTCTTTATCTGTTCAATGCAATTTACTGTTTATATTTAATGTAGGATAGAGCAACTTTTTAAAACTCAAACCATGACATAGAGGGAGCTCTGATAAGCAACCACAGTGCTTCGTTGGGATTTTTAGGAACTCTTGTAGCAGATGTAAATGCATTATTATTTCTGAAATGGGTTCTGAGCAGTGGTGCTTGTTGTTTTGCAGAGACTCTGTGATAATGATCCTGGGGTGATGGGTGCAACTCTGTGCCCACTCTATGACCTGATCTTGGAAGATCCAAATGCGTACAAGGATTTAGTTGTTAGTTTTGTTAACATCCTCAAACAAGTTGCGGAGAGGAGGCTTCCAACTTCCTACGATTACCATCAAATGCCTGCACCATTTATTCAGGTCTGTGAGCTTTACTTTTAACTTGGTCGATGTGTTCAATGATGCTAGGTTAATAGGTAGGTTCTGATTTGGAGTTCTTTAATTGGCACCATCTTATTTCCTCTGATTTTCTGTTGCTATTTTCAGATAAAACTACTGAAAATACTTGCTGTGCTGGGCAGCGGCGACAAGTCAGCGAGTGGTCATATGTACACTGTCTTGGGCGACATATTCAGGAAGGGTGACACAGCGAGCAACATTGGGAATGCAATATTGTATGAATGCATATGCTGTGTCTCATGCATTTTCCCAAACTCTAAGATGCTAGACGCTGCTGCTGAAACAACATCGAAATTTTTGAAGGTCTTGACATTTTAGGGAAAAATAAGTGACTTCAATGATGCTGTGGTTGCTACATCACTAAGCTAACATTTTTTGCTTGCACCTATGCTGTTTGCAGAGCGATAGCCATAATCTTAAGTACATGGGAATTGATGCTCTTGGACGACTAATAAAAATAAATCCTGATATTGCAGAACAGCACCAATTGGCTGTTATCGATTGCTTAGAGGTGAGGGGTGTGAAAACTTTAACATCTTCAGAATCCATGTTAATCAATAGACAATCTAGTGTGCTCCTGCCATCCATTTCAAATATATTTGTCTTGTGCTGCAATAAAATGAATATAAGATCCTTCATTAAAATCATGCTGCAGCTACTGAACTTAATTTTGTCAGAAATGGTGATATTTGTTGTTCGTTTTCACGCTTCCTTGTATTAACTCTAGGAAAAAGTATTTATAGTGAGCTAAAGCTATGTCAATTTGTTTGATTCATCGTGGTTACCACTCCACCTAGTTTAGTTGCCACTATGTCATATCCATTTCCATAGTTATTATCCGTGACTTTGTTTGATGCATGTAATTGCATCAGCACTTCTGTTGTTCTCATTAGTACTTCCGATTTCTCACCATTGGATGTTCTTATGAATAGGACCCTGATGACACTTTGAAGCGTAAGACTTTTGAGCTTCTTTATAAGATGACAAAATCAACTAATGTTGAAGTGATTGTTGATCGGATGATCGAGTACATGATCAGCATAACTGATCACCACTATAAGGCGGAAATTGCATCACGTTGTGTTGAGCTAGCAGAACAATTTGCGCCCAGCAACCAGTGGTTCATTCAGGTAATCCAGGAGTGTGTGTATTTCTCGTCAAGCACTTGGTGTAATTTTTATGCTGTCGTTGCTTGGTTTTTAGAAGATCCATTAATCCTTTAATTATTTTTCCAGACCATGAACAAAGTCTTTGAGCATGCTGGGGACCTTGTCAACATTAGAGTGGCACACAATTTAATGCGGCTTATCGCTGAAGGATTTGGAGAGGAGGATGAAGGTGCTGATAGTCAATTGAGATCATCAGCTGTATGTACTCTGAACTCTTCCTGTAACCCCTTGCCACTGAGTTTATTAATGCTAAACGTTATACTGCCAGTATGGACTTTTTTTAACTGTGATAATCAGCCAATGAGTTTTATATCTTGAGATGGGAAAAAAATGTTTGCACTGAACTGGCCATGGCCTTTGCTTTTCTAGCTTGATAGTGAGCCCTGCAGAGAAATTGTAATGTTATTTATGCTTCAACTGCTGTTATGTTATTCAGCTTCATATGGTGGGATATGTCAACAAGACTCCAGCAGCCTCCTCAACTGGAAGCATAATTCTTTGTTTTAGGATTTTCTCACTAGATCAGTTATATAAATATAACTCTCCTGTTCTTGAACAGGTTGATTCCTAACTCTCCCATTCTTTAACAGGTCAATTCCTACCTCCGGATTCTTGGGGAGCCAAAGCTTCCATCCTCATTTTTGCAGGTAATTGTGTGTTTTGTATTTCCTTTCTACCCCAAGATGAGTTTTGGGCGGTAATTTATATTGTTTCGTTTTACTTTCAGATCATATGCTGGGTTTTGGGGGAATATGGAACAGCAGATGGGAAGCATCCTGCTTCCTATATTATTGGGAAGTTATGTGATGTTGCAGAGGCCCACCTAACTGATGATACTGTCAGGGTATGCTCCTTTTTGACCAACTTATGTGTAATATTGTAGTTGAGGCAATGGTCTGTCATTTTTGTTTTGGGAACATTACACACTTGGAATTGCTTCAGTCAAGCTGAAATAGTTCCAGATATTTTTGGTTGTATTCTCAATTTACAATTCAGTACAGTTTCTTCAATTTGCAAAGTACTCCCTCTGTAAAGAAATATAAGAGTGTTTAGATCACTATCCATAAAGAAATATAAGAGCGTTTAGATCACTAGAGTAGTGATCTAAACACTCTTATATCATGTTGTACGCATCGGTTAGACAATCAAAATGTCTACAGCATAGCTATTCAATATTACTAATACTATTGACTTCGGTCAATTACCAAGTCAAATATGTACTGCCTTCGAGTTTCACAAGTATGATTGATGCTGAATTCATCTACTAGTCTGGATGACTCAACCACATTTATGGCATGTGTTATACTCAAGCTATTGCTTCTACTCTCGTTGTTGTACAGTTGTACTAGTCTATGTTGTATTGCTTATATACATTTTCTTCTCGTTTTACTTGACATGTGTTTTTTGTGCTACTTCAAGGGTTATGCAGTCTCGGCAATTTTGAAGATTTTTGCATTTGAAATTGCTGTTGGAAGGAAATCTGATATGTTGCCTGAGGTAAATGAAAACATGTGCCTTTTTCTGTGACTCATTTAACATTTCTCATCACTAGGTGTTGGTTTTCAAGCCGAACTATGATTCTTACATGCAGCTTTGTATGTGCACTGAAAGAAATAAGTATTGTTTTCACAAGTATAACGATGCTGGGTACAATCGAAATTGTGTTGCCTAAAGTTATATTACATTGACATGCATATATGCAAGGTTCATCCTTGGCGCGTTTGCCTTTGTGGGCACGCAGCTGTCATGCTTTTCATTTATTAATATGATGAGGATAGTACACAAGATTCTTGGTGAAATCATTTTGCAGTGCGATGTTTGAGCACAACCAACTAAAGAAACTCAAGTATGGTCAGTTTGTCATCTATGTTGTCATAGTATCATGTCTTTTTTGTGTAACTGTATGGCAACCTTTTCCCTATATTCATTTCATGATGGTAACGGTATGGTTGTAAAGAAGTAAAACCACTGCTTGGTCCGATACATGATTCAACACTGAAAGATGTAAAGGAAAGCATTTCATGTGTGAAGAAAACACTGGAATGCATGTGATGTACTGTCCACCTGGTAGCGAAGGTGCAGTAAAGAAATCGTGAACTCTGGTTCAGACAAAAGTTCTTCAATAAGTTAAAGAACTCCTGTTTGTAGGTTTGGCTCCTTTATCTTCTTTGTATTTCTAATATCTTATAAATCTGTCCTCTTGTTGTTTGCAGTTTCAGTCATTGGTAGATGAATTATCATCTTCACATTCAACAGACTTGCAGCAGCGTGCATATGAGGTACAAGCTTTACTAGGCTTGGACAAACAGGCTGTTGAAAGTGTAATGCCCATAGATGCAAGCTGTGAAGATATTGAGGTAACGTTATGCATTTCTTTACTAAGCCTGGTACTTTGATTGTTTAGTTTATTAGTACGAAATGTGACCTTGATTTAGATTTTTGTGTCCTGTATACTATGTTTTGGGGGGATCTGAAGTTTGGAGGGATTTTACATGTTCTCTACGCTAGCAGGCCTAATTTTTTTAAGCAAATCTTTTTAAAAGGCATGAGAGAATTTATGAGAAATCTATCCTGTTGACTTTGAACTAAAGTTTGATCAATTACATCATCCAATGGTTATCCACTCACATTAATCTCATCTTCGGGAATACAGTAACAGATTCTTTTGCAACTTAATGAAGTAATTTGACAGCTTGCCTAACAGGGAAATATGTAAACATGATTCAACCAGACAATACTACCACAATTCAGTGAAATGCCAAGGGAAGTCTTAGTCAAAAGATGAAGCAAACATATCTAGCATTCAGAGTAAATAAAGCTGCAACAAAATGTTATGAAACCAAATGTGTTATTTTTTTTTTACCTAAGGCATCATGGAAACCAGGATATTGGCATGTCGTGTGAATTTGTTTACTTGTAGCCTCAATGTAAATGCCAGATATGCCAAGTGTTGGCATCTAAAAATACACATTTATTATGATCTGGTTTCTCTACACAATGTTGAAATTATCTAATAATATAAATCTAACACTTAAGAATATTGATTTATGTTGCAGGTCGACAGAAACCTCTCATTTCTGAACAGTTATGTGCAGCAAGCCTTGGAAAATGGTGCGACACCTTACATTCCTGAAAGTGAACGCTCAGGCGTTGTAAGTGTTGGTAACTACAGAGCCCAAGACCAACATGAGACATCTGCCCATGCTCTTAGATTTGAAGCCTATGAGCTACCTAAACCTTCACTACCTACAGCAACCTCACAAAGTAGTGTTTCCCTGCCAACTACTGACCTTGTTCCAGTTCCAGAACCAAGTCACTATAGGGAAGACCATCATCAGGCAAGGTCCCGTCCATCAGGCAATGCAGTTTCTGGTGAATTTGGTGCCAAACTTCGTCTTGATGGGGTTCAGAAGAAATGGGGAAGGGAATCCTATACCTCTTCTACACCTTCAAGCTCGACCTCTAGCCAACAAGCAGCCAATGGGAGCTCTAACTCGGATGGAGGAGGATTGGTAACTTCACAGTCACGCGAGTCCTCGTATGGTTCCAAGAGTCAGCAGGGAACAGAAGTTTCAGCAGAAAAGCAACGGCTAGCTGCTTCACTTTTTGGTTCCTCAGCTGCTAAACCTAATCGGAAGGGACATACTGGTCGGAAGGCAGCAAAAGAGAGTTCCTCGACTGAGAAAGTAACACCTCAGCCTGCTAAGGAGCAAGTAACCCCTGCTGCCCCACCACCAGATCTGTTGGATCTGGGTGAAGAGCCTGTTTCGTCAAGTGCTCCATCCGCTGACCCCTTCTCGCAGTTAGACGGGCTTCTTGGACCAGCATCAGCCTCTCCCGCGCTTTCTGGAACCTCAGCTCCCAGCGCTTCCAACACACCAGATCTTATGTCCATCTTCTCGGATGATGTACAAACTGGAGGCACTAGTGCGTCCACAGAACCTGCACAAAAAGGAGCGACGACGAAAAAGGGCCATAGCCTTCAAGATGCGCTGCAGAAGGATGCCACCGCGAGGCAGGTTGGCGTGACCCCAACAGGGAACAACCCAAATCTTTTCAAGGACCTTCTAGGCTAGAATATACCGCAGATTTTCAGTGTGCACAAGTTGGGCAAAACGAGTTTGCTCCCAAGATGGTCTTGTTGGTGAAAGGCTACTTGATCAGCACAGGTGCGAGCGGTGTATTTGGATTTGAGTCGCAAGGCACTACCTTTCCCTCCTAGCTGGGAGCGGTTTGCGCGGGTTGATGGGCGGACGTGTTTGCGGGGTGATTTTCCTGTTGCGTTTTTTTCGCATGGCAAAATTTTCTTTGTCGAGACTAGTGTGTACATGTGTTTATTACATGATGTGTAATTTGTACATGATGGTCCAGAAGCGTCGTTTTGTTCAGCTCGGAGGGGAGGGGTCAGTTGATGTTTGATGTTCTTTTACCCATATATTGGACATATACAGTAGCTGGACACTGGAGAACTAGAAATACTGTGTTGTCAATTCCTTTTAGAACCGGACGGAATAAAAGTAAGTTTGCCATTGGCTAGAGACATGTTGTGCCCCCTTGATGTGAACCTTTTCTTTTTCCTTGCTTGGTATTTTGCATGATAGAGATGAAAGAAGTGGGTGCCTCGCCCCTCCAAACCGAACTAGGATCTCTACTAGCAAGTTTTGCTAATTCATTCATGCGGTAGGTCGCTCAAACGACACACGAGGAAAATCAGCCGTAGGCCAGCAATCATAAAAAGTCGTGGAAGCAAATACCCATAATTAAGATGTACCTCCACTATTCCTTTTTTGTTGTTGTTGTTGTGTCAAATTACCCCCATATCGTGTGACTTAATTTGAAGTCTGTTGCATTCCATGGCTCGACCATGCAAGCTTCAACCCAGAACGCAGTGCAGTCGGTTCGGCTGTGAAAGCATATATCCTGGCAAAACTCAGCTTGGAGTCATTTGGTTTTCGACTGCTGGGCAGGGCACGGAGCTGAACGTACTGCAGTAGACAGTAATGAGATGCCGCACAGGAAGAAGACGTGCGTATGCGTACACACGCACGCACGCACACGTGAGGCTACCATGATGGCATCTCCGGGGAACTCCTGTAGCATGGCGATGGGTTGGTCCCTCCGTCCGTTACCCGGGCGGCTGCCAGTGCCAGTGCCAGTGCCAGTCTAATTATGTCCACCTGGTCATTCACCAGCGCCAGGAGCAGGAGGTAGCAGGCGGCAGACCACGTGGTGAGAGAGAGGCCCGGTACGTTTGTAGCCTAGCCCCGATCGATCATGGAAGCGACGCCACCAATCACGTACGTAGTACGACGCTATCTTCTTCCATGAGCAATCCATGTGTGTGATATGATCTGTCCAGCCGCGAGCGCGGGGAGGAATCAGTGTCAGTCGATCGGCGGACGGACGGACGGACCAGTGACTGCCTGCGCCGCGGCCCACGCGACACATACGTGACCACCAGGGACGGACACGTCTCAAATCAAATCACCACCATATCATATCCATCCATCCATCATCCATGGTGGTGAGAGCGAGCGACCGGTCACGCCTCCCGAGACGGGCCGATGCGATGCATCATGCCATTACTGCACGCGCGAGGATCCTCTACCGTTCGGCAGCCTGCCGTTCTACCACTGACATGTGGGCCTGTGGAAAACCTGGCCCATATGTCAGCGGCCCAACGTCACCTAGCGCACGGCAGAGGAGCCGTGTCCTTACTGCACGTACCACCACGCCCTATTGTCAACACTTGTTTGTCTTCAGCTAGGACGTACCGGCGTCCGGCGCACGCCCTGTCCAAGTCCAACGAGCCGACGGGGGCGGATCGGGCAGCGGTGACCGGTCGGCGAGGCCGACGGCAACGGGATGATGATGCCGAGCGAGACGCAGGGGGGCCGGACCAGGTAGGCACGGCACGGGGGCACCACGCGACGCGGCGCCGTCGCTCTCGGCCGGGGGCCGGCCATCATCGGCGACATCATCATGATCACTGTCATCAGGGGCCGGCCGGCCGGCATCACTGGCACTGGCAGCGCCGCGGAATCTGCGTAAGCTGCAATCCACATACACTGATACACGGACGGACAGACAGACACATGCGTATCTGGTCCACGTACGTACGGCGGCAGAGACGTACTACGTACCAGCGAACGAGCGCACGCAAAGTCGCAAACCGCCGCTGGGAAGGGACCGTCCACCGATCGGTACAGGAGGAGACAGCGAGTGGCCCTCGCCTCCCCCTCCCTGAATGCAGCAGCCCCGGCCGGCTCCCTGCTGCCCCCACACACTCTCCCGATCCGGCCCAGACACGCATGGCCACCTGTCGAGCTCCCCTGCGCCGCCGCATCGGATTCGGAGCAGGAGTAGCAAACTGTAAACGTAAACTGTGAGCGTCGAAATGCAATGTGTGCACGGGTATCTGGACGGGATGCAGCGTGCCCCGTTCCCATGCATGCGCCGGTCCCTGCTCCACCGTCCTGCTGAATTGCCGATGATGGGGACGCACGGTTCGCCTGGCAGCTTGGCACGTAGACCGCCTTGCTTGCTTGGTCGCTTGCGTATTAGGAGGGGGATCGACATCGCGCCAACTACGAACGGGCCAATGGTGGTGGTGGCGTCAGGTATGGTGGACCAACAGCCGGCCGGGGAGGGATTAATGGAGGTCGCCTTCCCTTCCGGATGGCCCAAGTTTTTCCTGTGTCTGGACCCAACGCATGCATGGTGGTAGATGCTCATCCGGTGCATGCAGTACTGTAGTGTACTACCTAATCATGTGTTTGGGACTTTGAGTACACAACAATGGCTCTGATTGAGCAGGTAAAGGCAGAGTTCAATGTGCACACGTAAGAGCATCTCCAACAGACGCGTCAGATTAACCGCGCGCTAGAAAAACGACTTTATAGCGCGCGGAACCCAAATTGGCGCTCTAGCAGCCGCGCTAAAATCGTGCGCGCGGTAAAGTTGGTTCAACGCGCTGAGCGAAACAACAGCGTGCGCTGTGTATCTGGTGCGCCAGCTCCCGTGCGCTGGACAACGAACATTTACGCACGAGCGACCACCTGCCGCCCGCCTATCCGGCCGCCCCGCCTTCGCCCTGCCCCGCGCCGCCGCCAGCGAAATTGCATCGATGGAAGGCCGCGCCTACATCCCCCCAATCCCTCTCTACACCCGGGACCCCTCTGTCACCGCCGCCGCCACAAACCCTAGCGTGGGGTTGACCTTCGGCTTCGCCACTGGCGCCCCTCCTCCTCCAAGCACTGGTCTCGCACACGGACTTTTCATGGCGCTCCGAACGACCTCGCAGGGTGGTGAAATGGAGCCGCCGCCCGCCGTGAAGCCATGGGGCTCCATTTCCAAGCGATCGAATGTGGTGGCGGCGACGGCGTCCGAAAAGAAGAAGAAAGTGGACGACGCTTCTAGGCGCCCGAAGAAGAAACCTGCAGCGCGTCCGGACGCGCCTCCGCCGCCCGAAGCGTCGGATAGCTCGCATTTTGTTGCGCCGGCGGCCGATGCACACAAGGTGTTTGATGAAATGCCCACAAGGTATGATTTGTTCCCCTTTTCTTTGTTGTTGTTTAGATAAATGTATACATATGGATAGGTTGATTAGTTTTCTTTATCATACTTTGTAGTTTTAATGATGACGCATACATGTCAACTATGGGTGTTGGCTCCAACAATTCTCACTGGTCTCAAACCAATGAAGTGCATGAACATGATCATGAGTATGAAGTGGATGCGGATGGTGAGGGTATCGTCGATGCACCGAAAGGAAGGGCGTGCAACTACACCATTGAGGAAGACGTCTTGCTATGCAATACATGGTTGACCGTGTATATGGATGCCACCGTTGGAGGGGACCAATCTAGAGATACATATTGGTTTCAGATGAATGAGTTCTTTGATGCACACAACAGGAGTGGAATTAAGCGCATCGGTAGATCACTTCGCTCCCGGTGGCCGATGATCAACAAAGATTGTCAAAGATGGGCGGCAGCAATGAACCCAAGTGGCACTAATGATAGAGATAGGGCAAGTGCCATTTCTTTATGTTCCATATTCATGCTCCATCTTTTGTGTTTCAAGTAGTAACTTGTTCTTTTTTTTGTAGCTCAATATTGCACAAAACTTGTTTCGCGGAGAAGAGAAGAAGACCAAGTAAGGCAAGGTCAAGAAAGGGAGAGCATTTGTCTTGCCCCATTGCTACGGAGTGTTGAAGGATGAAGAAAATGAAAGCCCCGTGGTCCTAGAGGAGAGCAAGAAACGTAAGGGAACTATTGATTTGGATGATGATGGGGAGGAGGAGGCATCAAGTGATGACGACAAGAGGAGCCCTACACCAAATTCGGTAGCCTACTCCAAGCCTAAAAGACCAAATGGAGATAAACAAGCAAGAGAAAAGAAGAAGAGGAAGATGAAGGGAGTAGATGATGAGATAAAGAATGCTATCGACGCTATTGTGAAGGCAAGAAAAGAAGCAAACAAGGATAGGAGGATGGCAAGGAGCCAAGAGTCGGCGGCGGAGGAGAGGAGGTTGGCGGCGGATGAGAGGAGGGTGGCAGCCGAGGAGAGGAAGGTGGCATTGGAGGAGAAGAAATTGGCCATGGAGGAGCGAGCTAGATTATTGGAATGAGAGAAGTATTTGTTCTTCATGGACACATCTAACCTTGATGATAGGCAAAAGAAGTTCATCAAACTTTCCCTTGATGAAGTCTTGGTCCAAAAAAGATTGACGGCCATGGGAGGCTTGGGAGCTACCATTAGGGCTGCAAGAAAAGCTCGAGGCTCGTGAGCCGCTCGAGATCGACTCATTTTTTGACTCGACTCGAGATCGACTCGAAAAGAAACAAGCTGAGTTTGAACACTTTATGTAGCTCGACCGAGAAACGAGCCGATCTTGAGCCAATGTTGGCTCGCTCGATTTTAGCTCGATAGCTCGACAAAATATCATTATGTTAAATGATCATGCCATATATTAAATGGAAATAAGATATTTTATTACCATATATGTTATCCATAATTTTTCTCCATTTTATTTACCAATGAACATGGGAACTTAATTAAGTGCAGAGAAGATTTAGGCCTAATTATGGCACGCGGTTGACTATGTGTTAAATATCCTATATTTTTGGCAAAGGTTCACAACATATTCATCTTAATTTTTTTGTTTTTCATCCATAGATTTATAATTTTTACCATCTCATTTAGCTCGAAACTAGCTCGAGATCGACTCGAGATCGTTACTAGTTGAGCACGAGTCATGTTCTACAGCTCGATCATGAGCTTAACTTAGTTTGAGCTCGCTCAAATTTTCATATGAGTTGAGCTGAGCTAACTCCAACTCGCTCGAGCTCGACTCGTTTGTAGCCCTAGCTACCATGTGAGGCTTGGGAACAAGCATGGGAGCCATGTGCAGGATGGGAGGCATGGGAGAACCTACGGGAGGCATGGGTGGCTTCAGAGCTACCATGGGAGGCATGGGAGCCATGAGTTTTGGGTATCTCATGGGAGGCATGGGAGCACCTTCGGGTGACATGGGTGGACGCATGGCTTCCGGTGTGCCTCACATGCCTTTGCATGATGCCTTTGGATATAGTGCCAACACCGTTCGAGTTTCCAATGACGACAAGGGGCTTCAAAATGGAGAAGAGGAGGAAGAATCGTCTTCGGAAGAGGAGGAAGAAGATGTGGCATCATTATTGATGTTTCATTTGTTTGTGTGAACTTTATTTGTCATGGACTTGGTTGTGGTTAGGTGATTTTGAACTATGCCATGCATTTGAACTATGCTATGTTGCTCCAACTCATTATTTTACATATTTGTTTACGTTTGAGATCATCATATTGTCAAATTGGCATGCATTGTTTCATATTTTCCAAGCCCCGGCTGGTCGCACACACTGGATTTTGCAGCGCTTGCTGTGCTACAGAGGCGCGCTAAAATTTGCAGCGCCTTAAAAAGCAACCCCCACGCGCGAAAATGCTATTTCAGCATTGTATAAGTTTTTAGCGCGCCGCGCGACCGCGCATCAGGTGAAGATGCTCTAAAGGGTCACGCAAGCACAATAGGATGGAAGTCAAAATTTCAGCATCGTCAGGCAAAGCAACAACTCCCCTGCAATGTGAAGCCCAAGCAACGAAGCTGGCTCCAATTTTAGTTCAATCTCTACAACTCAAGGGTGCAATCTTTCTTACTGACAACCTTACCCTGGCAAAGGCTCTAGCTGCTCGAGCACCAAACGATGAACCAGGACACTCGCAGATTAGAGCTATGGTTGCCAACTTCTGTTCAGCAACTAGAGAGATGCAAGTTCATGAAGGAAATATGCACTAGAGGCAATAATAAAGTTATTATTTATTTCCTCATTTCATGATAAATGTTTATTATTCATGCTAGAATTGTATTAACCGAAAACTTAGTACATGTGTGAATACATAGACAAAACATAGTGTCCCTATTATGCCTTTACTTGACTAGCTCGTCAATCAAAGATGGTTATGTTTCCTAACCATAGACATGTGTTGTCATTTGATGAACGGGATCACATCATTAGAAGAATGATGTGATGGACAAGACCCATCCATTAGCTTAGCATCATGATCGTTACAGTTTCATTGCTACTGCTTTCTTCATGACTTATACATGTTCCTCAGACTATGAGATTATGCAACTCCCGAATACCGGAGGAATACTTTGTGTGCTACCAGACGTCACAATGTAAAAGGGTGATTATAAAGGTGCTCTACAGGTGTCTCCGAAGGTGTTTGTTGGGTTGGCATAGATCAAGATTAGGATTTGTCACTCCGTGTTTCGGAGAGGTATCTCTGGGCCCTCTCGGTAATACTCATCACTATAAGCCTTGCAAGCAATGTGACTAATGAGTTAGTTGCGGGATGAAGTATTACAAAATGAGTAAAAAGACTTGCCGGTAACAATATTGAACTAGGTATGATGATACCGACGATCAAATCTCAGGCAAGTAACATACCGATGACAAAGGGAACAACATATGTTGTTATGCGGTTTGACCGATAACGATCTTCGTAGAATATGTAGGAACCAATATGAGCATCCAGGTTCCGCTATTGGTTATTGACCGGAAGTGAGTCTCGGTCATGTCTACATAGTTCTCAAACCCGTAGGGTCCGCACGCTTAACGTTCGATGATCATTTGTATTATGAGTTATGTGATTTGATGACCGAAGTTTGTTTGGAGTCCCGGATGAGATCACAGACGTGACGAGGAGTCTGGAAATGGCCGAGACATAAATATTCATATATTGGAAGGTTGCATTTGGACATCGGAATGGTTCCGAGTGATTCAGGCATTTTTCCGGAGTACCGGGAGGTTATCGGAACCCCTCGGGAGAAGTAATTTGCCTATTGTGCCTTATTGGAGGAGAGGGGAGAGGCCACAAGGGAGGGGCGCACCCTCCCCTTGCCCAAACTGAATTGTATTAGGGTAGGGGCCCGGCCCCCCTCTTTCCTTCTCCCTCTCTCTCCCTTCCCTTTCCCTCCGGTGGAAGAAAGAAAGGGGGGGAGGGGGAGAATCCTACTTAGACTAGGAGTTCAAGTAGGACTCCCCCCGGCGCGCCCAACCTGGCCGGCCTCCTCCCTCCCTCCCTCCCTCCTTTATATACGTGGCCAGGGGCACCCCAATAGCACAACAGGAAATCTCTTAGCCGTGTGCGGTGCCCATCTCCATAGTTACACACCTCGGTCATATCATCGTAGTGCTTAGACGAAGCCCTGCGCCGGTAACTTCATCATCACCGTCACCACTGTCGTGCTGACAGAACTCTCCCTCGGCCTCAGTTGGATCTAGAGTTCGAGGGACGTCATCGAGCTGAATGTGTGCAGATCGCGGAGGTGCCGTGCGTTCGGTACTTGATTGGTTAGATCGCAAAGACATTCGACTACATCAATCACGTTACATAACGCTTCCGCTTTCGGTCTACGAGGGTACGTGGACACACTCTCCCCTCTCGTTGCTATGCATCACCTAGATAGATCTTGCGTTATCGTAGGAAATTTATTGAAATTACTGCGTTCCCCAACAGTGGCATCCGAGCCAGGTCTATGCGTAGATGTTATATGCACGAGTAGAACACAAAGAGTTGTGGGTGATAATAGTCATACTGCTTACCAGCATGTCATACTTTGATTCAACGGTATTGTTGGATGAAGCAGCTCAGACCGACATTACGCGTACGCTTACGCGAGACTGGTTCTACCGACGTGCTTCGCACACATGTGGCTAGTGAGTGTCTGTTTCTCCAACTTTAGTTGAATCGAGCGTGGCTACGCCCGGTCCTTGTTGAAGGTTAAAACAACACACTTGAAAAAAATCGTCGTGGTTTTGATGCGTAGGTAAGAACGGTTCTTGCTAAGCCCGTAGTAGCCATGTATCTCTTGCAACAACAAAGTAGAGGACGTCTAACTTGTTTTTGCAGGGCATGTTGTGATGTGATATGGTCAAGACGTGATGTGATATAAATTGTTGTATGAGATGATCATGTTTTGTAATAAAGTTATTGGCAACTGGTAGGAGCCATATGGTTGTCGCTTTATTGTATGCAATGCAATCGCCATGTAATTGTTTTACTTTATCACTAAGCGGTAGCAATAGTCATAGTAACAATAGTTGGCGAGACAACAACGATGCTACGATGGAGATCAAGGTGTCGTGCCGGTGACGATGGAGATCATGACGATGATTCGGTGATGGAGATCATGAGCTCAAGATGATGATGGCCATATCATGTCACATATTTTGATTGCATGTGATGTTTATCTTTTATGCATCTTATTTTGCTTAGTACAGCGGTAGCATTATAAGATGATCCCTTACTAAATTTCATGGTATAAGTGTTCTCCCTGAGTATGCACCGTTGCGACAGTTCTTCGTGCTGAGACACCACGTGATGATCGGGTGTGATAGGCTCTACGTTCACCTACAACGGGTGCAAGCCAGTTTTGCACACGCAGAATACTCGGGTTAAACTTGACGAGCCTAGCATATGAAAATATGGCCTCGGAACACTGGAGGCCGAAAGTTCGAGCGTGAATCATATAGTAGATATGATCAACATAGGGATATTCACCATTGAAAACTACTCCATCTCACGTGATGATTGGACATGGTTTAGTTGATTTGGATCACGTGATCACTTAGATTATTAGAGGGATGTCTATGTAAGTGGGAGTTCTTAAGTAATATGATTAATTGAACTTTAATTTATCATGAACTTAGTCTTGACAGTATTTTGCAAATTATGTTGTAGATCAATAGCTCGCGTTGTAGCTTCCCTATGTTTTTTATATGTTCCTAGAGAAAACTAAGTTGAAAGATGATAGCAGCAATGATGCGGACTGAGTCCGTGATCTGAGGTTTATCCTCATTGCTGCACAGAAGAATTATGTCCTTGATGCACCGCTAGGTGACAAAACTATTACAGGAGCAGATGCAGACGTTATGAATGTTTGGCTAGCTTAATATGATGACTACTTGATAGTTTAGTGCACCATGCTTTACAGCTTAGAATCGGGACTTCAAAGACGTTTTGAATGTCATGGACCATATGAGATGTTCCAGGAGTTGAAGTTAATATTTCAAGCAAATACCCAAGTTGAGAGATATGAAGTCTCCAATAAGTTCTATAGCTAAAAGATGGAGGAGAATAGCTCAAACAGTGAGCATGTGCTCAGATTGTCTGGGTACTACAATCACTTGAATCAAGTGGGAGTTAACTTCCAGATAAGATAGTGATTGATAGAGTTCTCTAGTCACCATCACCAAGTTACCGGAACTTCTTGATAAACTATAGTATGCAACGGATGCAAAAAAAAACAATTCCCAAGCTCTTCGTGATGCTGAAATCGACAAAGGTAGAAATTAAGAAAGAGCATCAAGTGTTGATGATTGACAAGACCACTAGTTTCAAGAAAAGGGCAAAGGGGAAGAAAGGGAACTTCAAGTAGAATGGCAAGCAAGTTGTCACTCCCATGAAGAAGCCCAAAGCTGGACCAAAGCCTGAAACTGAGTGCTTCTACTGCAAAGGAAATGGTCACTGGAAGTGGAAATGCCCTGAATATTTGGTGGATAAGAAGGATGGCAAGGTGAACAAGGGTTTATTTGATATACAGGTTATTGGTGTGCACCTTACTAGTGTTTATAGTAGCCCCTGGGTATTTGATACTTGTTCGGTTGCTAAGATTAGTAACTCGAAACAGGAGTTACAGAATAAACAGAGACTAGTTGAGGGTGAAGTGATGATGTGTGTTGGAAGTGGTTTCAATCTGCACACTCCCTATACTTTTGAGATTAGTTTTGAACCTAAATAAATGTTATTTGGTGTTTGCGTTGAGTATAAATATGATTAGATCATGTTTATTGCGATACGATTATTCATCTAAGTCAGAGAATAAATTGTTATTCTGTTTACATGAATAAAACCTTCCATGGTCATACACCCAATGTTGATGGTTTATTGAATCTTGATCATAGTGATACACATATTCATAATATTGATGCCAAAAGATGCAAAGTTGATAATGACAGTGCAACATATTTGTGGCAATGCCATTTGGGTCATATCGGTGTAAAGCGCATGAAGAAACTCCATAAAGATGGACTTTTGGAATTACTTGATCATGAATCATTTGATGCTTGCGAACCGTGCCTTATGGGCAAGATGACTAAAACTCCATTCTCTAGAACAATGGAATGAGTTAGTGACTTATTGGAAATAATACAAACCGATGTATGCGGTCGGATGAGTGTTGATGCGCATGGCGGGTATTGTTATTTTCTGACCTTTACAGATGATTTGAGCAGATATGGGTATATATACTTAATGAAAAACTCCATTCTCTAGAACTTGATGAGGTAATTATACCTTCTCCCGAATTGGAAAGTAGTTCATCATAGAAATCAGTTCCAGTGATTCCTACACCAATTAGTGAGGAAGCTAATGATGATGATCATGAAACTTCAGATCAAGTTACTATAGAACCTCGTAGGTCTTCGAGAGTATGGTCCGCACCAGAATGGTACGGTAATCCTATTTTGGAAGTCATGTTACTAGACCATGATGAACCTACGAACTATGAGGAAGCGATGATGAGCCCAGATTCCGTGAAATGGCTTGAGGCCATGAAATCTGAGATGGGATCCATGTATGAGAACAAAGTGTGGACTTTGGTGGACTTGCCCGATGATCGGCAAGCCATAGAATATAAATGGATCTCCAAGAGGAAGACGAACGTTGATAGTAGTGTTACTATCTACAAAGCTCGACTTGTTGCGAAAGGTTTTCGAAAAGTTCAAGGAGTTGACTACGATGAGACTTTCTCACCTGTAGCGATGCTTAATCTGTCCGAATCATGTTAGCAATTGCAGCATTTTATGATTATGAAATTTGGAAAATGGATGTCAAAACTGCATTCCTGAATGGATTTCTGGAAGAAGAGTTGTATATGATGCAACCAGAAGGTTTTGTCGATCCAAAGGGTGCTAACAAAGTGTGCAAGCTTCAGCGATCCATTTATGGACTGGTGCAAGCCTCTTGGAGTTGGAATAAACATTTTGATAGTGTGATCAAAGCATATGGTTTTATACAGACTTTTGGAGAAGCCTGTATTTACAAGAAAGTGAGTGGGAGCTCTGTAGCATTTCTAATATTATATGTGGATGACATATTGTTGATTGGGAATGATATAGAATTTCTGGATAGCATAAAGGGATACTTGAATAAGAGTTTTTCATTGGAAGACCTCGGTGAAGCTGCTTACAAATTGGGCATCGAGATCTATAGAGATAGATCAAGATGCTTGATAAGATTTTTCAATGAGTAAATACCTTGAAAAGTTTTTGAAAGAGTTCAAAATGGATCAGTCAAAGAAGGAATTCTTGTCTATATTACAAGGTGTAAAGTTTAGTAAGACTCAAAGCCCGACCACGGCAGAAGATAGAAAGAGATGAAAGTCATTCCCTATGCCAGAGTCGTAGGATCTATAAAGTATGCTATGCTGTGTACCAGACCTATTGTGTACCTTGCCATGAGTTTGGCAAGGGGGTACAATAGTGATCAAAGAGTAGATCACTGGACAGCGGTCAAAATTATCCTTAGTGAGGACTAAGGAAATGTTTCTCGATGATGGGGGTGATAAAGAGTTCGTCATAAAGAGTTACATTGATGCAAGCTTTTACACCGATCCACATGACTCTAAATCTCAACCTGGATACATATTGAAAGTGGGAGCAATTAGCTAGAGTGGCTCCATGCAGAGCATTGTAGACATAGAATATTTGCTAAATACATACGGCTCTGATAGTGACAGACCCGTTGACTAAACTTCTCTCACGAGCAAAACATGATCACACCTTAGTACTCTTTGGGTGGTAATCACATAGCAATGTGAACTAGATTATTGACTCTAGTAAACCCTTTCGGTGTTGGTCACATGGCGATGTGAACTATGGGTGTTAATCACATACAGATGTGAACTATTGGTGTTAAATCACATGGCGATGTGAACTAGATTATTGACTCTAGTGCAAGTGGGAGACTGAAGGAAATATGCACTAGAGGCAATAATAAAGTTATTATTTATTTCCTCATTTCATGATAAATGTTTATTATTCATGCTAGAATTGTATTAACTGGAAACTTAGTACATGTGTGAATACATAGACAAAACATAGTGTCCCTAGTATGCCTCTACTTGACTAGCTCGTTAATCAACGATGGGTATGTTTCCTAACCATAGACAAGTGTTGTCATTTGATGAATGTGATCACATCATTAGGAGAATGATGTGATGGACAAGACCCATCCCTTAACTTAGCAGCATGATCGTTACAGTTTCGTTGCTACTGCTTTCTTCATGACTTATACATGTTCCTCAGATTATGAGATTATGCAACTCTCGAATACCGGAGGAACATTTTGTGTGCTACCAAACGTCACAACATAAAAGGGTGATTATAAAGGTGCTCTATATGTGTCTTTGAAGGTGTTTGTTGGGTTGTCATAGATCAAGATTAGGATTTGTCACTCCGTGTTTCGGAGAGGTATCTCTAGGCCCTCTCGGTAATGCTCATCACTATAAGCCTTGCAAGCAATGTGACTAATGAGTTAGTTGCGGGATGAAGTATTACAGAATGAGTAAAGAGACTTGCCGGTAACAATATTGAACTAGGTATGATGATACCGACGATTGAATCTTGGGCAAGTAATATACCGATGACAAAGGGAACAACATATGTTGTTATGCGGTTTGACCGATAAAGATATTCGTAGAATATGTAGGAACCAATATGAGCTTCCAGGTTCTGCTATTGGTTATTGACCGGAAGTGAGTCTCGGTCATGTCTACTTAGTTCTCAAACTCGTAGGGTCTGCACGCTTAACGTTCGATGACGATTTGTATTATGAGTTATGTGATTTGACGACTGAAGTTTGTTCGGAGTCCCGGATGAGATCACGGACGTGACGAGGAGTCTCGAAATGGTCGATACATAAAGATTCATATATTGGAAGGTGCATTTGGACATCAGAATGGTTCCGAGTGGTTCGGGCATTTTTCCAGAGTACCGGGAGGTTACCGGAACCCCCGGGAGAATTAATGAGCCTATTGGGCCTTATTGGAGGAGAGGAGAGAGGCCACAAGGGAGGGGCGCACCCTCCCCTTTCCCAAACCGAATTGGACTAGTTGAGGGGGCCGCCCCCCCTCTTTCCTTCTCGCTCTCTCTCCCTTCCCTTTCCCTCCGGTGGAAGAAAGGAAAGGGGGGGGGGGGTGAGGGAGACCTGGATTAAGGGGTCCTCGGACCGCCGAACTATTAACATGTGCCAAACTGTTGGACTATGAAGATACAAGACCGAAGACTTCTCCCCGTATATGGATGGGACTCTCCTTTGCATGGATGGCAAGCTTGAGGGTTCAGATATGTAGATTCCTTTCTCTGTAACCGACTTTGTGTAACCCAAGCCCCCTCCGGTGTCTATATAAACCAGAGGGTTTAGTCCGTAGAGGCTAGAACAACAATCATAGGCTAGACTTCTAGGGTTTAGCCATTACGATATCGTGGTAGATCAACTCTTGTAATACTTATATTCATCAAGATGAATCAAGCAAGAAGTAGGGTATTACCTTCATAGAGAGGGCCCAAACCTGGGTAAACATCATGTCCCCCGTCTCCTGTTACCATCGACCTTAGACGCACAGTTCGGGACCCCCTACCTGAGATCCGCCGGTTTTGACACCGACATTGGTGCTTTCATTGAGAGTTCCTCTACGTCGTCACCAAAAGGTTTGGATGGCTCCATCAATCATCTACAACAATGCAGTCCAGGGGGAGGTCTTTCTCCCCGGACAGATCTTCGTATTCGGCGGCTTCGCACTGCGGGTTAACTTGCTTGGCCATCTAGGGCAGATCGACAGCTACGCCCCTGGCCATCAGGTCAGGTTTGGAAGCTTGAATTATGTGGCCGACATCCGCGGGGACTTGATCTTCGCCGGATTCGAGCCCAGGACAATCGCTCCCTGCCAACACGATGAACATGACTTAAATCTATCATCGGACCATGCTCAGGAGATTGCACCTGTAGCTGCTCTGGCCCTAGAGCCGGAGCAGATCATGCCGACCGAGGACGGGAAGATAAATCCCGCCACAGAAGCCACAGACTCAGCGGCGTTGGAGCCGAACACAGATCCGATCTTGAGCAGAGCCTATGTCATCGGAACCTCGGAGTCATCTCCGGCCATAGGTTTCGAACCGCGTACATCTGCACCCGTCGAAGCTGATCGGGCACCGATCATCGGGTTCACCTCCGTGGACATCTTCTGGCACTCGCCTTTAGGCGACGTGCTGAGCTCGTTAAAAGCCCTCTCCTTATCAGGAGATTCTCGGCCGAACTATATCCGGCTTGAATGGGAGGCAGACGACGGAGAATTCCGCTTCCCACCCACCACCCATTGCATAGCCACTGTCAAAGAATTAACCGACATGCTTGACTACGACTCCGAAGACATCGACGGTATGGACGACGATGCCGGAGAGGAGCAGGAGCCACCGCCTACAGGGCGCTGGACAGCCACCTCCTCATATGACATATATATGGTGGATACACCCAAGGAAAACAACGGCGAAAAGGAAAAACTAGTCGAGGATAAGCCTCCTAAGAAGCAGCCAAAGCGCCGGCATCAGCGGCGCTGCTCTAAACCACGCCGTGGACAAAACAGCAATACCGACACTGGAGAAGATAACAGTCCGGACGATGCCTAAGACAATGAAGACCCCGTTGAGCCAACCTCCAAACAGGACGAACAGGAAGATGGGCGAGTTAGCCCTGATGAACAGGTGATGAATGAAGACTCGAAGGACAGCAACTACATCCCATTCTCCGAGGATGAGGTGAGCCTCGGCGATGAAGAATCTATCGTGCCTGAGGAACCTTTCAAGCAGGAGTGCTTTAAGCGCCGGCTAATAGCCACTGCAAGGAGCCTAAAAATGAAGCAGCAGCAGCTTCAAGCTGATCAAGATATGCTCAATGACAGATGGACTGATGTCCTGGCAGCCGAGGAATACGACCTCGAGCACCTAACCAAAAGTTACTCTAAGCGCAAATTGCTCCCTCAATTCGATGACGAGGTGCTGGAGCCCGTCCTCCGAGCGCATAATGCGGCTGACCGACCACCACGTGGCAGGGACAAAGCGGCAACTCAGGCCGAACACCAGCTCGCACTACCTCGCTGAAAAACAACAGCTCGAGATTATACATATGACCTGCGACATGACTTGGATAAAAGAGCAGGACATACCAGATCGATCTACGGATTGTGGGGGCATGCCCCGATGCGCGACAACGGCCACCCACCCGGATGTGACAACTATAACCACGCCTGGTCCGAAAACCGCAGACGGACTCCATCCAGGCTCCGTCACGATGTGGTTTGACATAGAGGCACCGCACAACCCCTCTGCTTCACTGATGAAGTAATGGAACATGAATTCCCAGAAGGGTTTAAACCCGTGAACATCGAATCATATGATGGGACAACAGATCCCATGGTATGGATTGAGGATTTTCTTCTCCATATTCATATGGCCCACGGTGATGATATTCACGCCATCAAATACCTCCCATTAAAACTCAAGGGACCAGCTCGGCAGTGGTTGAACGGTCTGCCCGAAAACTCTAATGGCAGTCGGGAGGACTTGGAGAATGCCTTCCTTGAAAACTTCCAAGGTACCTATGTCCGACCTCCGGATGCCGATGACTTAAGTCACATAATCCAACAGCCCGGAGAGTTAGCCAGAAATTTCTGGACTAGGTTCTTAACTAAAAAGAACCAGATTGTCGACTGTAGAGATGTCAAAGCCCTAGCGGCCTTTAAACATAACATTCATGACGAATGGCTTGCCTGACACCTCGGCCAAGAAAATCCGCAGTCCATGGCATCCCTTACGACTCTTATGACCCGCTTTTGTGCGGGCGAAGATAGCTGGCTAGCCCGTAGCAATAACAATGCAAGCAAACCTGGCACTTCTGAAGCCAGAAATCGCAACTCAAGCCCCGGCGCAACAGACACAAGCGTCAAAACAACAGTGACAGTACCGAAGACACGACGGTCAACACCGGATTCAGTGGCTCTAAGTACGGCCAGCGGAAGAAGCCATACAAAAGAAACAGTCGGGCCCGTCCAGCTTGGACCGCATACTCGATCGTCCATGCCAAATCCATGGCACGCCTGATAAACCAGCCAATCATACTAACAGAGAGTGTTGGGTTTTTAAATAGGCTGGCAAGTTAAACACTAAGAACAATGATAAGGGGTCACATAGCAAGGACGATGACGAGGAGGCCCGGCCACCGAACATAGGGGGTCGGAAGAAGTTTCCCCCCAAGTCAAAACGGTGAACATGATATACGCTACCCATATCCCCAAAAGGGAGCGCAAGCCGTGCTCAGGGACGTCTACGCAATGGAGCCAGTTGCCCCAAAATTCAACCCATGGTCGTCCTGTCCGATCACTTTCGACCGCAGAGACCATCCAACCAGTATCCGTCACGACGGTTCAGCTGCACTGGTCCTTGACCCAATCATTAACGGATTCCAACTTACACGAGTCCTCATGGACGGTGGCAGCAGCCTAAACCTGCTCTATCAGGATACAATGCGCAAAATGGGTATCGATCCCTTAAGAATCCAACCCACTAAAACCACCTTTAAAGGTGTCTTCCCAGGTGTAGAGGCTCACTGAACGGGCTCAATCACACTGGAAGTGGTCTTCGGATCCTTGGATAACTTCCAAAGCGAAGAGTTAATCTTCGATATCGTCCCTTTCCAAAGTGGCTATCATGCACTACTCGGACAAACCACATATGCTCAATTCAATGCAGTGCCACACTACGCTTATCTCAAGCTCAAGATGCCCGGACCACACGGTGTGTCGGTGGGAAACGACACCTATGGGATCACTGGAATCCCTTCTACGGTTGCGGGGCGCGGGGATCGTGAGGAGAGCAGGACTACCAGACGACATAGAGGGATTTACCCAGGTTTGGGCCACAAAGATGCGTAAAACCCTACGATCCTGCTTTGGTGGTTATATTAGTGTTCTTGAGCTCTCGACCTAGCTCTGGGTGCTGTGGGGTTCAAAAGAGCTGAATCCCATCTCTGTGTGCCATGGGCCTTCTTTTATAGGCGAAAGGGGCTGCCATAGTGGCACACAGGAGGTGGAAAGTGCTACAACGTTGTGAGGTTATCGCTAGTATTACAGGACAAGGCGCATTCAATGCGAGGCTTAGGTGTCCCTTTGCTTTATTGGGGACGGGGGTGAGGCCCATCCCGTCTGTCGCCGCTCCCCCTCGCTTCGACACGCGCCCTGTCCAGCGATGCATGCGGTGCCATGTAGGCAGGCAGGCAGCTGAGGTGGCGCGGTGGTGGAGCCTTCACAAAGGATTGCATGCTGCCACGCAGGCGCCTGCCCAGCTGGCTGGGCTGGCAGCTGTGTGCGAATGGCGGTGAGGATTTGGCTGGTGCGGGCTTGGCAGTGGCCTTGCCGGTGGGCTTGGCGAGGGTCTTGTCAGGCGACCCGGCAAGGGTCTTGCTGTGGCGCGCTGGCTTCCCCGGCAAGGATCTTGCCGGGGGTCCTGTGGGTTTCTTCGGTGAGGATGGTTGCCTTCCTATCCTCTTTTGATCTTGATCATTTTATGTCTTCACAAAGATCTGCATGCCACCACGGAGGTGCCTCCCGAGCCTTGTTCCAATGCATCTGTTTAGGCAAAGGCCTTGATCCTTGTTGTTGCTTTGTTTGTCCTTGTGGCTTCGGCTTCTCTCCGGCTTCCCTTGCCTACCGTGTCTGTGCGTGACCGCGGCGGGAGGCTCTGACTGTCCGTGCACAAGTAAAGGGGTCAAAAGCAGAGCCCCTACTTTTGTACACCGATAGGAGCCCCCGGGCCTGGGTCACACATAGGCGCAACACGTTGTTGGGCCAGGCCCAGAACGGTGCGCGGGCAGTTGGGGCGGATTTTTACTGCGGCCACTGTTCCGTCCGCTGTGCTTCCCCACGACCCGCGTTGAACGTGTGATGTGGGGTAATGTGCGCGCATGATGTGGGGATGCTGGCGTCACCTCGTGGTGGACAGTAAAGAGGCGGCTTGCATGTCTATTTGAGACCGCAGGGCCGCCTCCCATTTACTGCCCTCGCTTGGGAACCGTCGCTCCACGCGTCCCATTGCACCCGCCCCTTGCGCCGCGTTCGCTGCATGCAGAGTGAATGACAGGCGCAGGGGTCATGGGTAGTCGCGTGCGTGCAGGTTGATTCCCACGCGCCTTCAATGGAGCGGGGAGGGCGGTCGACGGCCCCGCTCGCTGTCACTTCAAGAGGCCGGATTGGCCGGGAGGGGGCGGCCGAGCCTCGCCCCCGCCTCTTTATAAAGAGGGGAGCGAGAGGGACGGTGCCTCTCAGCCTTTCGCTATCTGCCTCTCCCCATTCCTGCTTCCTTTCTTCTTCTGCCATGGCGAGGGGGCGCGGCGACGCTTCATCAGTGGCGGTGAGGGTTTCGGCCAGACAGCGCATCACTCCTCCCCAAGAGCTCGTAGCGGCGGAGCCGGCCGCTAGAGGAAGGGGGAGGGGGCGAGGTCGAGGCCGCCGTGGTGCCCGAGGGAGAGGAGGACGGGGCGGGAGATCCACCTCGCCCCCTTAAGCAGCCCTTCCTCCGATGGAGGGCCACACTGGGGACAACCCCTGCAAATTCTTTGTCAGGCTGCGCCATCTGCCGCACCGTCGCCTTCGCCTTCCGACCCTGTTTGCACGGGAGATGGAGCTGGATCCGCCGCAGGCGCTGCGACTGCACATGAGGGGTTGTGGGAACAGTGGCACGTGGGTCGACGTCGAGTTCCCCGCCCCCACATCATGTATCTTCACCGAGGGTGGAAGACCTTCGCTCGCCTCCACAGCTTGACAGATGGGCTCGCTCTCCATTTCAAACTAATGGAGGGTGGCCTCCTCTCCATCAAGATCTTCGGGCACTTCGGGACCCGCGTGAGGTGCTGTGTAGAGAGCTCCTCCGATGATGAAGATTCCTCCTCAAGCGAGAGTGGCGAGGAAAACAGTGGCAGCGACAACGAGGGCAGCGGGCGGTAGGATGACGAGTCCGACTAGGTGTCGGGCGTTGCTCTGAGCAGCACCGGTGACCCCATCATCCGTGTCGCCGGCTCCTTGAACTTCTCAGGGTCGTCTCCTTGGGCGGCTGGTGTAGGGTGGCTGCGGAAGAGGAAGAGGACAAGCGGCAAGGCCGTCAAGTCGGAGTACGCGGGCACCGACGCCTTCGTTGCGTGTTGGCGTCCTGCCGCCTCGTCTTCGAGCTCTGCCTCCAGCGCCACCATCACCATCCAGCACTTGGACGGCCATCGAGATGTCCTCTTGGTGTCTTCTGCCACTCGTAGCTCGCCTAGGCGCCCCTTTTGCCCTTCTGCTTTCTTATTCCATTTCCTGAGGAGAGGGACAAGAAAGGGATTATGGGCACCTTATATCTTCTTGGTCTTGTAAGCCTTCGGGCCTTTGTTAGCTTCAGAACTTGTAATCCCCTTGTTCATGTTTTTCATTTCGTATGAACTGTACCTGTACGGGATGTTTTTTTAATGAAAAAGGGATGTTTGCCGGGACTTTTGTTCGCGGGAGGAACCCACGGCAAGGGGGCGAATCCTTGTCATCTTTCAAGACAAATGTTTTTTTTCCCGCCCGGCAACATGCCTTGCCGTCTCCCCACCTCGCTCGACCTTTCTCACGCTCTTGGCGGAGGTAGGGATGAGGTGGGATTAGGCCCCTCGTTCCCCTCCTCTGCTGCTGCAGCTACGACCAGATCCAGACCCAGGAGATAATCCTTGGGTACCGAAAAGAGGGAGCACGGTAGCTCAGAGATAGAACGGGGTTTCACACATCCCAGTTCATAATGAAATGCATGATAGGGGATAAAGGACTTATCTGGATCTGAAGCCCCCAGTGACCTTGGCTTGCCGCGGAGAGATCCTCGTTCTTGCAGCCCCCGGCAACTCCGGCTTGTCGGGGCCCGGGCGCCGGTCCGTTCCTTTCCTTCCAGAACAGCTCGGCAATCTTACGTGCCCTGCGAACCAAAGAAGATAGGGAAGAACAGAGACGCACACTCGACCACTAAGCTAGGGGTTAGCCTCCGCCAAGCACTATCAATCCTAACCAAGGACGAGACTCAACCTAGCATGCATGCTATAACTTAGGGTGCCAGCACTTCGTTTATTTATGCTCAGGGTCTGTGCCTGGCTTTGTACAAAGGGTTATATGCCTTGCCGGCAAAGCTTGTACAAAAGGGTGGCTTGCCGGGAGGCCCGGCAGCCGCGCCTTATGGGTAAAACTTGCGAAGATGCTCGATGTTCCAGGAGTTGCTCACTGGGATGGCATCTTCGGTCTCCAGCCGGACCGCGCCGGGCCTGGTGACTCGTGTTACCCGATAAGGGCCTTCCCACTCTGGCGCCAACTTGTTGGAATTCTTGGCCAACTGAACGTGCCGAAGAACAAGGTCGCCTTCCTCAAAGCTCCAGGCATGAACCTTGCGGCTATGGTAGCGGCGCAAGGCTTGCTGGTAGTGCGCTGCTCTCACAGCTGCCCGGAGACGATCTTCCTCAAGGAGCACCGCGTCATCTTGGCGCAGCTGCTCTTGCTCAAGCTCGTCATAAGCGAGCACTCGAGGTGACCCGTATATGAGTTCCATGGGGAGAACTGCTTCTGCCCCGTAAACCAAGGCAAAGGGTGTCTGGCCGGTGGCTCGATTTGGTGTCGTTCTGACCGACCAAAGAACCGCCGGCAACTCATCAATCCAGCGCCTCCCACTCTTGCGCAGCCTGTCAAAAGTCTTCATCCTCAAGCCTCACAGGACTTCAGCGTTTGCTCTCTCCGCTTGGCCATTGCTTCGTGGATGCGCCACGGAGGCAAAACAGACCCTACTGCCGAGATCCTTAATGTACTGCATGAAGGCATGGCTTGTGAACTGTGTGCCATTGTTGGTGATGATCCTATTGGGCACCCCAAAACGGCACACTAGCCCCTTGAAGAACTTGATGGCTGACTGCGCTGTCATCTTCCTCACCGCTTCCACCTCTGCCCACTTTGTGAACTTGCCGATTGCGACATACAAGTACTCAAAGCCCCCGACAGCACGGGGGAAAGGGCCCAGTATGTCGAGCCCCTAGACCGAGAAGGTCCAGGAGAGAGGGATAGTTTGAAGGGCTTGAGCTGGTTGATGAAGCTTCTTCGAATGGAACTGGCACGCTTCACACTTGGTTACTAGTGCCGTCGCATCCTGGAGGGTGGTGGGCCAGAAGAAACCTTGCCGGAAAGCCTTGCCGGCAAGGGCCCTCGACCCTATGTGGGAGCCACATATGCCCCCATGTATCTCTGCCAACAGCTTTAGTCCTTCCTCCCGGGAGATGCACATTAATTTCACCCCATTCGATCTTCTTCTGTACAACACGTTGTCAACGAACTAGTACAGAGTAGACCGGCAGGCTACTCTTTCTGCTTCTTCCTGCTCCCCAGGAAGCTCTCCTTTCTGAAGGAATCGAACGGTGTGATGTGCCCATGCCGGAGCCTATGGCTCAACGGCAAGGACCGAAGGCATCTCTTCTGCCGCGGGGGCGGCCGCCTCCACAGCCATGACCTGAGGTCCTGCCGGAGTCGGTTTCCCTGCGGCAGGATCGGCATCCACGGCAACATCTCCGCCGGCGGCTCCGGGAAGCTCGATGGGGAAGTACTTGCCGGGGCCTAGCTTCCTCCGCTTGCTCTGCCCGGTCGATGGTTGAACGGATGGTTGGCTTAACTGGAGCACAAAAGTACATGGCTCCACAGGTAGCTTGTGGGCGGCGCGCTTTGACAGGTAATCGGTGATGTTGTTCTCCACCCGAGGGACATTCTCCGCTTGTATACCGTCAAAGCGCTCCTCCAGTTTCCTCACCTCATCAACGTAAGCTTCCATCAATGGGCTTTGGTAATCTTTGTTGACCTGCCTGACGACGAGCTGTGAGTCACCCCTGACGATGAGCTTCCTAACTCCCAGGTCTGCCGCAATCCTAAGACCGGCAAGCAAACCCTCGTACTCGGCGGTGTTGTTGGTTGACATCTCCCGGGGAAAGTGCATCTGGATGACATACTTGAGGTGCTCTCCGGTGGGTGCGACAAGCAGCACACCAGCGCCGGCGCCTTGCAGCGAGAAGGCACCATCAAAGTACATGATCCAGTTGCAGCTTGTTTCCTTGCTGAGGAGAGCGGTCTCCTGTACCTCTCGTTGGGCGTCGAGGTCCATTCTGCAACAAACTCCACCAAGATTCTGCTCTAAATTGTTGAAGTACTTTCAAACTTCAAATTGAAACTTGATAGCTCCAGAGCCCATTCCACAATCCTCCCCATTGCATCTAGGTTGTGTAGTATCCGTTGCAATGGGAGGTGGGTGACCACCGTGATCTCGTGCGCTTGGAAGTAGTGGCGGAGCTTCCTCGAGGCCATAAGGAGGCCGAAGAGCAGCTTTTGCACACCTGAGTACCTCGACCTAGCCCCCTGCAAGAGGGAGCTGACGAAGTACACTGGGTGCTGCACCATTTTCTTCTTCTGCGCCTCTTCACCCAGTTGCGTGGGTCCCGTTGCGCTGCTGTCAGCCCCTACCGGGGACTCGATCTTGCCGGGATCGAGCCCTGCCGGAGAGGGTCTCGGCCCGCCATCTGTTGGCTCTGCTGCTGTCGCTGCTTTTTCGTTGGCCTCTCTCTGCACCACTAGTGTGGCGCTAACCACCTGGTTCGTTGCTGTTAGATAGAGTAGCAACGGTTCTTGTGGCTTGGGTGCAACTAGCACTGGCGCAGAGGAGAGGTATTTCTTCAAATCTTGCAGGGCTGCCTCGGCTTCTGGGGTCCACTCCACTGGCCCTGCCTTTTTCAAGATCTTGAAGAAAGGAAGGGCACGCTCCACGGACTTGGGAGATGAACCGGCTCATGGCAGCAACACAGCCAGTGAGCCGACGCACGTCCCTGATCCGCTTGGGTGCCTCAATCTGCTCGATGGCCTTGATCTTATCTGGGTTTGCTTCGATCCCGCGCTGGGACACAAAGAACCCGAGAAGCTTGCCGGACGGGACGCCGAAGACACACTTCTCAGGGTTCAATTTGAGGTTGATCTTGCGCAGGTTCCCAAATGTTTCCTCCAGATCTTGCACAAGCGTTACTCTGTCCTTGGTTTTGGCCACTATGTCATCCATATAAGCTTCCATATTTGTATGTAGCTGGGCCTCAAAACCAATTTGGACTGCTCTTGCAAAGGTTGAGCCAGCACTCTTCAACCCGAAAGGCATCCGTAAAAAGCAATACGTACCACACGGGGTGATGAATGCCATCTTTTCCCCGTCTTCCTTTGTCATGAAGATCTGGTGGTACCCCGAGTAGGCATCGAGGAACGATAAGAGCTCACACCCAGCCGTGGAGTCAACAATCTGGTCGATGTGCGGCAACGGGAAAGGGTCCTTTGGATAGGCCTTATTGATGTATGTGTAGTCAATACACAGCCTCCATTTCCCATTTGCCTTGCGCACCACTACCAGATTGTCCAACCACGTCGGATGGAGTACTCCCCTTACCAACCACGTCGGATGGAGTACTCCCTTTACCAAGCCTGCCGCCTCTAGCTTTCTGATTTCCTCCGTGATGAACTCTTGCCTCTCCAGAGCTTGCTTCCCGACCTTCTGCTTGACGGGCTGCGCGTGAGGACAGACATCAAGGTGGTGCTTAATCACCTCCCTGGGAACATCGGGGATGTCGGAGGCTTGCCATGCAAACACATCGACATTCGCCCGCAGGAAGGTGATGAGCTTGCTTTCCTATTTGCCGTCGAGGGCGGAGCTTATGGTGAAAGCTCCTACCGTGCCGTCCTCCTTGACGGGCACTTTCTTGGTCTCTGGTGGTGTAGCCTTGGACTTCTTGCCCTTGCCAGCAGAGCTCTCTGGCACGTTCTCAATGAAAGCGCGACACCCCGAAGAGGTGCGCTTGCCGGAGTGGGTGCGAGGGGTCTCGCCGGTCTTCTTCTCCTTCGGGGCTCCGTTGGCAGGAGCAGGTGCCTTAGCGGCAGCTGCTGCAACTGCTTCCCGGTAGAGTTGGTCGGCACAGATCAACGCGCCTTTCTTGTAAGAGGGACAATGATGATGTTCATCAGCGCGGGCATCTTCAACATGTTATAGGCGTAGTGTGAAGCCGCCATGAACTTGGCTAGCACCGGGCGGCCGAGGATCCCATTGTAAGGCAAGGGGATCTCGGCTACGTCGAAAACAATCCTCTCCGTCCTGTAGTTCAACTCGCCTCCGAATGTCACGGGCAGCGTGATCTTTCCTTTTGGCTGGCTCCTCCCCGGGTTAACCCCTTGGAACGTACCCGTCTCCTCGAGGTCTCCATCAGGGATCTGCAGCCTTCTGACCACAATGGGCGAGATCAAGTTCAGGCCGGCCCCACCGTCAACCACCATCTTTGTCACCTTGAGGTTGCGGATTGTTGGTGAAACCAACAATTGCAAGCACCCGACTGCAGTAGTGCGGTCAGGGTGGTCCTCGGTGTCGAAGATGATGGGCGTGCTGGACTATTTCAGCGGCTTTCGTGCGTGAAATGATGGCTCCACCGCGGTGATATCACGCGCCCACTGCTTGAGTTGGCGGTGGGATGTATGAAGCGAGGCGCCACCATCGACGCACATGGCCTCTGTGGCTTTCTGGAACTCGTGGTCGTCGGACTCGTCATCCTTGTCATGATCATTGTCTTCCTGCTTCTTGTCGCGGCCCCGGGCGGGCCTCTCTTGCTGGTTATCTTTGCCGCCGTGGCCTCCTTGGCCGCCACGTTTCTTGCCAGATCCCTCGGTACCATCTGGGCCCTTCTCCTTGTCCCACCGCTCATACTCGGCTTTCTGCTTCTCGGCGAGCAGCTCTACCTGCCGGCAGTTTTGGAGATCGTGGCCCTTGGTGCGGTGGATCTTGCAGTACTGCTTGTCGGAGCCTCCTGGCTTGTCGGCAGCCGCCAAGGCCCGGGAAGCGTCACACCCGGCAATCTCCTTGCCGGGGTCGCTTTCCTTGGTCTTCTTGGCGGTGCCGATGTCGTCGGATCCCTCAACGGCAAGCACAGCCTTGCCCTTGCGCTTCCTATTATGGTGTCGACCTTTCTTTGCTGGGGTGGCGGTATCGCCAGTGGAGTCGGTTTCCGGACCGGCATCTTCGCCGGGGTACTTCCTTCCCTCCTCGGCACGAGCGCACCGATCAGCCAGAACATAGAGCTCGACCACATCCTTGACCTTGTTCATCGCTAGTTCTTCACGCATCTTGCGATTGCGCATGTTCTGGTGGAACGCACTGATCACGGCGGCGGGATGAACATCGGGGATGTTGTACTGCACCCGGCTGAACCTTTGGATGTACTTGCACAGGTTTTCTCCTTCCTTCTGGGGGATGATGTGTAAATCACTCGCCTGGCCATGAGCTTGGTGACCCCCGGTAAAGGCGCCAACAAACTCATGGCACAGATCCGCCCAAGAAGAGATGGAATCCACCGACAAGTGCATCAACCATGACATAACATTAGGCTTGAGTGCCAACGGGAAGTAGTTGGCAAGCATCTTATCGTCGCGGGCCCCAGCAGCTTGAATCGCGATGGTGTAGATGCTGAGGAACTCCGACGGATGAGTGTTGCCATTTTAGTTCTCGCCAACGTCGGGCTTAAACGTACGGTGGGAGAACCACTGGAACTGCCGAAGCTCATGGGTGAAGGCCGGACAACCCACCTCGTAAGGCAGGCCACCATAGCCTCCCGGCGCCGGGTGGTCCGTGGCGGGCCCTGCCTGCCTGTCCGACTGGTGGCGCGCGTCACGTCGGCGCTCGATCGTAGTTCGAGCGTCCTCATGAGCCCGCTCCCGAAGGACTTGGCGCTGATCGCGGTTGGTTCGCGGGTCGGACAACGCGATGGAGATATCATCACGAGCATCGCCCCGACGGGCCGACGCCCGGGGCGGTCGGGATGGAGGTGGGGAGTACACCGTGGTCGCGTCGCCTCCGGCGTGGCCTCTGCTAGCACGTGGCAGCCCGGCGGGTTCCGCCAGCCGCAGCCCATTGTTGTTAGCGATGCCGACGAGGCTTCGGACGGTGGCCCTCCATTCGTCAAGCTTTTCCGCAACGGGAGGGAAGTCGAGGAGCAGCTGTGCGCGCTAGGGCTTCCGCTGGCGTGGGTGGTGGTGAGAGCTGGGTGGACCGCGATGCGCCTCGACTTCTAACCATGTTAGATGGACCTGCGTCACGGCTCCGCAGCCGTTCACCACCTGCATCAGCACTTCGGCGCGCATGCTGGCCCTTCTCTTCATGTGATGGACGCACGGGACTCTTCCCAGGGCGGCGAGCAGGGTCACCAGCAGGGTGACACTGCTCATCACGCACAACCTGAGAGGAGCGTGCCGTGGGCGCCAGTGTTGGCGTCTTGGAGGTCGCTGTGCCGCTGCCTGGCGGGACGGGGGCACCCCTGAAGGGCCCCGCGCCGCCTGCGAGGGGCCCGACTCCGCCTCTGGAGCCCGCGACCGGTGGCTCGTCGCCCGGCGTGCGAACAGCGTCACTCGCCAGACCTGAACCGCCAGGGTGATGTGGATGTTCGCGGGCCGCGCCACAGGTTCTCTCTATGACTGGCCCGCTACTGGTCCGCACCGGCGCTGGCTGCTTGGTCCTGGACGAACCGATCGCCGTGGTTGCCTTCTTCTTAGGAGCCATGGTGACGAAGAACAGCTAGGCCAACTGCTAGACCAGATTCTCACAATAGCGAGCCCCCTGCCTGGCGCGCCAAATATGTCGGTGGGAAACAACACCTATGGGATCACTGGAATCCCTTCTACGGTTGCGAGGCGCGGGGATCGTGAGGAGAGCAGGACTAGCAGACGACACAGAGGGATTTACCCAGGTTTGGGCCGCAAAGATGCGTAAAACCCTACGATCCTGCTTTGGTGGTTATATTAGTGTTCTTGAGCTCTCGAACTAGCTCTGGGTGTTGTGGGGTTCAAAAGAGCCGAATCCCCTCTGTGTGTGCCATGGGCCTCCTTTTATAGGCGAAAGGGGCTGCCACAGTGGCACACAGGAGGTGGAAAGTGCTACAGTGTTGCAAGGTTATCTCTAGTATTACAGGACAAGGCGCATTCAATGCGAGGCTTAGGTGTCCCTTCGCTATATTGGGGACGGGGGTGAGGATCGTCCCGTCCGTCCCCGCTCCCCCTCGCTTCGACACGTGCCCTGTCCAGCGATGCATGCGGTGCCATGTAGGCAGGCAGGCAACTGAGGTGGCGCGGTGGTGGAGCCTTCACGAAGGATTGCATGCTACCATGCAGGCGCCTGCCCAGCTGGCTGGGCTGGCAGCTGCGTGCGAACGGCGGTGAGGATTTGGCTGGTGCGGGCCTGGCAGTGGCCTTGCCGGTGCGCTTGGCAAGGGTCTTGTCGGGCGACCCGACAAGGGTCTTGCAATGGTGTGCTGGCTTCCCCGGCAAGGATCTTGCCGGGGGTCCTGTGGGTTTCTTCGTTGAGGATGGTTGCCTTCCTATCCTCTTTTGATCTTGAGCATTTTATGTCTTCACAAAGATGTGCATGCCACCACGGAGGTGCCTCCCGAGCCTTGTTCCAATGCATCTGTTTAGCGTTGGTGGGCTCAAGGGTGGCTCGCTCGGTTGGCGTGGGCGAGCTGCCCCAGCAAGGGCCTTGATCCTTGTTGTTGCTTTGTTTGTCCTTGTGGCTTCGGCTTCTCTCCGGCTTTCCTTTCCTGCCGTGTCTATGCGTGACCGCGGCGGGAGGCTCTGACTGTCCGTGCACAAGTAAAGGGGTCAAAAGCAGAGCCCCTACTTTTGTACACCGACACAGTGTCATAACTATCAATGGAAATATGGAACGCCCCCTCCATACCTAGGAGCACACCGCGGCCCTTGCAGCAGAAACACAAAGCGACCTCAATAGGCAGAACCTTAATTCAGCGGCCAGCTCCCAGACACTGTCAAATGAGTCCGGACTATTCTGCAGCATGACAGTCCAGTTCGTCAAGAGCTCTAGTAGCAATTCGGCCTCCGTCCTACGCCCGATGAAATATCGGCATTCATACCACGCGTACATAACCACGCACTTAAAATACCATGGGCATAGATGGAGGCGCAGCTATAACATGGTCCACAATACAGCTCAACCACTCCTGGACCCGCATATTTTTCTTTTTTCTTTTTCTTTTCAGGTTTTTTATCTGCCCAGGCCTTTCCTGATGACATGATCGCTGGACCTATCAAGGGACGAATACACCAATAGAGCGAGAAGCTTAGACGTATAAGGGAATCTCCAGGTGGTATCTTTTCGCGATCATTATACCTGTTTTTAGGGATCCACACGCAGCTCTCCCTTGGTGGTGGCATGTTACATAGCCATGTTGCTTATTGCATTATTGGTACAATTACGCTTGGATGTATTAATCAAAATACAATGGAAAATAGTTTGCGGCTCAATTTTTTGTAGCATTAGCATATTTACGTGATTGTTCCTTTTATTGATATCCTTATCAATTGCACTCGTACACTCTGGTATGCTTTAATTCGCCAGGGGCTTCATTACGCCCCATAATACGACAAGAAAGTCCGAACACCTTCACAGTAGTTCGGCACCCAGAATTGTAGCATTATATGCATTTGCTCCGAATCATGTCTTTGGTCAATAGTTGGGATGCCCGGCTCCTGTGCTTGCTACCCTACGTTCTGCTATATCAGCTAGGGTAGTAAAGGGAGAACTACTACGATTGTGTCCCAGTTCTTTCGGACGAGCACCTCAGTAGAGAAAGTCAAAAACTGACTATGATGATGCGGCGTGAGCCGGTCAGCTATTCGAGAGGTTACAAATCCTTAGAGATTTCTTCCGCATTGTGCGATTTCTAATGCATCGTGCGATGAATCGGGTTTTATCCGATTAGGTGTTTACAGAACTCCAAGTTCGGACTTCCGAACACTAGGGGCTACGCCTAAATTTTTATTGTCAAACTCCTATGGCTAAGTGAGGGTGATAAAGCCTTATAGTCCGATTGCCTGGTTCGTTACGCTAAACACCTCCTTAAAGGACCAAAACTTTGAATAAAGAGTGTTTAGATTTATCCTGAACACCCCCGTACTTCCTACGTGGGGGCTGAAGCCAACGACTGGCCAACTCTCAGATTTAATAAAAACGGCCGCACAGGAGGTAACATTTTAAATAACAAGCATTATATTACATGACGATCTTGTTTCATATTTTAGGAAAGGATTATATGAACATATTCAATCAAAGATTACATCCTTAGCGCATTGTTCGGCCACAAGGTGGGATCCCTCCAAGACACTGTCATAGTACATCTCGGGCTTGCGGTGCTCCTTGCCCGTGGGCGGTCCTTCGTTCATCTGCTTCGTGGCGTCCATTTTCGCTGGCGCGGACAAAGGCCATTTCCACGCCTTTGATGCAGACCGACCGCTTGATGGCGTCAAGCCACACTAACCAGCCGCTTCACGAGTCCGAAGTAGCTGCTAGGAATACCTCCGACAGGACATAGCCGGATTATCAAATCCTTCATGGCTAGTTCGGCTGCCCTATGCAGCTCGACCAGCTGTTTCAGCTGATTGCTAAAGGGCACCGGATGTTCTGTCGCAAGGTATTGTGACCAAAACAGCTTCTCTGTAGAGCTCCCCTCTTCGGCTCGGTAGAATTATGTGGCATCTGAAATGCTGCATGGCAAATCCGCAAACGCCCCTGGAGAACTCCAAATTCGGGTTAGTAAGAGGAACCTTTCCTTCATATATTTGCTCTACATAATAAAGGCCTTACCCGCCGGGATCTTCTTGGCCGCCTGGATTTCCTGGAGGGCGCCCTGGGCTTCGGTTCGGGCATCCTGTGTGCTCTGGCGGGCCTTGGAAAGTTCGGATTCTTGATCCAAAATGTTGCGCTCCAAGGACTCGCACTTCTTGACGGCATCCTGGAGCTCTTGTTGGACGTCACTCACCTGGGCCTCATGCTTTTCACGTGTGGCTTGTTCCTTGTCCACTCTGTCCTCGGCCTCGGCTAGCGCCTTCCTAAGAGCCTCGACCTCAGTCGCCGCTCCTAATAAATATCATGACAATTTTTAGTCAAAACAAATTATTCCTCCTTCATGAATATAGACAAGGTTATTTCATACCTTGGTTATCCTCCAGCTGTTTCTTCACGCGGCCGAGATCATCCTCGGTCCGCTCTAGACTCTGCTTTAGTTTGGAGACCTCAGTAGCATGGGAGGTTGTAGCTAGTAATGACGCCTGCTTATTCACATAGACATTTCATAGTTATTCTCCTGCGAAACTTATTTGATCCCCTGTCCGGCTTTTCTTTTCGAACACCGGACAGTGTATCAGGGGCTACTATCTATACTGTGACATTCTTTTTGTATATTTGCGTTGCTTACCTCAAAGCCTGTTAGAAGGCTTGTGCAGGCTTCGGTCAGCCCGCTTTTTGCGGACTGAATCTTTTCAATCACCGCACCCATAAGGGTACGGTGTTCTTCAACGATGGAAGCACCTTGCAGCGCCTCCAGCAAGGTATCTGGTGCCTCTGGATGGACAAAGGTCACCGGTGGAATTGGCGTACCCCCTTCTTTCAAAGGAGGTTTCTTGCCTGATTTCGGAGCTGTATGGGTCTCCGGAACTGTATTCGGCTGGGGGCCGAATTTGATATTGCCCCCATCGTCAGTGTCCATGGGGGTCTGCTCCCCCATGTGTCCGGCCGCCCAGGTTTTATCCTCCGGTGCCGGATTGACGGTCTCTTGAGTCTCTCCCTCGCCTGGGACCCTTTGAGACGACACCTCGGTGTTGTCCATGGCCTTGGGAGAGGAGGCCGTCGGAATGGTCCTACTGTCCATTGCCTCCGGGTCCAGCGAATCCTCCGATGAGGACCGCTCAAGGTTGGACTGAGCCGGACTACAAATACGTGGTTCAGTATGTTAATACTATATAGTAGTAAGGCCGGATACACAAAAGTGTCCAGGTTTTGGAATACTCACGATTTGGCCAGGGGCTTGACCCTGGGAGTCCACTCCGAGCTGCTGTCAGTGGCCGCGGTGGAGTCATCCGGAAGGGAAGCTTTCCCCTTCTTGGACGATTCGACCTCCAATCATGTGGAGGCCGTCCTCTTCTTTCTCCCCCTGGCCGGGGAGAACGGCTTTCTTCTTCTTATCCTTCTTCCTCCTCTTCCTTGTCATCTTCAGCGGCGGAGGAGTGAGCTTTGGCGTCTTCGGACGTCACGTCCGAAGTTCCCTTGCGATGGAGACCACTTCTGGTCCCCTTGGCCTCCTTCTTGGCCTTCTTCTTTAGCGCTTTATAGGGCGCCGGAACCAGCATCTTCGTCAGAAGTGGAATTGTTGGGTCTTTAGGCAGTGGAGCTGGACAGTAAATCTGCTCCGCCTTTTTTGTCCAGCCCCGAGAGAATCAGTAGGGAAGTTTAGGCATTTCCCTCAGGTACGTGAGTAAAGGATACACCTTGAAAACATGTAAAGACTTATCGAACTTGCGGGACGGGACAATTTGTGCCCACGATCCTCGGCTGTGTCCGACCACGTCATGCCAGACTTGAATAGCACCTTCCAGATGTCTTCGTGTGTTGTGCCGAAGAACTCCAGTAGGGTCTGGTGCTTGGCCGGATCGAATTCCAATAGATGGCAAGTCCAGCTTTGGCATGGAAGGATCCGACGAACTAGCATCACCTGGATTACGTCGACAAGCTTGATATTCTTATCCACCATGTTCTTGATACGCGCCTGTGGTGATGTCAGCTCGTCTGACAATGACCAGTCCAGGCCTTTCTCGGGCCAGGAGGTGAGCCGCATCGGAGCTCCGGATCGGAATTCGGGAGCCGCGACCCAGGCGGTGTCGCGCAACTCAGTGACGTAAAACCATTGTTTTTCCACCCTTTGACGGACTCATTAAAAGTACTTGATGGCCATATAGCGTTGGGCATCTTGCTCACCATGGCGCCTCCGCACTCGTCGTGTTCGCCGCCCACCACCTTCGGCTTCACATTGAATGTCTTTAACCATAGTCCGAAGTGTGGAGGGATGCAGAGGAAGGCGTCGCACACGACGATGAATGTTGAAATGTTGAGGAAAGAATTTGGGGATAGATCATGGAAATCTAAACCGTAATAGTACATGAGTCCGCAGACGAATGGGTGGAGGGGAAATCCCACCCCGCGGACAAAGTGAGGGATGAATACGACCCTCTCATAGAGCTCCTGAGTGGGGTTGATCTGTCCCTCGGCCGGAAGTCGGTGTGTGATTTCGTTGGCCAGATACCCGGCCTCCCGGAGCTTTTTGATGTCTTTCTCCTTGACGGAGGAGACCATCCACTTGCCCTGCGCTCCGGATCCGGACATGGCTGGAGTGCTTTTTGGGGGAGGAAAATATGAGAACTTGGGTGCTGGAGCTCGAGAATGGGGGAAGCAGAGAGAAAGAAGGCGTGGGTGAAAGTGGTGGATCCCTATCTGTTCATAAAGGCAGTGAATATCAAGCGCCTCCCCACTTGCCCTAAAAACTCGCTTACCCCCGAGGGCCGTGCAAACGGTACGATTAGATTACCCATGCCCGTATTGATGAGAATCCCGCAATAAGGGGACACGATCTCTGCTTTGACAAGACGTGCCAATAAAACCGCGTCTCGAAATATGAAGCGACAGGCTAAAAACGGTTCAAATAATGACCGGGCGGCGATGTGATGTCACACTACAAAAAAGTTGTCAGCGGATTGGACTCGTGAAATATTATACTCTCTATGGTTGTGTGTGGGATTTGTTTTGCAAGGCCAGACACTATTTTTTGTTCGGAGACAATTTTGGAGTATTCAGAGGAGGAACCCGCATTGCAATGCCGAAGACAATCTGCGCGCTAGACACCTCGTCATTGAAGCCTGATTCTGGGGCTACTGAGGGAGTCCTGGATTAAGGGGTCCTCGGACTGCCGTACTATTAACATGTGCCGGACTGTTGGACTATGAAGATAGAAGACCGAAGACTTCTCCCCGTGTCCGGATGGGACTCTCCTTTGCGTAGATGGCAAGCTTGAGGATTCGGATATGTAGATTCCTTTCTCTGTAACCGACTTTGTGTAACCCTAACCCCCTCTGGTGTCTATATAAACCAGATGGTTTAGTCCGTAGAGGCTAGAACAATAATCATAGGCTAGACTTCTAGGGTTTAGCCATTACGATCTCGTGGTAGATCAACTCTTGTAATACTCATATTCATCAAGATCAATCAAGCAGGAAGTAGGGTATTACCTCCATAGAGAGGGCCTGAACCTGGGTAAACATCGTGCCCCCTGTCTCCTGTTACCATCGACCTTAGATGCACAGTTCGGGACCCCCTACCCGAGATCCGCCGGTTTTTACACCGACAGGGGGGGGGGGCGAATCCTACTTAGACTAGGAGTCCAAGTAGGACTCCCCCTGGAGCGCCCAACCTGGACGGTCTCCTCTCTCCCTCCCTCCTTTATATACGTGGCCAGGGGGCACCCCAATAGCACAACAGACAATCTCTTAGCTGTCTGCGGTGCCCCCCTCCATAGTTACACACCTCGGTCATATTGTCGTAGTGCTTAGACGAAGCCTTGCGCCGGTAACTTCATCATCACCGTCACTACACCGTCGTGCTGACAGAACTCTCCCTCGGCCTCAGCTGGATCTAGAGTTTGAGGGACGTCACCGAGTTGAACGTGTGCAGATCGCAGAGGTGTCGTGCATTCGGTACTTGATCGGTTGGATCGCAAAGACGTTCCCCAACGCTTTACATAATGCTTCCGCTTTCGGTCTACGAGGGTACATGGACACACTCTTCCCTCTCTATACTATGCACCACCTAGATAGATCTTGCATGGTCGTAGGATTTTTTTTGAAATTACTGCGTTCCCCAACAGTTCAGGTGTTCCATACTTCAAGAACTTACAACGGAGTAGCACACTTACAGGCCCAAAAGGCAATTCATCAAAATACGATAGTTTCTAATGCCTTTAGTTGTCACAATCATGATTATCTTGGAAGAGATTGTCCCCTAAAACATTGTATTACATATCTAGACCTTTACAGATTTGTAATCCATGATGTAAACTGTGATTGATCTAAATACATGGCGCCTTTCGCTTGTTAAAAAAACATCACGAGTTTCGACACTGGTAAAGTTTTTCAAGAATACATGCCATGGATAGGTGTATCAGATTCATAAAACAAGAGTGAAGATGGTCGATACAACGTCTTTCGATCTACAATGCTAATCTAAAGGGTTAGCAGCAACCACAACCACCACGACTGTCTACAACAGATACACAATTCGACTTGCCCAACCTAGCCACAACCGGCCATGAGGCGGAACACAAAGCACCATGGCCGTGGCACAACTAAATTCAAACACCTCTGAAATACAACCTCAGGCCGAACTGGATCAATGCATCATCCATCCATAGAGCCTAAGAGAATTGGCAAGTGGACAACAAGAATTGACATTGATTAAGTTATGGTCACAAAAGACCACCTTGATGAAATAGACATGACTCTAACCTTTTATTAGTTTTTTATTTTCTTGGTTTTGTTACTCAGGGCAATTTCTAAATCGAATCCCAAAGTTCACTTCCAAAAAATGGGGGTTTTGAGCTACATTTTAATCATTCCACGAAATTGTATTGCCTAATGAAATTCCTTTGTTATTTTGTTATCACATTGCATGTCTAAGTCTTATTTTGACATATTAAACAATCCATTGATGTTACAAATGCACAGATTCAAACAATGTTTCAAATTGTAAATTCATGAACCGCGAATTGAACATGCATATATCACGATCATATCGAAAAATCAACATAATTGATAAAGCATGGTTGGGTGCTCTCGGAATCCAACCGCGACTTGCACTTCCCAGTACATGAGAAAGACTATTTGGGTGCTCCCGGGATTTCTCAATGAGCATGATACCAATATTCTTTTGCAATGTTGCCCAATCCATTGTCATCCATGAACATGAGATCTTGGTCTCGCTCTCCTTCCTCTTGTTTCTATCCACCTCCGCGACAATTCTAACCATGTCCTCCTCGAGGGTATGCTTCTTCTCGGCCTTCACCTTCCTCTCCTCAGCAACTGCTCACCTTCAATCTCTCGTCATCCAGTCACATGAAGTTCATCCACCTTGCCATTTTCTTTATCTTCCTTACATCCTCAAACTTCTTATTTGTCTCTATCATTCTCTAATCTCCTTCTTGTATGTGCCACTTGCTACTCCACCATTCTTCATCTCCTCCTTTCCAAATGTGTGCTCATCTTGGCCTATATGTTGGAGTGGGATTTCCTCCCTCTACTCACATCTTCATCTTCATCACTGGTAGAGAAGGTGGTCACACTCCCCCTATGTGGTGTTGTCTTCCAGCTCCTTAGTCCACTTCCCATTTGTCTGGAGAATTTCCAACAAATAATGAAAACGGAAGGGCTTCTCACCATTCTTCTTGTTATTTTTGCTTGGAAAGGGCTTGGGTGTAGGAGTCATGGTCATTCAGTGCCACACCACTTGGTGAAATTTTGTTCATTTGGTCACCATAAACCCGACCACGGGTTTGCACTGATCTTGAAGATTGATAGCGCAAGAATGGATATCTAGTTTGGTTGGACCCACCTTCATCGAGTGACGATAGTACTCCTCAATACATGCTCAGAACTTGCCTTTAATTTGATCAATGTCCACTGCCGTGTCAAGAGATACATCCAACCATGCATATCTCAATACTACATCCCGCTCCACCTCGTCATTGCTAGATCTTCCGATCTTCTTCCTCTTGTCTGTGGTTGGGGTCTCCATCTCAACAACATCTTCCTCCTCTTGTTGCATCGATGACGCCTCCATACCAAAGTAGATGTCATCAACGCCAACATGACCATCCCACGTTGAATCATTAAAAATTCATACGAGCTCATGCACTACTGTTGAATCATGTTCCATGCTATGTCTCGGTGCACAAATTTAGGCCTCAACATTTGGTGCGCACATGTGCCGGTATCAGAGTAAGGGAGATTGGAGGAGGAGGCCGACCCGGAGCAGGAAGAGGCGGTGTAGGGGTCACCGAAGGGTGCTTCCCTCTCACCGCCAAATTTCTTCTTTAGCAATGACGTTGTCATCCCGTCCTTGCCAGCACACGCCACCTCTTGTTTGCTAATCGCTATGTTGGGCAAAATAGGAGGCTGGTCAATGGCGAAGAGGCCACAAGAACGTCTATGACAGGAGAAAAGCAGAAGCGCGCTCCCTAGACGGTGCCGCTTGACCATGGCCGCCTTTGCGGGTGCCGCCTTTTTCATGGTCATCGACTCATCGGAGTTCGGTTAAGTGGTGAACTGGTGCGGGGAGCAGTAGGGGAGGCTTCGGACTCCGTTCCCAACAGGCAGGCGGTGAGCGATTGGCTGTGAAAACTCATTCCCGCTAGACACCGGTGGGTTGGAAGACGTTTTAGCACTCGCGGGTTTGGCCCT